>NW_028297098.1:19749882-20076563 GCF_055798465.1 Pogonomyrmex barbatus
TCAATTTTTTTAAACACGTTTTTAGGGGAAATTTATCATGGTTGAACTTCACAATTAGCTTCTCGCAATTGATTCTTTTCCGCGCTTGATATCAAGTCGCGATTTAGGCGGATTTTTACAAAGCGGCTGTAGGGATATTGCGGGAGATAGGCTAGAGAAACGGATACGGGGAAAACGCGCGATAGATGCGTTTCGGTTCGCGCAGACAGCCACTGCGAAGCTGACGGTGGTGGAGAAAATGAGGATGGAGAAAGAGAGGAAGCGAGAACAAGCCGTGTAACCGAGGGAAACAGAAATAGAAGCGCGGCGGCGGATGGATGGAGGAAGCAGCGAGGGAGAGAGCATCGCGAACAAGAGGAAGCAGTGAGTGATTGATTTTTGTCGTGGCTTTGCCCGACGCTATCCGCTATATCCGCGATTGTGCGGACCCGCAGGGGACTCCCGGCGCGGCGGCGGCGGCGGCGGCGGCGGCGGCGGCGGCGGCGGCGGCAGCAGCTTCGTGCGGTGAAGCGACGACGGCGGGCGCCGCGACGCCGTCCACCGATTGGCGGTTGCCGTCCCCAGGGGGGCGGCGCTAATCACCAGACCGTGCAGCACCGTGAGTCTCTACTGCACTCGCCTCGAAAGCACTCTACCGTGCATCGGTGCCTCCGATGTATGCATACCTACCCACTGTATACGTGCATGTATATATGTATACATGTACGTATAAGCGACTATACTCCAACACTCATACGCATTTCATGTGTGTGTGGTTATATACGTACGAGTTGCACGTTCATCCACACACACACACACACACACACACACACACACACACACACACACACACACACACACACACACACACACACATATGTGCGCGTGTACACATATGCGCGAAAACGAGAGCGCACGCGAGCGAGCGGTGTCCCCTCGCGTGTTAGAGTCCGCGAGAGAGCACATCGTGGAGTCAGGAACAGGATGTAAAGCGACGACTATGACGACGGGAAATGGAATCGCGCGCGGCGATCCCTTTGTTCCCAAGCTGGAACGAGAGAGAGAAAGAACCGGATAGATGGGCGATGGATAGCTTTATCGGGATAGAGGCGATGGAAAGAGTCCTGTTTCTATGCACGCGTGTGTCGTGAGAGCGTCTGCTCGATTCCCGAGTTCGATCGAGTTCGAGCGAGGCGATAAGGGAAAGCGAAGAAGAGTCAAGTGATACGATGCAAACGTTAAATCTACCCTTAAACGCAGCCAGTTCGAGAGAGCGGTATCATCTCGTAGTGTTCAACTCGATATGTAAGGCCGATTAAATACGAGATACGATGGATGCACGCTCAGAATATAACATCTAATCAGCCTGGAAAATGAAAGTCGCATTTGCTAAAGTAAATAAAGTTCGTATTAGAGGTCTGATGAAAGACGTAATATTGCTTTCTGAATACTTTTGATTATTAATTGCCAAACAGTTCGATTATTTAGATTTATAAATTTCTAATTATTGATATATTGTTTGTTTTCTGATGACAATACGTTATCTATCCCGGTCTTTCTACGATATAATTTTTTCATCAAGAACAAATTATCTCAAAAAGAAATGGGGAATACAAAACTGAAAATTTAGTTAATAGGGACCAAATTGAATAAAATTGTCTCGATCATCTTTGTATAATTACTCAAGATTCATATCATATTATTCGTCGCGAAATCTCTTATTGACATATCGTATAAAGTTTATTATCCGTTCTTCTTACTTTTGTTTAAAATATATTATAATGACCATCCATTCTAACAAAGTTTCTGCACATATTTCATACAGACGTACAGCTTCAACTTTGACATTTATCAGTATGCAACTTGATATTTGTCCAGATTAAATAGGTTTATATATCGAATAAATCTCTTTTCTCGTACTGCATAAATGTAATGGTTGAAGCTATATTCGACGTATGTATTCGAGTCATAGCGCAAGAAAAAATTATCATGGGACGAATTCGACGTGTCATGATGCGTTTCTCGGACGATACGTTGAGAAAGCGGGAGCAACTCGGTTTTGCGGTTTTCAGTCGGGCGACGACGATAAACCACCGGCGCTGATTTACGAGGGCACGCCGTGCCGGGCGCGTCGCGCGGTGGAGAGAACCTGGCGCGAATCGTAGCCAAGGAACGATGGCTACGCGATCGTGGCAGTCAGGCAATCAGGCAGCAACGATACACACCGTTCGGTGGCAATGTAGTTGATAAAGGCCGATAAATCGCGAGTAAAACGGAGTGATAATATCGCACGACGGTGGAATGGGTGGGATCGTCGCCGTTGGAGGTGGACGAGAGAATCGGAGGAGAAGACGAGGTAGTGGCCGTGTCGGCAACGGCGGGCGAAAGGGGGGAGGGAGGGAGAGCGTTTCGCCGCGACGACGACGGCCAGAGGGTGCGGCGGGTACAAAAGGGAAGGTGGTCTGGTCTTCCGAGGTGGGGAAATCGTGGACTCGAAGTGGGGAGTCCATTGCGTAGGGGGATGGAAGAGGAGAACCTATGGGTCGTGGTAGAGGGGTATGTCGTCTCTCGCCTCGTCGTTTAGGCGAGACGAAACGGAGCGAAGAGAAACCATCGCCGCCGCCGTCATCGTCGTCGTCATCGTCGTCGTCGTTGTCGCCGTTGCCGCCGCCGAGAGGATATCGTAGGAGGGACCAATGGACATGCGCGGATGTGCCGCGACACGACGGCGACCTTCTGGCCACCTCCAGAAACAAAATGGCTACCCTGCCTCCCAACATTGCCGAGAGATGGCGACAGAGCCATGTTGTCCACCTGTGTCTTATTATCTAATTGGATCGTTGATAATGACCGGAAGAATTCTTCCGATAGAAATAATCAAGCGTTTTACGGAGAACTTCGCATCTCGCGAAGAGAACTTCCTAAAAGGGAGTCGCGTAACATCCGTAAACGCAACGAAAGCTTCCAGCTAGTCGGCGATTTCTTATCTTCTTCTGCGTCGTGTCCGCGAAATGGATGTACACGATTACGCGTCTAACTATCTCCAGCTATTAAAAAGGGTTATCGGGTTACAGCGCGACTCCTACGATGTATGAATTAATAATAGACAACGCAGCGTGGCGCAGCGAGGGGAGGGGGGGGAAGCCCGTTTACACGTAATCACGAATGTTCCTCTGCGGAATTATATCGAGCGAGACGCCGGGGAGGCGTTATCGGAACTACCGATCGTGTGTTTGATTTACAAGATGCTCGAGAAATCGCGCTCGTGCGCGCGCGCGCGCGCGCGCGCACTCGTGCATCTCGTACATACTAACACACAGAGCGCTCACAGAGCGGGTAGATAGTTATTCGATACACGGCGTTAATTTGTCGAAAGCATTCGCGTCAGCGCGCGAGAGTGAATATCATTTGAATGCATTAAGCATTCCCGCGTATATATGCGTTCGCGCGTAGTTAAGTAGCGCGCGTGTGCGCGCGTGCACGCGCGCGGCCGAGATCGCGCTCGTTCTTCGGGATCGGGAGCGATATTTCAGACACGGCGTTCTTCCGTGTCTGATTCGAAAGATAATCGAGTCACGCTTAACACGCTTCACTTTACGCGCCGGCATTTATGCGCGCGGTTACAACATAATTATGGCCGAGATGGTCGTTGATGATAACGCTGATCTACAGCGCGAGCGGATTCCGATGTCAAATCCATTCCGGCGAAAAAAGAAAAAAAAAAAAGATATACGTGAAGAGTGCTCGTTTAGCATTAGAAGGTAATTATCCGGATTTGTCACATACATATATGCATGGAAAAGAAATAGAATATAATGGACTTTAAATATCTTTTTTCGAAAAAAGGATTTAACTTTTATGATGAAAGAAGTGATTAAATATCTTTTTGACATTACAACTTATCCGAACAGTTTCTTAATATTAAAAGTTCAGTCGTGAAGCAACGGTATATCAGTAAAAAAAATGGTGATCTAAATTCAGTGAAATAAACATTCCCCGGGGCACAGTGAACTCCGCGGTTTCTCTTTTACGGAATAAAAATGTCAGCGCACGTCTGCAGCCAATGGCAGCGTTAGGTCGGAGAAGACGTTCTCGAGCCCTCCTCGCTCTCTTGTTCGTGTGGTTACAAGGAATCGTCTCGGCGCGTCTCACAGAAATTTTCGCAAGACGAGCCTGTCGGAGACATTGATTGGCGAGCGACGAGGCGCGCGGTCGGTCCGAGCATCGGTCGACTGAATGTTTTTAGGACGGTAGATAGGAGCCGGAGCTTCTCATGCATATTCAACGGCACTCTCAACTCCTCCGTCACAGGAGGGAAAGAACCACCCCGCGCGCCCGGCGCACCCCTTCGGCCCCCCTATCTCGCGATAGAGAGAAAGGAGATGGGATAGAGAACGATGGTTGTTCGGATATATGGACGAGTGAACAAGAGAGAGAACGAGAGAGAGAGAGAGAGAGAGAGAGAGAGAGAGAGAGAGAGATACGGAAAAAGAGAAAGCAAGAGAGAAAGGGAGACACTGACGGAGAAGAGAAGGAAAGGAGTCTGTAGGGGTGCTCACGATTTCCTTCATATTCTACGTTGGCTTTTGTCGGCGGTCGAAGATAACCAGGCAGCGGCAACGTCTACCAACGATTCCGGATGACGACCGCGCGCGCACGAGATTACACCAACTTCCTCGAGAATTCCGAGGAACGATATTACAGGTGAATCATACCGTACCCGCTCCAGACAACTTCCGTCGACGTTGCCATCATCGTCGTTGTCGTCATCGTCGTTCCTCTCTTCAGCCGTTGCTTACGCTTCGTCGTCGTTATTAAACTCATGCATTAAACGAATTCAGGTCAGCATATAGAGAAGATAAGAGAACGTTTCCGCGATAACAAGAGATACCGGGGATTTTCGTCGTATCTGCTGCGACTGTCCACGTCGCTGCGAAATCGTGCGGATTCTTAATGCGTCCAGCTGACCGAAATAAAGGGGCGCGAGGTTTATGTTCACCGCGACGAGATCCCGAGAAGGCATGTAAAGTGCTCGTACGTTATCGGACGAGGAAGACGTCCAGATCGAAGAAGCGAGGGTGACCTCTCGCAAAGCGGTTCGTGATAGCTCGCGTGGCCACGATAGCGCGCCTTGACCTCTCGCATCGAAGTCCGATTCTTCGATAAGATACAACCACGAGGAGACGAAACTATGGCGCTAAAACACGGTGTTCTTCGTGTCACTGTTGATGCCTGAACTCGCGATTGTCACGCAAACGTAACCGACACGAGTTTTGCGCTCATAGTTTCTATTAAAAATCGCACGATTTGAAAAATTAGAAAATTAACATAAATTTGTATTTCCATGCAATTTTTTCATGCATCGATATTGATCAATGTAACATATAAACATTTGAATGTCGCGATCGTGTATTTTAACAAATCAATTAGTTATATAAAAAAAATGCTTATAATTGAAATAATCTTATATACGGTTTTTTTTATACATATGATTCATTTCTCTCATTACGAAGAGACATTTCACAATGAAAAGACGAAGATGTCTGTGAAACGTCTGGCTAGACGAGACATCGGTGAAGGCTGGACTATTTCCGGATGATCCGCTAGTTTTTCACTCGGGAAGATTTAACGCTTCGGATGGCCATCAAAATCTAGCTGTATATAAATATGAGATTATCTGGCAAAAAGGAGAGAGAAAGAGAGAGAATGAGAGGGGGGGAAGAGGGAGATGATCTGTTGGTGAGATCAGTCGTTTTGAGAAACCGCGGAGAAGATTCGACGCGCGTTATGGGGACGAGCTTACGGGGAAGGAAGTGTTCGGTTACGACGGCGATAAATTCGAACGGAGGATTTCGTGGTTGAGAACTGCGGAAGCGTCGGCTATACAGTCGGCGGAGGTTGAGTCCGTGGCTTCTCCGGGGATTGATATCCCTCGTCTTCCCCTTTGATATCACCCTCGCGCGATGGGTGAATTTCCCCGCGCCACCTTCACCATCGCTCTTGTTCGTTCTAGTCGACACCCCCTTTGTGCGGGAAAGACAGATCGAACCACCCTGTTTACACTGCGACGCGATGATTTGCCAAATTAATTAGCCTACTCCCGCTTCTCTCTCTCTCTCTCTCTCTCTCTCTCTCTCTCTCTCTCTCTCTCTCTCATCAGTCACCGGCATTCTCCTCTGGACCAGCAAGCTGCGCGTCTTCGTCTGTGCGTTGAATGGCCTCGGCATGTAAAAACCGCGAATAATCTTCGCCGCGCAGAACCCAGCTTTCATTAACGGCGAGAAGGATGGGTTGCACGGTAATTTCTAACGAGGCTGTGAGCGAGCTCTCGCCGCAAGCCGCGTCGCAAAAACCTTTCTTCTACGTCTCGGCCGTGGTGGTAGGCGTGACACCGAAACGGGATCGTTAACACAAAAATGGAGTGACCCAATAAAAGAAGTGAAGACGCGCGAGACGAAGAGTATTTGCATTATGGATAGTTGCGAAGTTTCTTTTCAACTCATCATGAGTTCTTGTCGTGATTAAAAATATCTGGTTTTCCCATTACGAAATACCGTGATAATATATTTTTGCATTGTCATTACTATATTTTAATACGGCAGAATTTTTAAGCATTAAATTGCGTGACATTTCAGACGTGACGTATATTTCTATCTTCTCGTGTGTGTCACCTCGTGACGTGATAAAATTATTTTAGAATTTCGAAGCTTGTGTCTCTGCGTTGATGGAGAGTGTGTGTCACTACCACAACAAAAAACAGTGCAGTGCGGAATAAAACTGCAAGAGACGTTATTGTGACCGCGAAGATGCTGTGCGCGTCTCGAAATGTTTAACGAAGGGCTGCAACGCGATAACGCAGCGGACGACAAGCAGATTTTCGAGGTCCCCTTTGAGGGGCTGGCGCGAACGGCGCTGGAACGTGGTGGAAGATAGGAGCTGAGAACGCTCGTAAAACGTCGAAGAGTTTCTTTTTCACGGTGTCTCGTCGCTCCGGGCGTCGAGAGTAGGGGCGGTGCCGGCGAAATGAAATTAAACGGGCCCCTTTTTCGTCGTCGGAGCATCTCGTTCGCGGTAAAAACGAGTGTGGACATCCAGCGTTAACCCCATGGCGACGGTGAAGCTGGCGGTGGTGTTGGCTGCTGGTGTTGCTGGACGAAGGTTTCGAGGGGCAGACAAAGAGCGGCCAATTCGTCGTTAATGCTCAACGCGGTTTCCACGGCGTTCTATCTGCTGTACCTCGTCATTTAATATTTACCAAAGACGGCTCGTTACGCTCTTGTTCACCATCTTCTTTGTCGATGATATTTATTTAAATTTTGCGATAAACGATATTCGGTGTCTATTTTGCGCGACAATACGCGCCATCCTAATATTTTCTCTTATTAATATACTTTTTATAGCTCGCGTTGTCAACGGTATTTTATTACGCGGCGTGCCACGTACTACCGATGTTTACTCGAACGAAACAAAGATTCCTCTCGGTATCTAGAGTTTCGTGGATATAACACGGGGTCATTATTTATCGTCGAGCAGGACGACTGCGACGGCGATCAAGATACGGTAATGCACGTAGACAAACCGAGAATGGAATATACGCGAGGAATCGCGGGAGGAGGATGGTGCGAGTAATCAGACGGATAGATCGTCTTGTTTTCGTTCCGGAACGAAACCTTCCCTCGTCCTCCCCTTCGCCTCGCCTTTCTTCTTCTTCTTGGTCTTTAGGCGAACGCGAACAACGACAATCGATACCTGGCGAGGCCGAAGGTGGAGAGACAGGCGAGAAAGAGAGCCGTGCGCTCGGCAACGGGGGCGAGAAAGCGAGAGAGCGGAAAGACGGAAGAGGGGTGGTAGGGTGGCGCCTCATATTTTGCTCATTAGCGTCAGCATCGTCGTCAGCGTCGGGACGCCCTCACTTCGCGCGCGCGGCGCAGCTAAGGGTGGAGAGGGACCATCCATCATCTTGTCCTCCGTTTCGCTCACGTCCCACCTCCCCTCCTCCTCTTCCTCTTCCTCCTCCTCTTCTTCCTCCTCCTCCTTCTCCTCCTCCTCCTCTTCCTCCTCCCCCTCCTCCTCCTCCTCCTCCTCCTCCTCTTCATCTTCCTACCCTTTACACCTCGCACCTTTGGTCGTTTTCGATCTCTCGTGTTCGCTGCATCGACGATCCTTGAAAACGCTCGCGAGGATGACATCGTTAAAACATCCCGTTAAAACGGATAGAAAGGTAGTATTTTCAACGTGTAAATTTATTATATCGATTTCTATATAAGTTTGATAACAAAAAAGTACACAGTAATATGCTAATTAAATTAGTAATGATAGTAAATGGTAATTTTACATGATTGTGAAGAATTAAAAAAAAATTTATCGAGTAAATCACTATTACCAAAGATAATATCGCGTTTTTCGCGAAAATGGAACAATGGCGGTCTTCCGCTTAAGCTCCACTTTCCAAAGTAATCGTTCGTTACATCTATACATCCCCGCGGCGATTCCGTTTTGCGGCGAGACGGATCGTTGGCTATGTTCGCGAGGTGATTATGGAAATTTTAGCGCGCGTTTCGGTGCGAAGTCGGTGCGAAACAACCATCGAAACGCGATTCCTTGGCGATTCCGTACGGCGGGGATCGATCGATTCCGCCTGCTGTGAAATCGCCGCTAATGCCCGTATATATTGGCGGTCGTCTGGCGGGCGCGGTGCGGTTTCTTCTCACGAGTCGCATTGCGATAGTCGAAGACGCGCGGTTGCGGTTTACCGGCAGCTACCTACTTTCGCATGAAATCCGTTTTTAGCGACAGATCGTAAAGCGATTTATGTGTACGACCGGCTGTAACGCCGATAGTAAACGGTAAACGCACGCAGCGCACGGCTGAATCCCTGGCCCGCCGGCGCGGTTAGTTGCCACGTAAAGGACTTTATTACTCGTACCACCTCGCGTGCCACCTAGTTACGCTTCAATAGAAAAATCATAAACAGCCCTTTTTATTCGAAACGATTCTCCACCCTTCGCGTACGAGACTCGACGTGCCGTGCTCCATTTAGAAAACGTCGAGCCTCCCTGAGAGACGGTCATTTTTTTCGTATCATCAGGGCAATTAAATGATTATCTCGTAATTAGAGGATGTGAGATTGAGATATCAGGATACACTAAATCGCGTGTCTATTAAATGAGTATTATTATCTAATATATTGTAACTGTAGGTAGAATAAAATTAGTAAAGTATAAATAATTTATTAGTAGTTAATATGCTAATAGCACGTAAATATTCTTTTGGTGATATATGATATATGAACGCTAATGCAAATATTGGTCATTTTTACTTAAGAGGAAGCTTTTATAATGTTTCCGCTTGATATAAAAAAATGTACAATTCGAAAACTTTAATTTTTAAGAAAACATATGTTGCATTCTATAAGAATCTAGTATCTTTAAGATTTAAAGCTACATGTTACTTTTTAAAATAATTATATTTCTTGCATAAATTTTTATATTTTTACAAATCACAATTATAATAATATAATTAATAGTTGCAATATAAATTAACGTAAAAATGTCTTAGAATTGTCAAAATTAGTATTTTTAGAGACAATCGTACAGTGCATCGCGCTGTCATAATTAATGACATTTGATCGACAATTACAAAATGTTTGTACAAACGGGTCTTAAATACGGCTTTTGTTGTGGAATATTCATAATCACGAGAGCAGCACGTGAAATATATACGCGCGTGTATCTAAAACGTCCATATATATCGATAGAAGCATTTTGCGATGTAAATATGGTACATTCGAGGGCTCCGCGGGGTCGTTGTTTATCGCGTCTCTATGACTCGCCAACTTCGTCATAAATGCAACCAGCAGTCAATGCCGTAGCTCACACGGGACGCGATTCGCGTGGGATAATGTGCCTCGTAAAACAGGTTGTTGCATAAGAGAAATCCTAAGCATTTGCGCGGGCTCGATGACGTTTAAGTAAATGACACGCGCGTGTTTAGATTTGAAGTACGTCAGCCTCCGCATCTCGCGACGCGGCGCGACACGACGTGATAATCCGACAGCGCCAAGCGTTGGCCTTGAAACTACTCGTAATCATAAGCATTTCTCTGAGTGGAAAATATATGTAGTATTTATCGCGTTTATTTTTTACAATTAAACTTAAAAGTTACAAATACCTTAATTTTTGTCACTTTTATAAAGTTCTCAAAGGGATAAAGAGTTTTTCATTATAATTGTTTTCGGCATCTCGTATTTTGAAGAGCACGAACGCGTAAATACGCTTTTAAATTTTAAATCTTTACAATACGTATTTAAAAATGTTCAACGCTCGTAAGTAGTCGGACTTTCGATTTTCTCGGTACGGAATGCTCGTTTTCGCTTTTTGCCGAGGGCGGATCGAAGCCCCGAATCGATCGTGTCACACGACGCACGAAACGACGACGTGTACATGTAAAGGCGATTGTGTGTCTGTGCGTGCGTAACGGAGCGTGTCTTGCGATCGAAGTAGGCGGTCGCACCGTTCCATCCGGTGTTCCATCTCGACTTTCAGTGTGCGGCAGCAACAGCAGCAGCAGCAGCAGCTTTTTATACTTCTCTCTCTCCTTTTACCTGTCCCCCATCTCACGTCTGTCGCTCGTCGAGTGGCCCGGGGGGACAAAACATGGATCTGAATGTAAAATCCGAAAAACCGCCGCGGTGGACAAGCTGACTTTGTTGAAACAGAAACGGCGGCGATTGACTGATGTTTTTATAACGGCGAAATCGGACCGGCGTCGCGAGCTTCTTGCATACAATGATACGCAATCGCGGCCCTCCTTCCGCTCAACGGCAGATTCAGGGTATATACTTACAAACAGAAAGCTGTTTCGTCTCATAATAAATTAGCATAAATTAATTCAGTTTACGTGGAGATAAGTTAAAGGTTGAATATTATATCATCCAAGTAAGAACATCTGGTCCTAATCCCAAGAAACTACGCGCGCCCGTGAGCTTTTACAATGTTGTTGTAAGATCGAACGGGACACTTAACGAGATGATCGAGAGGGTTTCCCCCCGGTTTCGCGAAGGAGATCGACGCGGCGTTCGTTACTCTCGCGATGAAACAGATATCGAGCGATTCGATTCGAGAGATCGTACGTCCGAGTTCTCGCGGATGTGTGTTATGAACGTCGAGTCGTCTTCCGTGCGCGTCACACGCGAGATTCGGCGTTAGACGTGAGAAAAATAGCATGAGAGAGAGAGAAAGACGGCGAAATACGATAGGACGACGAAAGGCGAGCGAGAAAAGAAGGGTGCGCTCTGCGAGGGAGGCTGCCGCAGAGGATCTCCCTCCGGAGTGTGCCCACCAAGGCGCGGAGAACGAGCAGTGACAGAACGAGATGGAGTGACTAAAGGGGGGACGCGAATGCGTTGGAATGGGACATATACCTTCTCTCACCCCCGGCGGTATTTTGCGGAAGAGGGGGCGTACAGACACGGTGCCCATGGAAACGCGCAGGCGCCTTCCGCCGAAGATCCTCGGCCCTTCGACGAGTTCCCGGTCTCTCTCGCGTTCTCTTCTCTTTGTCATCCCTCTCTTATCCTCCCCCTATCACGCACATCCTTACTTTCTCTCGCTCTACCTTCCTCCTTCCCTTCCGCCCTCTTGTCCTCTATCTATCCACCCGTCTGTCTGTCTTCGTCTTCATCGTTTCTCATCCGACCTCGTAACCACCCTCATGGCCGCCTTCTCTCCGTAATACGCACTAAACACCCCACAGGCCGCGTGTAGGCTTTACGGGGGATGCACGCGCGTGTTTACCCTTCGGGCGCAATACCGCCCAGGCGTTTCGGCGCCGATAACGCCTTGGAGCTCGTCTTGAAGAGAAGAACAACGCCATAACGTCGATCGTGATACGCTCGACTTACGATCGAGGCCTGTCTATCCAAACTTCCGGAAATTATCAATGCATCTCGTATACGTTCATAAATTGTGATTAAGAAAATATTTAATATCAATTTATAGAGTATCAATTTAAAAAAAAAATAAAATAAATATAATCTAACGGTACGGTATGTTTGGTTTAAATAAGAAATAATTATATGTGTTTTTGAATAAAAAAACACTTTCATTCTTATTTCATACTAAATTGGATTCTTCAATTACATTTAAAATTAATATAATCATGTTCATTTGAATAACATTAATAGTAAATATGTAACGTTTAAAAAGTGCAAAGTTAATTTTATTAACTTACTTAGATAGAAGTTAGTGAATTTTTTATCTTTTATTATTTTTTATTTTATTGACGCGTGCTTCAAAGTTATTCGTGCGTAGGATTATCAATTATGTTTCTGCAATCGTTCAATTTATTAAAAAAAAATGATAGTAAACAAGTTTTTTTGTTCGGAATATCGCTGTTATTACAATCATAATCTTCGGCAGTGGATATGATTTCTTATTTTTTTTATCGATTCAATATAAAAAAAATAATAAAAAGTTAGTAAAGTCTAGAAATCAAAAGCACCGCGCAATGTAAAACTTTAATTATTAATTATTGATTAATTATTAATTATTATTTAATTATTAATTATATATATATAATGTACAAAAATGTACGTTTGTCGTCACGTACTTATTATAAATAAAATTGATCCATAAATAAATTTCTCTCTCCAAATTGCCCCAAATTATGACGATAAGAATGAATAACAATGTGGCATGTCTCACGACAAGCGTATTTCGATAGTACTGATCGAAAGGCACCAAAAGGTGAACGTCTCGTGGAGAAATTCGTGGCATGAGCGAATGGGCAAGCGTTTGACGGGCGTTTACAGGCGGCGAATGCGTACGAAACGTGCGTGAACAATGCCGAGGAATCTAGGTGCCACGGGGCACCGTAGCGCGTAAGCGAGATAGACCCATAAAAATGCTAATTCCTATCGACCGGGCGTGCGACGGGCCGGGAGGCTGCCGCCATCGCCACCGCTCACTTGCATGCCATTAGCCCACAGACCTCGACAAACGTAACTCTGTGTTACATCGACGATGTGTTTCTCTTTCTCTCTCACCCTCTCTCTGTCTCTCTCTCTCTCTCTCTCTTGCTTCCGTCAGTCATCGTTGTTGTTGCTATTGGATTTACTTCGAAATCGGCAATTGAGATCGATAGATTTGCACGCCAGTCGCGATATCACTAATATATCATCGACAAAATCGTCATCAAACTTTCCCGATTAGCTAAAAAAGAAGAGATGGGAGAGGGAGGGGGGGGGAGATGAAAGTCGACGACAAGCACGACAACGACAGAAGCGAGACTAATCTCCGTTACGAGCGGCGTGGATCGGATCCATCAATCTAGATTATAATTAATTGATAGTGGGAGCCACCCTCTTCCCCCCCTCCCCCTGCGGGTGGGTGGCGGTCACATCGGCCGTATTCCTACACGCTAACGTCTGGCAGTGTATTGCACCGGGTATTAGGGGGTGCACAAGGGTGACTGTCGGTTTGTCTGTTGTCGACTCTTTATCGCGCCCCCGGTGAGTCGTCTTATGCATCTTTCATGAGGCAACCATCCAAGGGGTCCACGCCATCCGCCCTGTAGTCGGCGGTAGTAGTATGTAACCCGTACTTTCTCTATCTCCATCTTTCTCTCGTTCTCCTCCATCCAATTCCTCTTCTTCTCATCGTACGTAGATATTGCGGAAAATGTGTGTGGAGGAGGTGGGGGAGGGGAAAGGGCAAGAGGAAAGAAAGGAGGAAGGGGAGTGAGAGGAAGGAAGGTACGAGCGATAGTATGCGTTTTACACACAGGATCGTTGACGCGTATTTACATAGACGTACATCGACGCGCCAGGACCGGTAGACATTACTATAAAACCTGCGTTTGCGTCAACCCTTTCGTTCTTCGATTTCGTCGTCGCTGTCGTCGCCGCCGCCGCCGTCGCCGCCGTCGTCGCCGCCGTCGTTTATCGAGATCACGTCGCGTCGGTTTCCTTCTTCGCTCTCGCACAGTCGCGGCGAACTTCGCTTTCTCTTCGCTTCTCTCGCCATTCTCCCTTGATCCCTCGCGACCTTCCGCCAGAAGTTTTCGGATTCCTGAATGCAAACGGGATGCTCTCGTGCGCGCGCGCGCGCGTGCATCGCGACCGAATTCGAATCACGTTACCCATCGAGTCATTGATAGGTCGTTCCGAGGAAGAAGATCGTGTTTTACAGGCTTGTCATTTTACCGTTCCCTCGGAATGCCTGCCATTCGTTTGTAAGGAGGCTAAGGGAGAGCAACGCGATCGTTCGACTGGTTCAAGCACCTCATATACAAGTTTTGCGGAATAGCATGAGGAGAACGCTCTTCCTCTTTATCGCTTTCCACGGCCCGCTACGAAATTAACCGTTTCGCATAAAGATCATCTGTGAGATTTATCGGGAGCTGCTAGACGATGGAACGGAAGCGAACACTTTGCTAGGCGTGTTGCTTGAAGCAAATTGCTGTCATCGCTTGACATCACCTGCAATCGTCTTTATCAAAACGACGCCGAAGCAGATGCATAATTATCTTGTTAGAAATGCTCAATCAATATCGTTTGCGTTAATGTGTTTCTATAGGATAAACAAAAATAGAATGATTCAATTTTGCTTTTCATTTTAATTGTTATATTAAAGTTAATATCATGACTCACGCGCATATCTTACCATTATGTAATTGATATTTATCATTATGTAATTGATATTTTTTATGCGACTAAATATATGGTTGATATATGTATTATGTTATGTATCATGATTATGTATTAGTATTAAATCTAATTATATCTTAGTAACGTGTCATTAAATAGCAATATCGCGATAAACTTTGTGATTTATATGAATTTCTCATTCCGGAGTCGAGTCTCGCGATTCATGCAACCGAACGTTTCGCGTCTCTCGCAGCAGAAACAACTTCTTTTTTTTTCCGTCAGTCCGTGGTGACGTCGGCGACCACCATAAAAAATGAACCACGACGACGGCATAGGATGCGGATGAACGGAACGAATGCTGGTCTGCACAGTGAGAAAGATAGAAACGGGGGAAAGGAAGGAAGGAAGAGGATATACCGGGGTTGAAACGGGTGAGAGAGAACGAGCAAAAACATATCCGAGAATACGGCCGTGCGGATGAGTTACCGCCTGGCAGATTCCACCGCAGCCGTTGCTACCCCTGGAGAATGACGGTACGGGCAGGGGGGGGGGGACGGGAGGTGATAAGGGAGGAGGGAAAGGGGATTGGCGGAGACTTGGGAGGAGGATACGGCGGAGGAAAGGACGACGGACGTAGCGCATTACGCAAACGTATCACGCTATGTGGTCCAACGAAAACAAACAGAGCCCGAGGCTCCGACCCCTTACACCCACCACGCGAGTCGCTGCCACCCCCTTACTTCGTCGCTCATTGCATAAGTAAATAGACGGCTGCGGACGTTGTTCGCGAGGTTGTTGCTGCTTTCCTTCTCCCTTCGTCCATCCCTCTTTTTAGCCTACCGGTGAGTTTTCTTGAAACGAGAACTCTTTTACCCCTCGTTTCGTTTCACCTTTATGGAAAGCGATCGCGTATATATGTATATATATGGCTTCTGGGTTGTGTAATCAAAGAGATATTATGGTTCAGTTTACAGGCGGTTATTTCAGAGAAGATCAATGTCAGGAAAAATCAATGTAGGGAAAAGTAATATATTTTTAACGTATGAGTACAATTTATTTAGAAAAGTTATTTAAACTAGTATGATTTATAGTACCAATAGTCGGGACTAACAAAATGGATAATAAAATTCTAGCTTCACTCCAAAAGATGAGATGACAAAGAGTCTTTACAAAGAAATTGAAAAAGACGACAAGTGAAACGAGAGGAAAGCAGAGGCGATGCTGTGAAGTTTTCTGGTTTTAGGCGTCGGTGGCGGTTGTTAGGCTGGGTTGTTCGGTCGCAACTCGTAAAGAGAGAGAAAGAAAAAGGGAGAAAGAAGGAGTAAAACGATGAAAAAGAGGATGTACAACGAAAAGAGAGGAACCAAAAGAACACGGGGTATAGATATGCGGGCAGGGAGTGACGGAGGAGAGGGGGAGAGAGCAAAGCGAAGTAGAGAATGGTTAGGTCGCGAGAGAGGAACGAAAGGGCCGACGAAGGGAGTAACGAAGAGAGCAAGAGCTGAGGGGCCAAGAGGGGTAGACGGTGAGCTCGCGGGAGAAAGCGATCGATGCTCACCCCCTAACCCTCCGGACCTCCCTCCTGCGACGTCGTGCAACCCCCGCTCGAGCGGTGGCGGCCGTCATGGCGGCGCATGCAAATCAGCATGGCGCCGAGACGCCCTCCCGCGACCCTCCCCGACGCGCTTGTTGTGTGCATATACGTACACGCGAAGCGCGTGTATGCGCGTGTGTGCGTGCTTAGCGCGGGTGTACACTCACCACTGGCGAAACCAAAGCATCGACCGAGCGACCGACAAACCGACAGGCAGGCAGGCAGGCAGGCAGGCAGGCAGGCATGCAGGCAAGCAAGCAAGCAAACAAGCAAGCAAGCAGGCAAACGCGTAGAGGCACAAGGGGGTGGATATTCCGGAGTATGTTATGCCTATTTATCGGGCGGAAGTTCGCGCTGTGTTTCGGCATACCTGTCTCGAAGTCATCGGCATGGCCGATCCTGATTAGCACGCGAACGCGATTTTGGAAAGAGATCTCGGTGTCGGAAGTTCTCTCGCACTGGTCCGATAAGTCGCTAGAACGATCGATGCGCATGTTAGACCGGGAAGGAAGGTCAGGGGAGGCGGCAAAAGTGCCACAATGTCGCGATAAAGTGAACCGATAGGTCTAATCGGCGATCCCCGCTTCAGTTTACGATTGTCTCGATGAAATTCGTTTCCATCTATCAAGGCGGCTTTTGATGGAGTCACGCGAAGTTGGTTTAACGCTGTTGCGAGACAATATCTTTTTAAATTATGAACATAAATGTCACAATTTAGATGTGGTTTGGTTTTATACTTGGTTTTATAACTTCCTAAGACCAATTATATTTGACTTTTCCAGCTTTTTCAGGCATTATCTAGAATAAATTTTACATGACTGTTGTAGCCGTCACAAAAAAGGTACAATCTTTATTCTTTTATGTGATATAGGGTTGATTTAAAAATCAAATTCTTTTTTCTTTTTGTAAAAATTCTTACGTCAAAATAAATCATAATATTGTCAGTATCGAATATAATCGCTTTAAAGATAAAGTAGTTATATATAATATATACAGATTTTCTTTTTCTGTTGTCAATTTTATACTTGTTGCAAGATATTAATGAGAAAGGTTAAGGGCATAAAGATAAATATCTGATGACAAATACTAATAGAAGATATAAATTAAGAGAGTAGATAAGATAATTCATGTATTCTTTCCGAAATAATTGGAGGGATCGATTAATAATTCCGTGAAAGATCCTCGGAACATAGATCTTCGATCGCGTGTTAGATATCCGTGGGACAACCGAGTACGTCGGTTGGCGCGAAGAAGAGCGATAGGACGTGCGCAAGAGCGAGCGAGACAACGGGCACCGCCGCCCGGCGCATTTGAATACGCGCGAATAAATGCATAATAATTAGGTCAGTTTTGCTAGTCAGCTGATTCCGTGCCGTTAACGTGCTGGGGAGGGCCGAGGTTAGGCGCTCTTGCCGTCAACGTCGCGCGCGAGTCTTACTTTCGTTCAGCTGTAACTACTCGTTGCGCGTAGTTCCCACGACGCAACGCGACGCGCATGTGGGATTAATCCCGTGAGCTTGTTGCGAGATCAAAAATGGCGTCTAAAACGTTGACATTATGATGTTTTTCGGAATGCAGTTTTGATATAATTAGAAGACTTGACGAAAATGTTACTAATTAAAAATTTGAAAATCATTTGGACATTTAAAAATTGATTTTTAGATCATTGGAACATTTAAAAATTTGATTTTTAGATGAAACGCGTGAAAATCACAAATATTTTTTATATACTTGTAAGGTACTGTAGAAAATAAGTAAAATCCTAGAGAGGAATTATATAATTATTAAATTTATTCGTTATCCGATGTTTGACACTGTTGCAGTGTCTTATATGCTTTATTCTAGTTATTAATTTATTTTATTATAAAATTTTTATTATAAAATTTATAATATAATAATAGCATACCAAAGCGCGCTACTTGATTTCTCCGTCGAAGTCATTATTGGTGAAAAAAGGACGAATGAAAAGCGTATTTTTGTGCGCAAATTATTAGTACGCGGAACGTGTCGCAGAGAACAAAAAAACACGACGATCTGGGAGGGGACAATGAGTACGGGGTGGAAGTGGGAACGTGTTGTAGCGAGAGGGTGGCCGATTGGCAACGTAAAATGTCGGTTGCGAGGATTGACGACCGCGGACTGCGGGTAGATTTTTGTTTCGATTTAATTATCGTAACGCCAGGTAAACGGCCGCTCCTGTCATTTCGCCTCCCCCGTTTGCTTGTCCCACAACTGGGACCTCCCTTGTCCCATGTGAAATGTATGTGCAACGTACAGCTCGGCCGAGTCTCGTACGAGCAATCGTGGACTATTACGGTATTATATTTACGACGCGATCAGCCTATGCGACGTGAATGATAATTGGATAAGTGCAGCTGAAGGAGGATATCCACCACGAACAATGAAATTCCTCTTCGTAGTTTGAAGAGCTCGAAAACATAATATTTTAAATTTATTTCGAACATTTTTGTCAATCTCTCTGACATTACTATAGTTTGAAAAACTTGATATCGCTAAAACATATTTGATAATAATTATTTTATATAATAATGAAAAGCATTTTGCAATACGATATTGGTAACGCGCATTATTTTGGAACATTTTAAATCTCGAGATTTTTTTTTTATGATTAACATCCGTAATAAAATCTACATTTAAAGAAATTAGTTTTTTTTTTAATTCTAAAACTATTTCATAATTTTTGCGACAGTTTTAACAATATCGCGATGTTTTATTCGCGATTTCTCGGACTCTCGTTCACCAACCGCGTTTGCGACTTGGGCCTTCGCAGCAAGCCGGACGCATCGTAGAGAGTCAGCGACAAGTACGCGGAGAACGGCGAAGGAAAGCGGAATAGCAGATGCAGAAAGCAGAGTTTGAGTTGAATTTGAGTCGCAGCTCGTCAGGCAGGGCACGTAGCCACGGCTTGCGCAGCCCGCATAGCAAACGCCTCGGCAGTCTAGAACCGACAGTCTGTAGCCTCGGGTGGTTTTATGCAGACACTGACCTTCGTCCCGGCCCTCCTCTCTGCCACCCCCGCCGCCCCCGATTCCTGCTC
Organism: Pogonomyrmex barbatus; assembly: GCF_055798465.1. Lineage (NCBI taxonomy): Eukaryota > Metazoa > Arthropoda > Insecta > Hymenoptera > Formicidae > Pogonomyrmex > Pogonomyrmex barbatus. Next base: position 19,769,161 of record NW_028297098.1, read on the forward strand.
TGCCCCTCGACGGCGCGCATCGCGCGCGCGGCTTCACTGCCGACGTAACGGGGAAAGTTTCAAATTCGGGTGCAAGGCCACCGGAAACCGAGTTCACCATCCCCTGTGTTACGGAAAGATCCGCCTCATTGTTACGAGATTCTCTGTTCTTTCTCTCTCTCTCTCTCTCTCCTTTCCCCCCACTCTCTCTCGTATGTCGACATGCACTACATGCTATATCCGGCTACACTATGCTCGACATTGAACGCCGCTACTTATCATATTTATCAAAAAATTATGGTGACACATTTGCGCGCGCGCGCGCGCGCATGTATGTGTATATAAAGATGTTTCGACAGTGAATTGCCGATTTTTGTCACATGCATATGTATCGAATGTTCCTATTATGCATCGTACTTTATAATGTGTACTTTGAAATCATTAAAAATTCTTTTAAGCACGATTCCCGAAAAGAAGATATATTACAGTTAAAAAGTGAAAAAATAAAATTGAGTTAAAAAGTAAAATTGACATTTTGATAAATCAAAATATAAATAATGATACAATCATGTCTATTATAATTCATTACATAACATAAACGAATACTACACTAGACTTTATTTTAAAATAAACTAATCCTAATATAATTTTCGACATTTATTTTTGGCAATTGATATTATTATAAATATGCTTCTTCTTCTGGTTGGAGTGCCGTGATGAATTCATGACATGTAGCGAAGATTCGAATCGATCCGAATTCCGGAGTAATGTTCGTTAGCGGCACAGTAAGACTTACGAGTCTGCCGGGAGCGATTATGGCGATGGTCGACGGTACCGCTGTGAGCCGTCGTTAATCGAATCCATTCGACCCGACCGTCTCGGCCACTGCCAAGTGATCGCGATACTAAATGATTTCAATCCATTCCCCTGCGTACTCTACGATAAAAAGAGAGTGGCGCCACTATAAATACAGTATAACAAAATGTAGCTTTTACTTTCTTAAATTAAAAATTAAAATATTTTTTAATGACGAAATCAACAGAGCGTAACAACAATGAAATTCTTTATGAAGATTTAGAAAAAAGTACAATTTATAATAATTTAAAAAGTAATTTACTTTTCGGGACATCGACATGTGTTGAGCGAGGTGCGATGATAGTGATAATCAGAGGGGAGGAGGGGATAGACAGGGAACAGTAGATAGACAGAAAGAGATCGAGAATCGCGCGGTGTTTTAAGGCCGCGGTGGACACTGTACGAAGCATTAGCACACAATCGAAGCAACGAATCCGAATGCGAATGCGGGACGTCGGTGGTGCACAGTCAGGAGGTCGGAGGTCAGACCGCCAACTTGGTCTCCATTGTGTCGGCAGTCGTTCTCAGGTCCTTCCAACCGTCTCGACCCCCTTTCCGTCCTCCTTTCCCGTGTTCGCCATCGGCCGCGGAGTCCGCGCTTCCATTGTTCCGCGGCTTCCACGCTTACGAATCAGTTTAGCGCGCAATACCACTCGGTCAGCCGTGTATTTATTATTATTTCATGCCGACCGCAAGCAGGCAAGAGAGGAGGCGGGCGAAACGTATGCGCAGCAGTATCCTGATCGGTCGTAGGAATTCTCTTTGTGTGCCAACCGCGTTATTCCCTGTCGTAACTTCTGTTTACCGTCTAAAGAGTTCATTAATGCTTTAAAACTTCTGAAATCTAGGCAATTTGTCGATCGGGCACATCGTACTTAAACGTATGAACACGGAACTTTAAAAATGTGGCATCTGTAAGTATTTTTATATATTTTTGTATTTGATGTTAAAATTTAAAGTAAAATTACATCTTTCTGTATTTTTAATTAGTAATCATGAATATCTAAACACTCGGAAATGTTTAATAATCTTAAATTCCGGAAGTGCTGAGGCATTAATATATCTTATACATGCAATGAACTTAAAAATTCAAATGACTCATATATGTATATAATCAAAATAACATATTTGATTCATATATATATATATATATATATATAAAACTTTAAATTATTTTTTTATTATTTCACAGACATTTGGTAGCTATTTTATAGAACATAAATTTTAATTAATTCATAAAGAAAAAGTTAACATATACTCTTTTCGCTATAATCGATTTAATTCTTTTCTAACAAAGACCATGACACATCGACCTCACTTGTCGTTCGGCTGAAGAAGGCTCACGGGACCAGATGAAATTCAGGACAAGAAGCGAAATACCGCGAAACGATTATTTTGTCTCTTTGCCTCCGATCGTCCGCCGGATCGATAAGGCCCATCGGCAGAGCGACGCATCGAACGGGATCGAACGGCCGATTCGTGAGATCTCGGGGACGAGTAAAAACAAACCGGGCCAGACCGCGGCGTTTTCTTATCAGACATGAGTATTTCGAGCGACGTCTGGACGAGCACGGCTTGACTTGAGCGACGCACAATTTCGTCAACGAAGACCAGAAGCTGATCAAACTTCGATGGGCTTGACCTTACTGGTGTTCACCTCCTCCTCGTGTGAGGGACAACCCACGATCGACAGGCGATTTACGGTGGGTGTCGACCACCCTCGAATCCGGCAAGTTTTTGCGCGGCATTAATTGGACCCGCTATAAAGCATAATCATCGCGCGTGTACACGAAGCTCGGTCCTTCGCTGTTCGTTCCTACGAACCGCCCTGCTCGCGCGGCCTCACTGATCGAATGGCATAAACTACGATCGTCCCGATCGCCCAGCAAAAACTCGTCGTCTCTGACAATCGTGCGGCGTCGATTCTTCTTGCATCGACAGCGGTGCTCCGATCGACGCATCAGTTTCGCGCTCGACCGTTGTTCTTGATAATTAGAAAGTTGCATGTTGCATGTTGCATTGCATGTTGCATGTTGCGTTGCATGTTGCATTATAGTGCAATGTGAATTTCGAAGAATATCCGAATTTTCGCGGCGCTTATTTATGATTTTTATTATTAACTTTGATTTTTAATTCTATCTAATTCGCGATTTTATTTTACAATAAGTAAAAGATCGAGACAAATACTATTTACCGCAAAGTAACGTACAATTACATAAATCACAGAAAATATAAGACAAAATTATATAAAAGATAAATAATTGCGTATTAGTCTATTAGGCTAGGATTTTTAATTTAGTAATTTTTAAAATTTTTGAATTTATTAAATAAATTCAAAAAACATTTGCTTTAATTGCTAGAATTATACATACTCATTTTTGTAATATATATTTAAATATATAAATATTTAAATATTCAAATAAATATATATTTTATTTTGCAACTTCAGAAAGGCTGTAAATAATTACTGCAAAAATAGATCGCTGTTTGTGAATATTATAAAATTTTATTCTTGATTTATCCTTTCCGTTCCTTAAATTTAAAGTCACATATCATTAATCTTTAATGTGAACTCTTACTCTTAATATGAACATCATTTGATTTCCACGTTAAAGTATGTTATTATTGAATTACTTGGCGTGCATTTATACTGTGCTTCTTTCACGATCGAAATCTCAATCGAATATCAAGTATAACTTATGTTGGTTCGACGCACGATCGATTCTTGGAGATTGTCTGAGAGCGCTGCGACAATCTTCGAGAGAGCGTATCACCGGCTCATCGGCTGTCTAAACACACTTTAAAGATTTGAAAACGTAATGGCACCGGGCTTTGACCAGATTTGCATGTCACGGCCGCGCATCATATATCTGGATTTAGCGCTCCGGCTCTCGTCTCTCTTCCCTACTTTGGCACGACGCGTCGCGTCGGGGATGGATACGCGTAGGGGGATGTCTTCGGGATCGTCGGAGGAAGCCGGCGTGTACGCGAAGACAGAGGGAAAACGGAGAGCTCGGATGTGGAAGACGGAGAGCGCGGAGGGAAAGAGAACGGGGGCGGGACGGGAGGTATGTGTCAACGGGATACGCGGGAATATTAACACCGCCGGGATTATCCAATGAACCGGAATGTGATTTACGGATCTTTCGGCTGGCTGGAGGGCTGGCGTGAATCGCGCGCCGACAGAGCAATCGCATATACCACGTCGCGCCGCCGCGTTGTCATTTCGAAATTGATCTTTTTGAACAAGCGCGTTTGTTCGGAAGATTCTTCTATGTATAATATCGCTATTACGCAAACTACGTAATTTATTACATAAATGTATTTATTTGTGACAAATCTGATCAAGGATAATCTTGCGCTATACCGAGGTCCCGGGGTGTCCGTTATCTGCGAAATCCTATCGTCAACCCTATCGTCTATTCCGCATCTTCCGCGATCTTCATCGCGCGAGATACCGAAGCACGCTTTAGGTATGCCGCTTGTGCGTGTTGTGTGTGCGTACGCAGGTAAGCAAGTACGCACGCGTCCATGTGCATAATGGGGGTGTATAATGCGCGCGTGTGGAAGACAATGGGTGCATTGTGCAGGTAGGTAACGCATACGTATACACGCGGGAGGGGGGAGGGAGCGACGAGAGGAGAACAGGGCGGGAGGAGGAGCGTATAGGGCGAGCGTTTGGGCATATTGACAGACTAATGATCGCGTGGAACAAAGGCCAGACCGTCACGTGGTCACGTGGTCGTGTGATGGACTGTTTCCGGCGCGGCGGAGCGCCGCAGCGAAGGCCGCGCGATTCACTGCATTCAACCCCGGCGGGACTGGGCGAAGCGACTGGCTGCGCAGCCGACCGACCGGCAGACGACACGCATCAATCAGCGGGAAACGGAACGACCAGGTGTATCTGCTCCCGGTGTTATTTGGCTCTGCGCCGTTGATTCCTTGCGCACGCGCGCGCGCGCGCGCGCGCGTTCGTCGCCGGCGCAGCCAAAAAGAAAATGGTCATTTTGCCATGAGGTTCGATCGGGAAAATGATTTTGCTAATCCATTTTCGATCGTACGTCCCTGCGAGAATTTTTTTTACTACTGAAAATGTAATAGTATTATTCGAAGGACAGTATTCTTTTTTTAACTTTATGATATTTGACGTGTACGCTAAAGATTTAATGGTATGCCAGATAGCGTAACCAATGAACAGAAGATTGATTAACTCACACTGGCAGCTCGACAAAAAACCTTAGTAATATCGATCATTATTTTATTAATTTATGTTGTATTATTTGTAATAAAATAAAGATTTATAGTCCAAATTTACGATGAAAAAATACCGATGTATTCGCAGTATTTGCATCGTTTTAAATTAGCGACTTGAACGAGGATCTTAATGACGCGTTAAGTGACGTTTAAATTTGCCTGCGGGGAGAGACGCGGAGGTGTCGCGGCGGTAAGCCGCCCGACGAACCCCTTTCAGCCGGTTGCGCAGAAAGGGTGGCGGTTCCGAAGCTATTTTTGATCCTTCGACAGGGAAAGGGTTGTGCACGCCTGTGTTACGGAGGACCCTTTTAAATGCATAAATAATGAGAAGCCTGTTACCGGAATGTCCAGCGATATTGGACCTGTAGTTACGCGTACACGTGGAATAGCGAAATGACTTTTAATTTTTTCTCCGAGGTTTTGGAGAACGAGAGAGACGGAGACAGGGTCAGTGTTAATTAATACGAATTATTCATTCGAAGTCAGCTAAAACTTTGCATTTACGTTTCACTTGTAACGTCATCAGCTGAGCCATGATGATTAAATTCATATTTAACATTCATTTTATGCAAATGTAAATGTGTTTGTTTGTTTAAAATGACCACTTAGTACTATACAAGAAATGAATTGTTTTTAAATTATTTCGAATGTATGAAATACTTCAAAACAATTCTTTTCTTTTATCATAGATATCATGAATTTTATGAGATTGAAAAATTCCCCATTACTATTAGTTTAGGCTTTCATCAGCTGTGCCAGAGTAACGAGTAATTTCTCCGTGTTCGGTAGAGCGATCAGGTGGCATTTGGCGGTTTGCTGGCTCGTTTAGGCAGACACAGAGAGACGCGGTCGGTTGTCGGGAACCTCATTGCGGCGACGAACACGGCGTTGTGGCTCCCTCGAGCTCTCTTGGTCCCTCCTCTCCGTTCCCTCTGGCTCCATCAACGTATCGCCAGTTCCCTCGACTCGTCTCTCTCGTTCTCCGTCTGGCTCGTGCTCGACATTCTCTCTCTCCTCTGTATATATATCTACGAAGAGTGAGAGATAGCACGGAGAGGGCGAAGAGGTTTCAGAGGATACACGTATATAGGTGGCACAGAGCAGCGCAGGAGGGACGAGCGCGGGCGAGGGAGGATGGAAGCCGCTAATGAGGCCGTGTGTAATTAGGGAGCTCTCGCGGCCTAATGAAGCGCTTACCTACCTTAGCTACCAACCCCCTTTGGCCCTGTCGTGCCTCCCACACATGCGAACACCGACGATACACTGACGAATATCCAACCGAGGTCACGGTGAACATCGGCGTTAGACTACAACATCACGGTTCCTCTTCTTTTTCGCTGAGAAGCGAGCACTGATGAAGAAGAGGAAGAAAACGACGATGGAAACGAAGACGATGACGACGACGATGACGACGGTGGCAACGACGACGGTCGTTGCTTCTTAGATTCTTATATCTTTGAAGCGATGATCACGTTTCGCGGTCAACTTGCGAAGATGCCAGAACGAGGCGAAGAGGACAAAGGCTGCCACCACCATCGCTACGAAATGGCGGAGAGTAGATACACCTCCGCACGACACGCTCGCATTTTCGGACTATTACAGAATTAAGCGGTCAGGGGTGTAGGCTCTCCCTGGGAGAGTTCTCACCTTCGTATTCCATGCGGGATGAATTTTAATTGATATGAGGTTGAATAGGTTTATTAACTGCGACTCGTATTGCGTGCGGATATTGAAATCAGTATAATTTCGTTCACGATTTGCGACCATTATGTAGATTCAAAAAATATTATTAACCTTCTTTGCTTCATACATAATGCGCAACTTTTGGAGCACTTATTCATTTAATTCACAAGCCGCTCTTTGGAGACCGCTTGTCTGTGTAACGCACTTAATATAAGATGCCTCAATACAAATCTCTTCAAATTATCGAGTCTTGCAGAAAGATGCGTCCCTGCGCGTTCATGGGGGGCTAAGCGTGGGCCCCTTATCTCTCAATTCACTCATCGGGAGTAAGCGAGCGAGATTTGCTTTTCTCTTCTTTGCGCTTTTTCTCTCTCTCCCCCTCTCTCTCTCTCTCTCTCTCTCTCTCTCTCTCTCTCGCACTTGCTCTTCATCTTCTACAGTCGCTCAGTAAGACCGGAGGCTGAAGAGCGAGCAAGGAGGAACGCGACACACACGCGCGCGCGCGCGCACGTACACACACACACACACACACACACACACACACACACACACAGAGGGTTGGGAAGACACGGCTACCGGAATCACGACTTAGCCTTCTCCACTCTTCGCGGATCGGCCCGTTATCTCTCCTGCCATTTGCATATTAAACTAACTCACAACGCGCGGCATATTTCAGGCAACCATTGGCGCGTGTTCGTGCCCGCCATGCGCAGACACCGAGATCAAGCGGCGGAGAACGAACCGATCTTCGAAAGGGGGAAAGTATTATGGGAAAGATCGAGCGTCATCAACCGCGTTCTTTTTGCCGTGCCAGGTCGTTCTTTAACGGCCAACTTGTTTCCAATATGCATTGATAAACCTGTCCGCGCGCGGCCCAGCTCCGATCGGCGACGCTGCGATTCTTGATTACCGACCGGATTACTCGTAGCTTCGGGCCACTCATGGATCATCGGTTCCTCCGGGGCTATCGCGGATAAATTGCTCCGCTCCTGCAATCTTCTTAGCATCCGGGCGATCGCCTATCGCAGATACATTCGGCCGAGGCGAAAAGAAACCGACTTGCAGAGATTGCAGGACGGGCCTTGAGAAATCGCAGAATCTGACTTTGAGTTAGCGTTCGAGTTAACTGGTTTAATCGATATGCACGTGAGCCAACGTTCTTCGATTGCGGATCCGCAAGACATGTTCCTCGACGTAGGGATTACGCGGTCCCACCAATATCGATAATTAGATCAATAATTATTCTCTAATGACACACATGTAGCGGCGGTCAAGATCGTTCCGCAACCGTCTTCAGATCTTATCAAACCGTCTTGTCCGTGAAATGAGATTAAAATTCAATATTTCTTAAACAATCATTTCATTATCAAAGAAAATCGAATACCTTTACGTATTGTAAACCTTTATTTCATCATTAAAGAAAATAATCAAATAGCTTTACTATTATAAATAAATTTTTTGTAAGCAAATATTTAAGATTTCAGATAACTATTAGAGTCTGCGATTTCACAATTTTGAAAATTGGATGCGAAGGGCACAGGCAGAGTCTGAGCCGTGGCGACCGATAACCAATATGCAGATACCACCGGGAGTACCATTATCCTAAGTTACGGACTGATGCATGCCGATATATATATATATAAATTTGGTGACGCCAATTTTATGTTATTTATTCTTTCGCACCGGACACTTTTTCGCGAATAAATAGTCGCAGTTAGCTCCCTACGAATATTCGGCTTGGACTCTTTTTCGAAGGATGGTCTCTGGAAGCGGGCCGCGATTTCGAATGGAGAAATTGCCTCGGCACGTCGTCGACCTTCCGCCCGCGTATTATGCATTCCCGTAAACGGATCTCGGTCGTTTATTGAATGTTTACTACGCAGCACGCAAATGCCGCTCCGATTATTTACGACGTGCCAGGAAGTAATAGGGCCTCGTGCATCAACGGTCCCTGGTACTTGGGTCAGGACGCGACGGGGGAGGTTTCTGGGATATATAACGCCTGTATCGCGGGAAGTTGGCACGGAGTTTCTCGATTGCACGACAGCGCGAGGGAAAGACGATAGCGATGATGCAATGCGCCGCTACCGCTGCATTCGCGAATACGGCCGTATCGCTCGTTATAAATCGATACGACTCGGTGAGCCATGGAGACTACTATCGTGTAGAGACGCGGGACCATTCGAATCTCTCTCTCTCTCTTTCTCTCTCTCTCTCTCTCTCTCTCTCTCTCTCGCTCTCTCTGGCAGATATAAGTATAGCGCGCGAACGTAATAATATATATCCGCTGGGAAGATGGAAAGCTGCCGGGTTGTCTAATCCCTTACATCTTCTATTCCGCACCGCTTTACATTCCGCTCGGACGAGCAGAAGCTGCGTGGCATTACGTACCTCTATCTTCACTTATCTTCTACGAACGATCCGTCTCGCTGTCCGATGTGGCGCCGCTCTCGCTCATTACTTCTTCTTGGTAAAGCTTCTTGGTTAAGCGTCCCTTCGTTATTCACCTACGTGTACGTGGTACACGCGTGCGTGCGCGTGCGTGTTGGTACCTGCAGGGTACTTTGGACTACGTCCACGTCGATTCGGGGAAACGAGCGGCTACCACACCTCGACAACATCTTAATTCGCGATAAAGAGTATTAGGCCTGGAAGAGGACACCCGGGTAGAGCGACGCCGCCGTCGCCGTCACCGCCGCCACCGCCGCCATCACCACCATCACCACCACCACCACCATCACCATCACTGCCTCCGGCCCTGGAACTTGAACTGGAACTCGGGCCTGGATGGGTGTGAGACACGCAGAGCTCTCTCTCGTTCCGTGTATCCACAGGCCACGACAAGATTAGCATCGCCATTCGGTTACACGCGAAAGAGAGACACCCGGCTACTCACACCGGCTACCGTGCGCTCGTCTCCTTAATCATTACCACCACGCAGAAGCTACCTGGGACCGAACGATCGAGTTCGAGGGAACGACATTGGCAGTTTGCGTACAGTGCGATTTAACGGCTTCGGGTGCGCTATAACGTATTACGAAATCGCCTATCGGCGAGACTCGCGGCGTGAAACTCGTTTCTCTACGTAGTGAGAAAATACGGGTGGTGACTGTCCGGCGAACTAAACGTAATCGGCTTAATGACAAAGTATAGCGAGTACTGGTCCCCTCTCGTAAAGATACGTATCGTCTCGGATATGTAATACATTTTACAAGTAGCGTATCTAATTACGGATCGCTAATAATATGAATGAATAAATCTGTGCAATTACTTGTACTCTAGAATCTAAGCGTTTTCGCGAAAATAATCAAATTTTCATTAAACCAAAACGATCTAGGAAATTCTTCGACAGTGCAAACACTTTGTTTAACATTTTGAACGTCAAATATATGTGTTATAATTGCTATGTATCTAAAATAGTATATTAGCTCGGTATAAATAGGCAACTTGTTACATAAACATAAGTAAATATGCGCTCAAATATAACGACTGTTTTTCCTCTGTTTCTAAATAATCGCTAGATTCCTCATTTGTTTTTCGGTACGGCGATAAGCTAATCGTTAGCTCTTGTATTTCGGACTATATTTATTTTCGTCTAGTATAGAAAATTGATCGAACATTATCAATTTACGAAAAATTACAATACATTTGTACTCGTGACGTTTGCTTTTCAAAGCAAAGTTAATTGTTGCCAAAGGCCACTACTGAAAATATCCTATTATCCTATTATCCGCAAAAGTGCAATTTTAAAATTTGTCAGATATTCTCGAACAACATTAGTTTGCAGAAAATCGGCAAAAAATTATTTTAATGTAATAAGAAATCTGTATGTTATTAGTGTACATTATTTTTCCGGTGTCAGTCGCATAATTTCTGTTAACGGAATCGTCGAGGCGATTGTTGTATTTATTTGATGAGCATACATCGAAGGTGCATAAATCGTCCCCTCGAATTGTATAGTACGTGCTCGTGGCGATGAACTCGGCGAGACGGCGCGTCGATGGCAAAGGTAGACAGACGCGAGCTGGCAGGTACATGCACATAAGTATATAGTATAATACTATGTACGTGGAGTTAGCGCGCGGATATCAAGAGCGAGGGGAGATTACAACAGGGATGGCAGGAGAAGATGGGAGCAAGAGGGAAACAGAGAAAGAGAGAGGAGAGAGAGAGAGAGAGAGAGAGAGAGAGAGAGAGAACATGTGCCTATTAATGACGCACATGCGTTAACACTGGCACGCGCGTTCACAATATTATTTATTATTTATGCTAAGTTATGCGGAGCCAGTCCATGGATACCATAGGTTGGCCAGCGGCCACGGTCTGCCGTACGTCTGTCGGTACCGTCATCGCCCGGCGTATTTATATCAATTACGTGTCGTTCCCGCGGCTCGGATTATTATGTAAATGGCCGTTCTGTCGCGTCGGATGTCAGCGATCGCGTTTGCGCACTTCGGCGTCATCGAGCGCGTTGTAAGCAAGCGTCATCGACACGCGTGTTCGTCGGATTTTGTCCACGTATGAATCGGCGATCGGGGATAATTCGCTGAACGCGTGGCGGAAAACGCGACGGTGCGATATCGGGATTAATCCGTTCTCGGTGCTTTCAGCACCGCGGCTGTTCGTTATGATAGCGAAATCGAAATTTCTCGTGCGAGTTGAATACGTTAGGCGCGAGAGATTTTATCCGATGGGAGTAGATACCGATTGGAATAGATAAAAGTTTTTCGACGACGCGATTATCAGTAAGAGGTAGCTCGAAAGGATAGGGCGAAGAAAATTCGGCGATTATTGGCAAACACACCGTCATCGCTGGCGGTTTAATGCGAAGTGGGCAGGGAATTTGTTGCGATGGAAATCACTCGGCGTAACTTCGCTTCATAAATACTGCAATGCTGCTAATATCGTTGCGAACTGTTACATATGTATTCGGATGTAATCTCGATTCTGCGCCCGGGCTAAAAACACCCCGGCGGGTGTAAATATTTATGCGGTCGCCGTTAAACACTTCGTTCGCGACGGGACACAGGCACGTAGCACTTTTTTTTTCTTTATCGGGAAAAAGATGTGTCGCACATTAGTAGACCGATAATAAGATTTTGCAAGAAAAAAGAAGAAATATGCGTGTATTTTTTCTTTATGCAAATATATCACCTCCTTCCACGTTTATGAAAAATATACGTATAAGGACTAGTTCATTTTCAATATTTGCAGACCTAGAGATATTCGCTGCAAAATGTCTGTAATGAAGATATAACGCGCGGTGCAAATATGCAATAAAGGGTACTTCTCCATTGTTCATGATGTTATTTACGATGATGTCGATCTATATATCTGTGTATCGATTTTTCGTGAGCAGAGTTCGAAATAGGGAACGAGGTGGACGAACAGGTATGAGGTTCGGAAGCCTATCGGTTGAACGACAAAGCGTAACGGCCGGACGGCCGGACGGCCGGCTAGCCGGCCTGCCTCTCGGCTCCCGCGGCGCTTTTCGGTTTTGATAAAACGCCTAAACATCAATCGGTCTCGAAAACTGCTCCGTAATTCGAGTTTAGCGAGCGGCCGGGGAAAGTTTTGTCCATGTCCGGCGTGGCGCGGGTCCTCGGGGACGCCGGGGCAATAGATGACCGGTGCGGTTCGGGTGGAGGTCGAGCGTGAGGGCGACGAGGGCAGGGGAGAGTACGGGGGGAGTGAACGTGGGTGGAGGGTGATGCATCCGCTGAATATGTATGAGGCTCGCGACACCCCGTAGCACACCGAGAGACGACCCGAACCACCACTATCTGTGGGTGATAGTGGGTATGCTGTATGTCTCGCAGGGGTCTGCGGGCAAACTGCGTGGCAGTGCGGGAGGCGGGAGGTGGCGCGGGGGCTCTGTCGGTGCTCCGGTGTCGGGGGAACGGCGGCGGGCCCAGGATGGGTGGCGGTGCTGTGGCTGCCGAGAGCTTATATCGCAAGAACCAACCCCAATGGAAACTCAAGCCTCGGAGGAGCCTCACCCATCATGCACACTCCCGTGCTTACCGGTCGCCCGTGCTCTCGATCTCTTCTCGTCTCGCCCCGTCCTTCTCTCTCCACCTCTCGCTCTTTCTCGGTTTTACCCCATCTCCTCCGTAACCTTCGTACCTCCTCCCCTCCTCTCCCATCCTGTTCCCGGCCTCTCGCTCCCATAACCCAACGATTCCATCGCCTCCTACACTCTATCCTGGGTAGCACTCAGCTCCAGAGGAACCGTCGCGCTATCTTGGGAGACAAAGTTACGTCGTAATTCCTTCGCGAACAGATGCCGATGCGGTGCTAAGACGACGCTCTTACTCTCCTCCTCCTTCTCCTCCTCTTCTCTGCGACTATTCACACCCGACAAACGTCGGATTTTGATTACTTCGAACACTCCACGCTGTAAGACCAACGAGAAGATGTTGGACGGATATAAAAATAAACCGCGCCGACGGAATTTATTTTTAACTAAAATTCGTTATTATTCTAACGCGTCTTCTCCTCTTTTTCTTTCATGAATGTCCGTTTAGAAAACGGACAATCTATTCGGGACAATCTATTCGGGAATTATCTTATGCGCGATCGCAAAAGATAGAATGTCATTCGACGAGGGGTTGATCCGCCGATGAGAATGGTATAATATATATGATCCACTAAATAGGGACGGCTGTGCGTGAGCGACGAATCCCGCAAGACAGCATGAGATATTGCCGGATTAGGGCGCATTATAGTTTTAAGCTCGTGCCGTTAAAAGCCGCCGGTTCTCATATTCTACGGATAATTCGTTTGATGTAAGCTCGTTTAAAAGTTATCGCGTATACACGTTTAAAAAATTAACGACGCAAGACGCTCGGACGCTCCGTTAACTCGCGATACGCCACAAATGAGAGAACTATTAACAAGAGACATTGGCGCGACATGCACGCTTTAACAGTATCAGACGTATATTATCTCTAAGATCTATTTTTTTATTAAGAGAGATTATCTTAGTTCTATACAAAGGTATCACAATAAAACACGTGTTTCACGATTATTCGACGCAGAATTTCAACAAGATGTCCAGGCGAACTGAAAGCGTGTCTCTCCTGACGGATACTCCCAGAGTGAAGATATACGATCATAACCCTTTTATATCGCGCGAACTCGTGCGCGACAGCACGGCTCGTTGAGCGCCACTGTTTTTCCGAGGGGTTGGAATCGTCGTTGCCGGGCGTGAGGAAGGGTTGATCTAGGCAGAATCGTCTAATGCTTTCTCTCTCTTTCTCTCATTTTGTTCGGGAAAGTGGAGGATGCGGAGGGTGAAAAGATGCCACGGACCAAAGTGAGACGGAGATCGTGCAATCGTGGCGATAATAAACCAGACTGGTCGTGCAATAAAATATATCAGAAGCGCAGGCGACGACTCGTTTAGGCAAAGAGGGGGAGCGCTTCATTACCGAGTCGAAGTTCATTGCCAACCCTTTAGGCCCGCGCTCCGTCAGCTTCGATGTTGGTAGGGTAAGACCGATGTTGCCGAAAAATCCTCGGATAATTAACCCTTCTACAGGAATCTCTCTCGGAATGCGAGCGTTCAATGAGCTTGGAATGCCGAACAATTTCTTTATTCGAGCGAAGACTCTATCGAGAAAACCTTCCGCTGATGCGACTTTTGCGTACTAATTATCATCGCAAAAATTCATTTCAAATAGATGAATAAATTGCGTGATATTGAAAGCATGAAAAGTAAATATAAAATACAAATGATTAAACGCAGGATTAAATATATATATTTTATTTTTACATTTATTATACAATATTGTTATTTTTATACTATCTTTATCAGTTATATATTATATATAAAATAAGCTAATGACTGATATTATCAATCTTGTTGATGATGATGAGGGCGGCACTGATAGGTTTCGAGAAATGCAAATATGGTATACTAACGAAGGAGATTGAATTAAAATTCGGAAGTATAGCGATTGAGAAACGAAGGCGGTAGCTCGTGATAAATCTTCGCGCAAGTGGCGGTAACTCACGTTGAAGAGAATAAAAACAGGGAGGTGGTGGGGTAAAAGGAGGAGTAAGGTTTCGTTTGAGCGACAAACACCCCGGCAACGAGAGTGGCAACAAAAATCCACCGTGGGGTGTCCGTGAACTACGGGAAGAAAAATATAACGACTCGCGGAAGGAGGAATAACGCGCGAGTTTACTACGTTCTAAAAGTCCCATAAACCGCCGTACGTCAAACTTTTCAATTTTATGTTTCAGCATTTCGTTCCTTCTTCGTTTCGCCACTTAGGGTCGTCCGCACCGCACAACGATTTCTCGCCGCGAAAAAGAGATGAAAATCGCACGATATCTTATAAAACGATGAGAAGAGACGGGGTTGGCGCGCGCGTCGCACGGAAGAAACAAAGAAAAGAAAATTATTATTCCCGCATCTATCCGCTTTCTTCGGTAATGATCTTATAAAGGTATAATCGTCGCGCGATGTCGAAGGAAACGAAGTTGCAATCCGCAATCGGCTGTTTACTGAGGAATACTCGCGACCTAATATACGTTACGTCCCCATTAGATTACTATCGGTACTTTCGAAGAGGCACGACTGAGAATCGCTCTGGAAATCGAACGGTCGTCCACGCGTTCCATTATCGAACACTATAAGTAGTAGCCGTACCCGGAACGAGGTGCCAGTGACTAGATGCGTCTATGACGTCTCCGGGCATTGCGTCATGGGCGCGAAAGATAAGAATCTAAATAGAGATCACCGATCCTTTGAACATATAATTTGGTTTCCGATGCGGGGACAGCTGTCACACGATCGGATGTTTAGACGCGAGAAAGAAGGCGGGGTGATGATGATCGTCAACGCGGATGATGACGTTCCCGCACTTTGATCGTAGATTATGTTACTCATGTCGACGGACAGGGGTGTCAAGGCGAGAAGAAAAAAGTTCGTTAGGTTTCGACGAAATCGCATCACGATACTCCCGCTGCGCAACAGCGTTACTTATTTTGTTCATCGAAGTTGAAAGGAAAAAAGAGACGATTATAATGATTATTATAAAAATAGCAATATCTTTATGGTAAGCTCGTATCGACCGAAAAAAAGATGTATCAGTAGAAATTTACGATGCTAACATTATATTATCAATTATAATGTCCTCGGTTATCTATAATGTTTTCTAAAATCTATGATGGTCCTTTAAAATTCACGTGATTATAGTTAGTACCTGCTGAACAAAGTGAGCGAAAACAGTAAGGGTATAGAGTAGTTGACGTGTTTAAGCAAATGGAGCACCCACTATGCGTTATCTCCGACACAACGAAGCGTTGCGATGGGACAGCGATACGATACGGTGAGGCCCGGGGTGAAACGCGGCAAAGGGCCAGAAGGCCGTGTGATGTATTTGTAAAAAGGTGTCGGGTTGGAACTAAGGAGACCCGCTTCAGCGGATGCCCCCGAGGGAGCATAACCGGCGGCGGCGGTGGCGGCAGCGGCAGGGAGGTAACAGATAAAAGAGAATCGTATAAAATGGGGTGCGCCACGGGAGAACGGGGAGGGAGGGGGAGAGGGGGCACAACGCGCGCAAGGGACGGTGTCTGCGGATGCCCGTCGATGCCCGTGGGGCACACCGAAGGTGCGGGAACCCGGGGGCCAGCGTGCCAACGCCATTTTGCAGCTCTTGAAGTTGCGATCGGGCGACGAAAAGAGCGAGATGGCCTGAGATGCGGGTGGTGGTGGGGGGGGGGGGTAGTTGGTAACGGGAAGAGAGGAATCGAAAGCAAGAGGGTCTGATCTGTCAAATTTCATTTCACGCTTCTAAGAGCGAGCGCGACCAGCTCGATGGAGCCAGATACGGATCTGCCGACACCTAACCAACGGCCCCTCGATCTAATCCGCCATTGTTGGCTATCGAGGAGAGTCGTACTCGATTCTTAATCGAGATGTCACTTTTAAAGGAGAAAATTACCGTAAATTATAAAGAAAAATTGCACGAGTAAGAGACTCTATTTTGCATCGAAGAATAACGACGGAGATCTCGGAAATAAAAAAAAGTTTTTATTATACTGTGTGCTAAATTAATTTCAAATCTCTTCGCTGGATTCGCTAATAATTTCGCGTGAAAGGTACAGAAACGATCTCGAGACGTATAAATAAACTCATCCATAGATAGTGATTTGAGATATTAAACAGAGGCAAAGCGCGGAGAGCGCGAGAATAGTCCAGGTTGAGTCGAGCCTGTCTATCGATCGTCGAGGACCTTGATGCGTCGTATCGTTCTGGCGTTCGTACGGTCGGTCGGTCGGTCGGTCTCATGCTGAAAGCTTTGTCACTCGGAGCACGTACTCGGGGCAAAGACCGACGCCGCAAGTTCTCCCCGCGTCTCCATTTCTCTCTCTTTTCCTTTCTCTTGTCCAGCCAATGTGATCTCGCTCGCTCCTCTTATCACCCTACCTTTCTACAACGCGCCATTGTGTTCCGCCACGGAACTCTGTATATTCCTTGACGCTATGGATTTTCCGAAAGCGTTTCGCTGCTCCGCGAGCCTCGCCCCTTTCTCGACGTGCCTCTGTCAAAGTTTGCGCGATAAGCCGAAAGCCGAATTTTCCTCCCGAAAGTATCACCGATCGTCGACCGAAATTCTCCAACAAACTATAAATCACTGGGTTATATAAAAAATGAAATGTAGTATTTTTTACTGAGCTAGATGTCGATTACACCTCATGTAACATCTGCGCGAAAGTCACGCCATAATCGACGCAACCACGTCGAAAACAATAGAAATACCTTATATCCTTTGTGATATCATTGTCATTCGTAAGAACGAAAGCGCGAGAACCAAAACGAGCGAGTCGACGGACGGACGATTCGATTCGGTTAGGCGGATGGAAGCCGATCGCATGAGTCACAGACAGAGACTGAGAATCCGCGGGATGCTAAACAATGCCTACCAGTCTGAGCGACCAAAACCGACAATGGAACGGATTGTCGGGGATGGAGGCCGTATCGCCGCCCTGTTGTTAACGGCATTTATCAACCGTGTGTCTGTAACGATGCTAAATTATTTCTGGTGTTGCTAAGTGCGGTCGCTGGTCTTGGCAGTATAAGATATTAAATGGATGAGGATTGCATTTTAACATTCCTTATAAAGCTCCGGAACTTTACTTTTTTTTTGTTTACAGCACACAATATAATTTACATATAACATATACATATAATATATAAGTAAATAAAACACAATGCAAAAATATTTTGTGTATTTCTATATTGCATAAGAGATTGACTTTCAGTTATGCGAAATTTTAACCTGTGAACACCACGATATATATTTCGCATGGCTTTGGAAATTTCTCACGCTGTTCCTCGTATGTAGAATTCATCGCCGATAACCGTGGCATGCCGGCAGGAAATAATAAAGCGATATCCGGAATAGAGGAAATATTACCGGCATATTAGCGAGGCCCCGCGGGTGGTCGATGATGGAGGAGAGCGAGGAACGAGACAAGAGAGAAAGAACGGTACCCATAACCGTACACCATACGTCGCCACGGGTCGGTGGTAGGAGCCTAACTGGAGGTCCCTGTTGGGCAATAACGCCCTCCTTCGTAACATAGTGGCACAATAATGTACGTTCTTTATGCGAGTACAGGGCAAATAGATCACATTGCTGACTAATAAGTCCGTTGGTGTGACCGCGCTCTCTTTCTCCATCTCTTTCTCTTTTTCTCTTTCCCTTCTTTTTGCCTCCCTTTCCCTTTTTCCTAGGCGATAGTTCCCCGCTTTTTCCCGTTTTCTTCCGAAATTCCCGTCGTCTATCAATTGTGTTAGGCATAGACCTATCTCCGGGGGTGTTCAGCATTGTGATGGTAATGCACCCGGCAATCGATCTACCTCATTATGTCACCAAACCCTCGAAAAACCTCGCGGAGTCACACGAGACCCACTGAATTCCACACTCCCTGTTTTTATGGGAAAAATGCCGTACGAACGTGGTGACCATTCTAGAACGAGTGTCGAAGGTCGTGTCAAGACCTTCGTGGCAGTTTATCGAATCTGATATTTGTCAGCGGTGAAGTTTCGATGTACTTTTATGACAATTGTTTTAAAAAGACTTTCAAAATGTGCAACATGCTTTCTAATTCAAAATTTTACCATTTATCAATCATCTGAGAGGAAGCACGATAAATAAAAAAAAAAATTTGATATTTCTTGTTGAGTTTAGCTAAACATTGTATTTTTAATGGTAAATTCTGTCATCTAGACGCGCACGATAACATCTCGGGTCGGTCATTGACATTGGTTAAAGGACGAGTCAGAATTCTACAGAATTGCCAGTCTATATTAAACTGCAGACTACCGTAATACTTCGAAACTCCGACCATCTCGATTACCCATCTAATTATCTGCCGAGTCACGATAGGGCAACCCCATTCTCCCGAAGACGGAATTGCCGTTCCCATCGTCCTCCGAGTCAGCGATGCCGACTACTACCCTCTACCGAGGTCATTGTTACGTCGTTACTACCCTTTAGTACGGTCCTCCAACCAATTTCGGTCCAGGACGATGGGCACGATTTCCGCTTCGCTGTTATGGCCGACCGAGAACAGATTTGCGAGCAAACCATTTCGCGGATCGTGCGATCGTAGCTTGTCGATATTAATGGATGCGTATCGAACGACGTGCACCGTTCGAGAGATTCGAAGGTACTGTCGGTTCCCCTTACGAGTTACGTTTGGACAGACGAAGCTAGAAGTTACTCTCTGTAAGATGTAGGTCGTCGAGAGAACGCTGAGCAAAAGCCAATGCGGTAAGTCGATAATATCTAACAAGCAGAAGGGAGAAGCTGCTCGATATTTGCACCGCACGTCCGATGACAGTTAGTTAATATGCATAGTTAATTTCGTTTGTCTTCGGAGGCAGTCGTGCGAAAATACGCGCGGCTTTACCTGTAAGCGTTAGATGCAGTAAGCGGCAGTAGAAACTAAGCTAGGCGGGCTGCAATCAATACTGTTTCGGCATTACGGCGGAAACACTCTCTCCGAAACAGCCTACGTTTCGCCTCGCGCGTCGCTGCGGTGCGGGAGGAAGAGCAGCGAGAGAAGAGAGACAAATAAAGACGGAGAGAGCGAGAGAGGAGAAACGTGGCGAGGGAAACATGGAGGGACGCGATGTTTGTCAAAGAGAGATAGCGAGATTCCGAGAGACGGAGAAGGAGACCGAGAGGGACAAGGAAGATGAGGGGGGGGGGGGCCCCGACTACGTTTCGTGGTCCGCATACTGATAGGTCCAGTCGTATATACGGAGAGAGCGAGTGAGCGCGTTGGCAAAGCCCAAAACAGAGCTCTCGCCGTCTTTGGTAAACCCCGGTCTGGAAAACACCGGCAACGTTGCCATCGTCACGCCGCTTTTCTGTTCTCTTCTTTCGGGCGGGAGGGAGACCTCCGCGAAAATCGAAAATCGAAGCACGCCAGGATAATACGAAATCATTTATGTTCGTGCGATTCTTAAATTGGCTACTCCACGAATTTTCCGGCCGTTTAAAGCGAAAATAATCCGGGAACGCGCGAACGCCTTATATTATCGCAGACTTGGAACATCGTTCTGCTTGTGCGCGCTCAGAAAATTGAACTTGCGTTTTCGAGCACGACGTTCCGAGCCATTCGCAGTAACTTCCCATTAACGGTACGTGAAAATACTCGTGTGCCGTTTTAGGCGGACGTTCGCTCGTCTACCCACTCGCTTGTATGTGACGGCACGCGTTAACAATCGCGAATGGACAGTTGACGGGTTGTTTCGACGACATGCGTTATTTGTTTCAGCGTATTGCATATCACGAAAGCGGCCAGACGCATGGATCGCGAGTAGATGGTTGACGGGGCGCCGCCTTTCAGCGTGCTCGAATTTTTTTAGGCGATTATTTTTTTCGAAGTGCCCTTCTGGGTGTTCAGAGAGAGAAAGAGAGAGAGAGGGGGGAGAGAGAGAGAGAGAGAGAGAGAGAGAGAGAGAGAGAGAGAGAGAGAGGCGAATGGGTGCTAGTTCATATAAACGGACACAGGTAGCCTGAAGCTATGGGGTCGAAAGAGGTGGAGGAGGGTCAGAATCCCTCTCTCGCGAGCGCATAGTACAGCCGGTAAGTGGGTACCTACTTCTGAATTGGCTCCCCTCGTTCCACTCGTTGGATCATCGTTCGCCGAAAATTCGATCATTATGATTGCTTATGATGTAAATGATGCCCCGCGGCAGCAATTGTTTCCACCAGAGCGAGCCCATGGGGCTGCGGGTCCCGACACCATCGTTCTGAAGAGCCGGACAAGGCCACAGGACGCCAAGGAGTGCACCATTGTCATAGCGGGGTGTCGAGTAATAGAATTGGACAGAGTGTTCAGGCAGGTGCGATGAACTCGTCGTCGACTCGCTTCGATCACATTTGATCTCATAAGCGTTAATATATATTTAAATTTAATAGAAAATTGGAGCGAGACAACATTCAGACGTCATGTATGTTCAAACGTCACTTTCTTATGCTAATTTCCAAATAAATGCATCCAAATAAAATTTTTATTTCTACACTCCTCTTACCGATATGTCTATTTAGTTGAGAAAAACGGCAAGATTTTGCATGTACAGTCATCAGATCTCGTCCTTCTTCGCGACAGAGGAGCCATTCGTGCACGACTTTCGAGGAGACAGCCCCCTCAAGAGGGTCGAATCCCCGGCTAATTTGCCCTCGGCTTCTTTACGACCGTAATTTTAAATTCCAGCAAAAAAAAAGCGAACTATATTTAGGTGCTCTCTTTAAATAGGCCAGGGGATCGCTCCACATCGGCCCGAGGACCGAGTCGAACCGATCCAATCCCGCGTGTGTTCTGTGCGAATCCACATACGTAATATACACGTGGAGCGGTGTTTCTCGGCGTTTCTACACGTGAGTAACGCCTGTGCGTGTATTGGGAGGGGGATCTACCGCCCCGCCGCCGCCTATTATAGTAATTTCACGGTACGATGTCTATTCCCGTGTGCTCCAGAGCAGCAGGACTAATTTCATTAGGGATAAAGATCATCATTATTTTGCGACCATCCCGAAAATTGCCTCAGCGTGCCTCTCCTTTCCGCGATTCGATTTTAGGGAACGCGAGTGCTCTAAGCTTTCGGTCCCCCATCCATATGGCGGGGCGTTCTTTTCAGAACGCGTCGTTTTTACAGTAACTCAATGGAAGCCGTGTCGTCTCGATAGCCATCATGTGAATTCATCATGACTATGGTTAACATCAAGTATATATTACATTTTCGCAAAAAGAAAAAGCAAATATTCTATGATGATACAAAATCAATATCTAAGCGTTTGCCTAAGTGGCGATGCTAAATTCAAAAGAGGACCCGTCACGTTCGCGCGGGATTCATCGATCGTCAAGGAGGAACGAATCTCACATCCGGACGGACTGCCGCAGTTGTCGTCGTACACGTTGTACACGATCGCGCGATAAATCGGCAGTCGATCCGGCGTCACGTAACTCACGTACGCGAGAGCAAGCTTGACAGCCGAGTTTTTCTCCGGCCGGCAGTCTGGCGTCCGGCCCTCGTTGACTGATCGAAGGAATCCTTCGCGAAAGATAGGCACGAGCGTGAGGCAAGAGAGAACGGGTGGCGGGAGTCCTGTGAAAACGAGAGATGGTCCGCGCGACAACGGGAAAGTAGTAGGCGCGCCGCTCGTCGACGTGACATTCTAACTGATTTTTATCCGTGGACCTTCTCCTTCTCTTTTTCTTTATCACGGCAGAAAGCATTGGAAAAATTCCACGGCGTTTGCGCGACGTTTGTCGGCAATTGCAGGTTATTAAGGCACACCGCTCTATTTCTCCGGTTGAAATAAATCGACCTTTTGAACGACAACTACTTGCTTCGGTAGAATTCGATATTATCAAAGTGAATGAATTTATTCGCTGTCCGTGACAAAAAAAAATAATAAAGAGAATAAACTTCGAAATCGAAGCCACTTAATATATGCTTAATATATGCACCTCAATGCATCTATTACTTTTAAATCTAGCGCAAAAAAATATTAATGTATATCACAGTTTTAGTAATATTATAGTAGAAAACATAATTTTATATAATAATAAAAAACATTATTAATAGAAATATTTTCTTAATTAGTTATATAGTCTTTGTCCAGAGGAGTAGTTCTTCATCATTCTGCTTGTTTCTAAATTTTAAAGTTTCATACGATATAGTTTTTTTTTAATCAGTGGAAAGTTGATCGGCAACATCTGGGAAAATGGACAATTATGTAATATGCGCGGTAAACCGCATTCTTTGGCGAAAATGCAGAATTAAATAAGTCTGCAGCAAACGTAAGACGTACGTCAAGGAGAGGCAGGTTACCGGCCAATGATCCGTTATTACTTATTATCTATCACTCAAGCAGCTACTCTGTCTGGCGGCTACGACTAATTGTTGCCGTCTAATTGACAAAGTTCTCAGGCTCGAACACGGCCTTCCCGGCAATGCCGCGAAGCGGCAATCGCTCTTTCCCGCTCTCTCTATTTCTGCCGTGGCATGGCGGAGGAAAAAACGCGCGAGTTCCTACTTCGTTATCGGGATTTCGCTCTGGGGGTTGTATCCGAAACGAGCTTAAATCGGCGATCGGAGAAAGGATCGACCCGACGAGACCTCGTTAGATTTATCGAGGTTTCCTACGATTATCTGCCGTTAAACGTTTTATCATTCTCCCGGACACGCTCGATAGGGAAAGGAAGAGTTCTTGGCACGCGGCAACGGGTATCGATTTAAGAAAAACCTTAGCGACCTTAGGGTCTGCGATTTGTTGTCTTTGGCGTAAATTAATTTTCTATATTCTATATTCTAAAATGAAACAATAATATACAATAAACGTTCGATATATATATATATATATCGTAGAATTTTCAATTTTCTTTACAAAATTATGGAAAAAGATTATGAATAGTTTTGCTTCTCTTTTAGATATTTTCTCATTATTTTTTTTTAGAAGCGTAAAATTAACATTATTGCCCCATAGCTTTATTAATATTAATTCTTTTTGAAAATAAAATAATTAGGTAAAATACAATGCGACGAATCATTATGTTGATTTATGTTGAATGTTATGTTGCATATGATATTCAATTTTTGTATGTATCCTGATACTATAGAAACTATGAGTATAAAGTGAAATATCGTGGTTACATATTTTGATGTGCGGGTTTAATGGGATAATTAATCTTGCACGACGATATGATTCGTTTGCATCGCGTGACAGATTTTCGTAGCGACTCATTACATGATTATTAGTCATTTCCTTGTCGATCTTTTATAAAACGTGATTCTACAATTAATGAATTTATAGTCGCGAGGATGTAAGTGAAGTACAAACATAATAAGAAATCAGTATGTCGGGAATTTAGTTCTTTCAAGATTTATAACATCTTGAATATCAAGAAGTTCATTCTTGATTCTATTCTCATCACTTTGTTGGCAAAAAATTATTATGCAATTGTTGTGAAGAGATATTGTTATATATATTTTTTTATTTTATAAAAAAAATGATATATGTTGAAATGTAATCAGCATATAAATATACAATTGATGTGTTTATCTTAGATAGTGCTCGACAGATAAATTGTAGCTCGTAAAGATGTCCATAAAAAATTGTTATGATCACATTAGTTTCAATTATGTAATTCCTTTTTTTGCCTTATAATTTCGTACTTTGAACAAATTCCAACGCAGTGTAAATTGACGTAATATTTAAAAGGAAAGCTAAATATCTACCTCATGTGTAAATTAATTAAAAAATTTTAATGCATGAAATGTAAACATTAGTTCTTTGTACACAGTTCTTTGTATTTTGTATCTTGTGAAATTCGTATAATTACCTTGAAATGTTTATATATCTTTGCTGTATAGGGAAGCATTGGTCAGTCGCGTCAGCGTTTGTCTTAAGTTGACACTACCCTTATTCTTTTCATGGATGCCGTTTAAATTCGTCGTTTCTGTTCTCGAACATGATTTCGACTCGAGGACAACCCCGTGGTAGGTAAACGCGCACGCATTGCGGACGACAGCTGTCAAATAAATGTTAAAAAAAAGCGCTAGCCGAGCGAAATTTCGAGTGGGACGTGAGTGAAGAAGGGTGCGTGCCCACCCCTAGTGAAATACCCTTAGCCCGCGGGGCAAAAGGCTCTGCACAATTTTTCCAGAGTTCGCTCTTCCTGCAACGGGCGGTCGATAAGTCACCGCTAGACTAGTTTCGCGGCCTTGAAAATCGGTCGAAATGATTTTTCCACATTATCATAAAAATAAAATTGTACGAAAATGTTGTTTACTCTTTTGTAATTTCACTGCAAGAAAGTTGTAATCTCAATTGCCACATATGAGTGTGATCAAATAAATCGCTTACTTGTAATAAATGTTCTATTTTTCTATGATTTCTATTATATAAATTATCAAAATATATATAATAATAAATTAATATGGAGAGAAATCAAATTAAATTAAACTATAAATTATATTCCTTCTTTTATTTATTGCAGAGATAATATAAACATAAAAATAGAAATACTGTAAACTTCTAAAGTGCAATAATTGATCAAATTTTTCCTGATTTGTAAAAGTTTTGTAAATTTGTAAATACACTTCCAAATTTTCGAAATAAAAACGTTAGAACGCTTCGCATTACGTTTACTTCGCGATGTGGGATGTGCGTTTCGTCTTTTTGAATTTAACGAAGTAACGAAAGCTAAAAGTCCCTCGACGATCTGAAGTCTCACGGTGCTGAGGAGGGGTGGCGACGTAGCGCTGAGGGGCAAATTTTCGAGGGTGGTTTCGCGCGTCAATGGTTTATTAAGAAGCACTTGTTTAAAGGCAGCCCCTTTCAGATCCGACAGCCAATTCGACCACGACGTTTGTGTCACTCGGATATATAAATGGATGGAACGGGCGGGGGTGGCTGGCTGGTTGGCTTCGGACTACGCGCGAGCGGAGGACGGTCGAATCCACCCCACGGCAATCCGTCGTGTCGTCGTAATTGAAGTTATTGCAATATTGTGTCCTGTCAGCTCCGCTATCCTCGCTATCGTCCTATTTCTCTCTATCTCGCGCAATCCACTCTTCGACTTTCATTACCCTTGGACGCGATGTCAAGTTTGCATGATCGCATAACGCATTGCGAATAACGTTAATTTTTCTGTCGCTTTAAACGAGACTCTAACGAATTATAACTGACTTTATTTGAATACTTTGGAAATTTCGATAGCATGTTAAAAGAGAATCAAATAATTCTCACAAAATTCGCTTTTTACCGACGCGTTGATTTTTCGTTTTTAAACTATCATAGAATTTGTATTGTGCAATTAAATTATCATGACCCAATCTCAATGAATTATTATAATTTTATATTACATTTAATGATTCGATTCTACTAATATAAGTCGCGATATCACGTAGTATCACAGGAATCACAGAACGAAAGTCCTTTCTGAGAGTGCCTTCAACGCAAGTGCCCAAGGCAAAGTTAACTTTATCCTCATTTAATCGCCTTTTCGATAGATACGAGCCGATCCCTTTGTTCAGACAATATCTCCGCACGTTGTTTCCGCTAATGTATGCACCAAGCCTCCATCTCTCCCTCTGGATCCTCGCGATGACTCCGGCACTCCTAACCCCATAGCCGCCACCACCCCATACGGGAAGCGGCGGAGACGAGGGAGAGAACCTCGTACTCGTTCGCCTTTATTGAATTTTGGGACCGTTCCAGTTGGAGGAGAGAAGTACCGCGAGAGAGGAAACGAGAGATACTCGTGTACACGCGCGACGAGAGACGGAGAGGGAAAAGGGCTCTGGGATAGCCTGTGGGGTGCGAGCCAGAATTAATTCACATCCCGCTGCATTGCTTTTTACGATATAACTGCGGTTTGTTAGTCGTTATTCACGGTACGAATTCAATTTCATGTCCGACTCGCAGGCTAGAAACAGAGGCTGCAAGCCTTCTGATGCTCTCTCTCTCTCTCATTTCACGAGAAACGTGCATTCGTCGCATATAATGACAATAAGCATCTACGAAAAGGATTAGGAGTAAAGATGAAAACAAAAATATTCAGAAAATCTATGTTCAAGTAACGAGTGGGATTATTCTAAAAAATTACTCTTGTGATGAAAGAGAATAATTTAAGAAATTTCAAAATTTAGTACAAGTTTAGTTATCTTAATAAAATTTAGAATTAAAATAATTTTAAATTTCACCTTTTAAGTAAAATATAATTTATTGAAAACATAATTGCTTAAGAGAACACAAGCAAAAGATTTTTGTAGTCATAAGATGTATTCTGGTCGACACGTGGTATCGTGCGCCACGTGGGAGCGCCGTGAGTGAGAAAAATCGAGCGGCGGCGAGCGCGTTACCCATTTCGCGTTACGTTAAATCGCTCGTTGGCGAATGCTTTTCGACCGGTTACGAATGACGCGATAAAGCACACCGACTAACGCGAGATACGACCAATTAGCTCGTGTGCCAAGTATACGATTTAAGCGGGCTGGCGAAGCCCCGGAGGCATTGCCAAACGACGATTTAAGCCGACATCTTGTGGCGAAAAAGAGGATGTACTGCGTATTGTCTATCGCGGATTATAATCTATGGTATCATTAACCTATCCTATGTTATAGAGTTATTTCTTTATTTTAAGTTTCTTTCATAAAATAAAGATTAGAAATATGTAAAATCGAACAATGGTCTCCAAGTAAAATTGCATTTTTCCTCCAATAGTATATGAAATAATAATGATTTTTATCATCAGGAAATATTTAATTATTTTTTTTACTTAATTATCTTTTTTCACAATAATAGTTTCTTTACTGCTCTATGCAAAGAAATTATAAGTAGATACTGTATATACTCACCCTGATTGTCATCAATGTTGAAGTAATATCCTCTTTGACTTTTCTCTGTTTTTCTCATCCTCTTCTCTTCTTCTTCTATCCTAGAAATCGTATCTACCACTTCTCCTTTTCTACATCCCTCCCCGTCACAGTTGACATCCCCACCGCCCACCGATAGAACCTTTGCGGTCAGGAGGAGAAGGGGCACGGATTGACTACCACGTGATCCATGTGATCGGAACTTGTGCGAGGCACACAGCGATATACTGTCACACACGATGCGTCTAATCACTTTCTTTCGTTTATCGTGCCACCATTTTATCTCGATTGGCTCGATTGGCTCACGGTATCTCCTCTTCGCTGAACCTCCGCTCTTTTGTTACTTCTTTCCTTTGCGTTCCATGGAAAACGAACGACGAACACGTGTAGCGAATTTCCTTCGCGTTTTACTTCTATTTCCCTCTCCCTCTCGTCGCTCTTTGTCTTATCCGATCCCTCTCTACGCCCCTCTCTCTCTCTCTGTATTTTTTTTATATCTCTCCCCTCTCTCCCGCTATTCTCGCGGTTGCTGCCGAGAAGCGTGCTTTGCGACTACTATCTGCCGCGTAGCGAGTCGACCGCGGGACTTTGGTATACTGGGAGTATGGTAAGTAGATACACCCCTGCCACCGCCGCCCCCTCCCCCCGTCCCCACGAGGAACCCATGCGTTCTCCCGCTGCTTCCCACCGAGCCCCGCCGACGGCCTCCCCCGTTCTCCGATCTCCCATCGTCGCAGTTGCTACCGCGTTGTCCTCTCACCACTCTCCTATCCGGCGAACCGTGCTTTGCCGCCCCTCTCGCGCCGCCTCCACATTTTGCTCGCGAGGCCCCAGGGACGTATCAATCGTCGATTTACCGGAATTCCGTTTTTTTTTTTTTTCATAGATCTGTAGATAAACTTCGATGTTTCGTAAGAACAATCCCGTTGCATCCCGAACAAATGGATCAATCTAGTCTTGATGGGTCCGAACATGAAGATATGATATCGCACATTAACACATAAGCGAACACGATAACTATCAATTTGAAAAAAATCTGTTTCCATTTTTAATAAGCACATAAATAACAATATATTAACTGCTTTAACCTTTTGATCACAGATCAGATTTTTTTATCATCTAATTTCGTTCGACTTCTTTACAATTACTATATATATTCTTCCTCACTTTTAATTGAACAATGTCCATGAGAAACATGAATAGATAAGATACAAAGATATTGTGTGTCGTCAAAATGACATCGATCGATTCTTCCGGCAATAAACAGCTGAATTCGGATATGGTAGGAAAAGACGCACGGCCCTGAAAGATCGCTACCACTACCGCGTACTGGCAAACGTATAAAAGACAGCGTTTGCATGCTAACATATCTATTATAATGGCGACGTTGTGGCCTCTTTCTCGTGCACGCGCGTTCCATTGCCGTCGCACTTACGTTCTTCTCCCTCTCGCTCGTTCCTCCGCGGTGCATCCCGTCTCACTTCGCCGCGCGCATAAATTACCGCTTTCAAATGCAAAAGTATGAATGAGATAAAGTTCCCCGACGATCGTCTTTCCTCTTTCTGCCACTGGCACGGTCGCTCTTACTTCCTTCCTATCTCCCCTTACGTCTCTGTATCACTTATTTTCGGAAATTGATTACACGCATTATCACCGGATTGATTGTAACAGAAATTTATTTTGTACCCTTATTCGCGTGTGACATCTATATTCTCTTTTTTATTTTAATGTAATTCGTCATATGAAGAAATAAAATTATTAGAGTATTGAATTATTATTATTATTCTATAAATGGACATCATAAAGGGGGATCCAGATTATGATACACCGCTCGCATATCTATTAGAACAGCATGCGTTTTTAATAGATATTACCAAGCATGTTTGTTAAAAATTGTTAATGCCATGTATCTCTAAAGATATTTTTAAAAAATCCGATTTTAATTTAATAATACGCAAACGTAATTTTTAGAGATTTTAAAAGATTGTATAATATAAAAACAGTTCATTACAAAAACAAAATGCAATTGTTATTCGCAAATGTTAAATAGTACCTTAGGATTGTATAAGTGAATAAAGCAGACGCATGCTGTTCTAATAGATATGCGAGCGGTGTACCATAATCTGGATCCCCCTCTATGGTATCCATTTATAGAATAATAATAATAATTCCGAAGCCAACGAGGTTTCGCTAATGTCGTCACGTTAGATAGTTACAGTCATCCGGTCCCGTAATAAAAGGGTTGACGTGTGCGTGTCATCCGTGCGGAGACTAATCCCTTCGTCCAAAATTCGTCATAAGCCACGGATCGATGACGCGAAGCACGATTCCTCGCCAAACAATCGTTGCTCATTCGAGTTATTTATGTCAACGGCAAAGCAAAATTTCAAAACTCGCCCGGCCGATATGTTATCGCGTTTGATTGAAATTTCCTTATGTAGGAAGGTAGTATAACGGGCAGCAAAAGATAACGCTTCTGTCAACATACGCACGTCCGTTTATGTTAATCAGGCGTGTGACGTCATTGTGGTGGTCCTAGGCGACGCGCAATATCAACCCCTAACTTTGTCGCAAGCAACAAAACGTGCATGCAGAGCGTATCACGGTCCCGCCGTAATGATCCCCCTCCCCACTGACCTCTCCTCCCTG
Organism: Pogonomyrmex barbatus; assembly: GCF_055798465.1. Lineage (NCBI taxonomy): Eukaryota > Metazoa > Arthropoda > Insecta > Hymenoptera > Formicidae > Pogonomyrmex > Pogonomyrmex barbatus. Next base: position 19,799,498 of record NW_028297098.1, read on the forward strand.
CTTTCCTTCTATCCTCCTGTACACCCTTTGTCGACGTTAACCCAAAGTGAATGGTCCTACACCGCCCGTTGCAGCGCGATGGGTTTTAACTTCGGGGTGACTTACTCCGAGCGTTATCTATTTTGACAGCGCGGTACGCCCGCGGTCTGTCATGGGGTCGTTGTAGAGGGGCGTCGCGGTAATTGTTTTTTAACTACGCTCTACATCGTCGCGCGCGATAGTCTTCGTCCATTGTTCCAAATCATTGTAAAATATTCTTTGACGCGTTACGTCATTAGAAAATGACGGAAATGACGTGCGTTCTTCGAAACATATATTTCGAAAAACACGGCATATCTTGCATCGCTTAACAAAATCACTGCAAAGTGCTAACAAAAAATGGTAAGTCATCAATCTTTTTTTATCTAATCTTTATTACGATACCATTGTTTTTTCGTCAGGATGTCTAACTTGCAAATTAACGATAAACAGAGTAGCTGCGGTACTTGTACACGGCCAGCCGCCATTTGCGTCGATTTTGTAAAACTACAGCGCGTAAGCTATATAGGAAACATGGGCGGATCCTATACAATATGGCATTCAATTTGCGACGGATTCGCTGTCTGGCAACGCAAACAACCGCTATTGGGTTTCATTTAATGAACCAAGCCGGAGCCTTCGGAAGCATTTTTGCGCTGTGGGCTCGGCTTAAATTGAACGTCCTCCCCTTTCTCTTTCATCCGTTGTCTATCTTCGCTCATTTTATATCTGCTTCCTGCGACTTACGCCTCGATGGCGCGACCTGATACAGGAAGCTGCAACCGTTTTATCGTCAGAACGTGTTTGTAGAATTAAATTATAAGGATTTGGAAGATCGAAGTAATAGACGTTGAAAAAAAAACTACTTTTTTAACCATGCCTCTTTTCTTCTTTTATTTAAAGCAAAATTAAAATCGTTTACTTCTCGATAGATTGCGTTTTTTACGAACACACTAGCTTGGACACGTCGACGAAACTTGGGCCTCGTTAAAAATATTACGGCTTACAAGACAATCCTCTTAAAAGTGCTGCGGGATGTGGAAGTGCGATCAGGGGATTCTCGTGGGGGCAGGGGCAGGGGGATAGAGCAGGAAGGGAGTGAAGAGCCGGCACCGTAGCCGGTATCGGCGCCGTATCGTTCCACCGCGCAAGTGTCCGGTAAGGTAAGCGGATCCACGATAATCCGGATTACGTATTTGCCCGGTTCTCTGCCTCCTGCCATCTCGATCTCACGCCAGTCGGAGAGCCAAAGACGTATTTGCCTCGTGGCATCGCACCGTCTGCTGTTCGTAATCTGTTTAACGCTTTACGAATGGCAGCCGGTCGTTTCGCGAAGCCACGAAAATGCGTGTAGCGAACCATGTATGTATATCATTATCACGATGTACCGTCACGATTAAGAATATACTAGAAAAATAATTTTCAATACTTTTTTGCCAATTACAAGACGTATTTATTCGAACATGCGTAATATGTAACTATTGTGAAACGCGATCGCGTGTCCTTGATTTGTCGAGTGATTTACACAGATCTCTCGATGAAATAATATAATTTTATACATTACCCAAAAGAAAAAAAATATTCAAAAGAAAAAATTTTAAAAGATTAATCTAAAAGTTGTGTATAATACTTTATATTTGTTATGCCATTATAAAAATAAATAAGAAATAGAAAGATTATTTACGAGTACGATTGAAATTTTTGATAGGATTTAAAATAATGCTTTGTTTCTGTGCCTACATAAATTTTGTTCGCCATGCTCTCGTTTCCATCAAATGGCATACTGGCGCATTGGCGCGTGACTACGAAGAAAAACGTAATTTTTAACCGGATCTGCACATTCATATCCCTTCTTCGCGGACGCGCGCGGGGACCTCGACATCGATCGGTTGCGATCTTTAAACAGCGCCATTAACGATTGCGTGCACAGGCTGAAGGGTCGCGATCAAATGAATATGATGAAAGAGTGGCGGCATTAGGCGAACGTGCCGTGCATACTGATTTGCGGCTGATTGATTGGACCCCTTTCCACTCGACAACGCCGCGCCACCGCGGCTCGACCCCCGCCCCCTCAATTCCACCCTATGAGTGAGCCAACAGCGCTGATAATATCAAACGAACGACTGGTATTCGGAAACGTCGATGACGAATAGAAATTAATAATTGTAAAATAAAATTTTGCGAAACATGTCAACCCTTAATGAAAGTTTGATATATAAAAAGAATTTTTTTTTTTTTAATTATTTATAATTCAGATATTAATTCCTCAAATGTACTCTGGTGTAACATATCACAAAACAAAATAAAATGATATTAATACAGATAACCTGTTATTGAAATAAAATGCTAATGTTTAAGGACGCAATCAACAAACGATTATTTCGTGATAAAGTTTTAATAATCGATCATTCGCGGATGTTAAATCAGAATTGTTGTCATTGCCTCGGAGCTGCGTCAGCGTGCGGCCTAGTAATTTTCGAAATTAGTCAAATGGACGCGATGCGCGTGGGGTCTTACGAAGGAAGATAGAGAGAATACGAGAGCGAACGATTATGCGAGTTAATCCACGGCCACGACGACGACTTGTCATGCGGAAGTCGGATCTGGTGGAAGAACGCGAAGCATTTCGTCAGCAACGACGACGGCTGACTGGCAGACGGTGGTGGTTTGGTTATCTTCATTGTGCCGTTGGTCGGGTTTACGCGAACTGTTGGGCTGTAACGTAATTGTTTTTGACGCAGTAATTTTACAGTGTCGTGCGTACACACACGCGTCGGTTGCGCGCGGGCATATCGGACACATCCGCGGTGCGAAGTGTCGTGATAACTGCCGTGCTTTTCCACCTCCTCCCTCCAGCTCGAGCGCCGGTTCTTTTGCTTTTTGGACGTCATCCCGCGGTGCACGACAGCCTTCCACCGCCGCGCTCGGGAGCCATCTGCCAAGTCGTACGTCCTTTCCATCACGTCGACCAGGAACACCTCGAGGTGTTCCAACGAACGTCTTGTCTTGACGTTTTCTCTCCGCGATCATCTTCCGAGAAACCGCGTCTCCGCATCTCGATGGAGGAGTATCACGGTAGTTTCGAGATTGCCAAACGCGGAATTTGCTTCGTTCTCCGGTTTAATCGTTCCTGGAAAGTCGTCCCGTGTCTCCTAAATGTAAGCAGCAGCGCGAGATCTGTATGCATATATCAGAAGTTACAGGACTAATTTAGCCGCGTCACTGTCGCGAGGAATTTTTTAATTTGCGCGTATCGAGATGATTTCTTCCAATTAAAATAAGAATACAAAATATTGAGACTGTCGTATCAAATTTTGCGATACTCTTGGAAACTAAATATCAAGGGCATTTAAATATCAAGAATATTAAATTTCAAAAATGTCTAGAAGGTGTGATAAGATTTAATTACGATAATAATCTAAATCACTCAAATGTCTGTTTAACGTGCGCTTCGCTAGTTTATTCCAGTCAGAGAGATTTATTCAGCCCGATAATCGACGCATGTCGCGTTGACAACGTCATCAGAGCGAAGTATGCGATCCCTTCAAAAACGCGTTACTCGTGCTCGTGCAAGAGAACGAGAGAAGGCAGAAGCAACAGCAACCGGAGTAGCAGCAACAGCAGCCGCAGAAGAAGAAGAAGAAGACGACGAAGAACGAGGAGAAGAAGATAAGAATATTGTAGGGGATAGAGAGGGTAGAGATGAGATGAGAGAGGCGTAGTAGTACACGTTGCGGGAGAAGCTGCACCGCCCGAAGGAAAGAAAGCGGTTCGAGTACTCTCCGTCTCTGTCCTTCTTTCCAACCCCCTCCGTCATTCCGTCTCCCTCGCACCCGCCATGCCCATCACGCATGCACACACGTGTGCGTGTACGCGTACGATGAACACGGTGTGGTCATCCTCGCGATTTGGAACGTAGCGTCGCGCGGGTAACAAGCGCGAAGAACGAAGGGGACTCGTCGGGTACGCTTTAAGAATCCCTCACGGTGGTACGAGAGGCCCTCGGGGTGATATAGTCCTCCTGGCTCATCCCCGGTTGCGAAGGGCTCTGGTTGAGCCGCACGGCCCTAGTAGTAGTGGTAGCCGGGAGCTACCACCAAGGGCCGAGCCGACGAATGGCACGACCAGGAGCGCCCTCCTTCGAATCGGAGGATGCTTCAGGACCGGCCGCATACCAAGGAGAGAGAGTATCTCGCGTGGCTGCGAAGCTTGCGGCTATGTTCCGTCCGAACGAACGACCAGGGCGTCATTCGTAATTACTACTTTTGTCGGACTACGCTCCCTCGTCCCCGTGTCTTTCATTATTAACCATCAAGACTGGCGTTCGCGTGGTCTCGCTTATATTCATTAGTCGTCCAACTGCCGCGTTCCTCTATTTGACTTGGCTCGAGACGTTGGCGCGGATACCTGAAACGAAATGAATAATCGATAGTGGGCTTGATTATGTGTCAGATAGCGATCGCGCCGGCTCTAACTCGCTCGATGAAATAGTTTGGAATTTAAAGGAATGTTTTCAACCATGTTTCCTTCTCTATCTTTTCGATGACGATAAATATAAGGATCGACATTACTTACATGACGTTCGACTAGAGCGCTTCGTTCATCAATCGTACAAGTCCGTACGGATATATCGAGCAATGTACGCATGTCGCTCGAAGTTTCGTAACCAATCTCACAACGATATACGCACACACGCACGTGCGTGAACTCACACAGAGGCAGCGAGCGGCAGCGGTGGCAGCGTTGGAGTCAGCATCAGCGTCAGCGGGCCCCACGGGCAACGTAAGATGGGCCCTGCGAAGCGGCGTGGCGTGGGCATGGCGTGGCGTGGCGTGGCGTGGCGTAGCATGGCGCGGCCCGGTGTGGCGTGCCTGCCATGCCATGCCGTGCCGTGCAACTTGATGCGGCGTACACGCTGTTCGTGTTCCGCAGCGATCTGCAGCGCGTATGCGTTCGTACATATAGTATATATCGACGTGTACGCCGTGTATATGGCGCACAGCGTCGCGGTAGCCGCTTCGAAGAGATGGGATTGCGCGATAGGCCGCGTGTCGAAAATAGAAATATAATCTGATAGGCTCATTGTGCCCCGAGCTACTCGGTGCTATCTGCCAGCACTACCGACGAATCGCATCAGCTACCACTATACTAGTTCGTTGTCTCTCGTTATATCTCTCTCTTCCTTCCTCTCTTTCTGTCGTTTTTCCGCATACCTTTGCCTTCAATCTGCGCGTGCGCGCGCGCGCGCACACACACTCTCTCTCTCTCTCTCTCTCTCTCTCTCTCTCTCTCTCTCTCTCATCGATAAGTCCTTGAACGTCACGTTACTTTCCGTTCAGATGTTGCGTTATCTCCGAACAGGAGTTTATAAACTGACGATTATCTATAGAGATTGCCGCTGTAGCCAATGAGATTCGCGACAAATAATGTCATTGGACGATTAAGATGATTCACCAACGATTTTTCGCGAAGAAACGACAAGAAAGTGAAAAATGTCTGACAGCGGCAATTTTACAAGGACCGAGGTAATCGAAGGGAAAGCCTCAATTTGCGGGCATGGGAAGGAAAAAAATACCACGACAGACCTCCCGCGGCCCAACCGTGAGGTTGGGCCGTAAACCACGGTGTAGTGGGAGCGTGACCAATGGCATCGTGATCGTAAAGAAATTAGAGGGGCAGTAATGGTTTCCGGGTACGGTGCCTTCCGGTCGGCATACATCTTCTCCACGACCGGTCCGCGGATACGCGCTTGCTATATCGGGTTAGCCCGCTGACCCTTCGCGGTAACGACGGCGGAAGGGCAGCATTTGTCTATGTCCAGCGGCCGTTTTCTTTCGACCGATCGATCCTGATGTGCCGCGAGGAGGATGATCAGCCAGCACAACCGAGCGAGTCGGTCGACAGAAAGAAGGCCGCTCGGAAGGCCAATTAATTAAAATTGGAAATTAATTAATCGTCCCTCTCGCGGTGCGTTTAATATCGAGATGGAAGTTAAGATTTTATCGCTGCCTCTTGTAGAGCCTCTTGTTGAGGCCGCGTGTTGCGTCGCAATTAAGGTGTCACGTTGGATAAAGAGATATAGGTATGCCGGCTAATTACGGCGTTTTCTGATAATTGACAGAGTCGGATAATAACGAGTATTACAAGAGCGCGCGCTTCGACATGCGTGCGAACAGATATGGTGGCGACGCTTATCTCTCCCTCGAAACTGGAGAACGGGAGACACGTTACCCGGTGCGATTCTCGGCGGATTAATCGACTTCCCAGCGATGCGAAAAGTATTACTGGCTCGCGTCAGCCGATCCGATATACGTGATATCGTTTAGTATTTTCGTTTTCGCTCCGTATGGCGGAGTAGCACCGTTCGCTCGTTCGGAAACGTGCGAACGCACAAACAGAGATGCAATCAGCGGCGCGACTGTATCGAGTGCGAACACGGCCCCACGCGTATCAATATGTTTTGTTGCATCCCGCCAACATGTGCATTGTCAGGGGAACAAACGTGCATCAACATACGCCAGCATTCGTTGTAACGATTGCCTTTGAATCGGCCCTTGATTCCTTACCTTGTCGCCGCGCCGCGAGAATAACGAATTAACTGCGTAACGGGCTTATTTGTATGTTCGTCAACGACACGTGTTAAAGGGCGACATACTCTCGTTACCGTTTTCTGTCTTTCTTTCAAGGACTTTCAACATCTGTGACGTAAAGACTAAAGATCGTTCTTTAATACAATGCGATCATTCGAGCAAAACGTTTTAAAATTAATACATTCAGAAGCACAAATATATGCAAATGACAAAGCGAATGAAGTTTCAAAGGTCTTGGAAAAATCCGTGTGTGACGTTTTATTTTTCCGCAGTCGCGCGATTCTCGAAGCGATGGCGAGGAATCCGAGTGCTTGTACGGCGTACGACCGGAAACGGAAATGATCAAAGTGAAAGAGTGGTGGAGGTATCTGCGTTTCCTCCCTCTCCTCACTGTTCGCCGTCGTAGAACGGTTCGTTGTTCGTTCGTCGTTGTGGATGCGCGATTGCGAGCGGAACGTGAAATGGAACGGGAGCTTCCCGCTCGGCCGGCCGGTCAGCCCAGTGTGCGCACTGATTGATCAACATTGTTGCCGAATTAGACTCCAGCGAGATGGGCATATTGATTGGCAATCAGTGTCGCCCGGCCACAACGAAGCCTGTCCGTCCGTCCGGGAAACGGTTTGCTAACGCAAACACCGTCGCACCTGGATCATCACGCTGTCGTTTTTTTTTTTTCCGCAAAAATACTGTCGCCGGCGTTCTACCAACATGTTTGACGTCGACATCCACCACTTTTGCCGTGTCGAGCTCTTCGTTATCGCGGGATTGATTCTGCGCAGGCGTAAACGCTGCCAAAAGTTGCGTGATATTAATGATTAAATATCTGTTTTTCCTCAATCCGTCAAGTCGCACTACAACAATACGCCGACGGTTGTTATTGTAGCTATCTAACGTAGATGCGTTTCATAACATATATCGATTTATAAATATTTTATTTTAAATATATGACTATGCTGGATAAACGAAGATTACTAAGAATTACGGAATGACTTTTGCGTTTTCCGCTCGCCATTGCTATAAACTTCTGCCAATTCTGAGAATTCTTCCGCGCTTCGCACCTAGGACCGCATGGGATTGCCGATCTTTCGACGCTCCCAAGATCGTTGCCATATACATTTTGCCGTAAAATCACCCTCGCAAAATCATCGTCAGCCAAGGGTGGCGAAAAAAAAATCGCGAGAAACTGCTGCGATCCCCGGCACAGTATCGTCCCAATCGATGACGATTCCCCGTGGCTGGCAGGCCGGAAAATCGGCGTCGGTCAATCAGCGCGTGTACGGACCAGAAAATGATCAGTGCCGCGAGTTAAAACGCGGACATTCCCTGTCCATTTCGCGGATGCACCTGGGCGAGAAACAACGTGCGAATGCCTCGTGACCTACGAGCGTAACGCGGAATGCCACTTTCGAAGCCGAGGCGCTTTCATCGGCGCGCTCGCGCGCTTCTTTTTACGATTCTTGGAGCACAAAAGCCAATTCGCGGCGCGGAATAGCCCAATGCGGAAGATGTAGGAACTATTTTAAGAGCGGTGGACTCTCCGAAATGTGATAATATATAATAACATGCGTCGCGAAAACAGTTTTTTTATTTTCTATTCAATAGAAAAAATGTTATAACTGCGCGATTATTGCATTATATTTGCATTTATATTTGCATATAAAAATATCAATATTTTTTTTTTCCAGTAATTGTACCAATCAAGCTGGAAATCTGGTCAATATTTGGTTCGAATTATGTGTGCATTTATTATAAATAAATGCAAATATAATATACAATAAATATATAAAAATGATAATATAAATATTGAAGTACATTAAAAAATAATTGCATTTGATATAAATAGTTATAGTTGAATGTTATAGTAATTTTTTTATAAATATTCTGCATGTTCTCTTATGAGATAATAATCAAATTTGTTACAGGTGCAAGTGTGTTACTAATGTTTTTGATATTTACCTATTGTACACAAGTGAGACAGAGAAAGCTACCAGTAGTTCGTGATATTAGAAACCTTGGTGGCGCGTTTATGAGTCGCGCATGACCACTGACAATGCTCAGCGGAAAGCCATTCGACGTGCAGCGTGCGTATCTTTTCTTGTGCGTGGAGAAAAGCGTTAGAGCCGCGAGCCTCGCCGTGCGCTACAACTGTATAGATCACGCACGTCGCAAAAATCCTCTCTTGGTTTCCAAACGCTTGTCTAACGAGCGCGACTCGACAATAACTTCTAAGAGAAACTTCTGTTACGCGACCGGCTCTACGATTTATGTCGCGAGGAAAAATATGTCAGAACTATGTTGCACTCATATTGTATCAGGCATATATTTCATACACATATATATTGTAACTTTTATTCATATTTCACATCCCTCTCTCGTGCGAGTCATTATAAGTATCGTTATTAAAAAAAAAAAAAAATCATATATTAAGTAAGAGATTTATCGATTTTTTTTTTGTGGAAAATATTCGTACGTAATATAGTGGATAACTATTAGGTTTGCCTCCTCATCAACCCTCTGATCGTTATTTCTTGAGGGCTCAATCAATGGCCCATCTTTGCTAACTCACCGCGAGAATTGTGGTCCATATTCGGAAACGGTTAATGCTAGTCGACCTCCGTCTTTTAGAGGACATAGAGATGGGCGTAGGTCCGGGCAGATTAAGATCGAACGATCCTGCGGTCGATCCCGCGAAAGAACCTAAGCACGAGCGATTCTCGCGGCTCGCCCTCTCGACGTTTACCCTGGTAAGCCTTCCTCTCGGCCAGATAAGCCTTTAGATTCGACCCCGGAGGTTGATCACCGATAGCCCGTGGCCCTAACGTACTCCGACTAGCTAGCACCCAATTCCAAATCCTCGAGCACCCTCTCGGACGAAACTGGTTGATGCCGGCGGCAAAAGGGCCGATTTGGAGAGAGAGAGATCGTCTTTGCTCCCTTTTTCTCACTCCTTTTTATGGCCTGTTAAATGAACTTCCCGTGCTCTTTTATATCCAGGTTGACTTGTCGGTTTGCTCTCTCTTTCTCTTCTTCACCGATGCCGATTTACGACCTACTCGTGGATTTCGTTTTAAGTAGAAAACCCGTGAGTGAAGCTCGTGCGGGATTTTTGTTACGATCGTGTTAAGCGAGCTGTATCCGTGGTTATAATTGCAAGATATAGGAAAAAGTATGAATGTGGTACTGAAAAGAAATTTGAGACACTTAAGTGCAATAATGACTTCCTATTGAGAAACGTAAAAACTAAATTTAAATAATTTGTGTTTATATCGCTGAAATGTACAGATAAAATTTAAAAAAATAAATATGAGAAACATAAAGTTTAAAATTAGCTACATCTAACTCTATAACTCAGAGATTGTTCTCCATAAGGAACATAAATGTGCGGAAGAATAACTTTCTCTTCCTTTTGGGAGCGCTTAACTTCCATTATAATTGTAAAGTATTATTACAAGCAAATCTACTTAGGAATATAGCAATGCTTGTGCTTTTGCGTGTGAGTATGCTCCGGAGTATATGTACCTTAATACGTTTTATAAAAATATGAACATATCAAATATCATTATTAACATTATACTGCGGCATAATGTTTCTCGACAATTTTATTTTGATATCCTTTTTATTTGACTTCGTTTACCAATTAATTTGTTTTTTATTGTACACGAGTTACATGAAAAATATTCCGCTAAGTTACAAAGCGTGCGTACGTACGTGTACGCAAAAAGGTTTGTCCGTAAAGGATGTTTTCACCATGAGGACGTTGCGCTTTTCACTCTGGAGCGAGCGAATCAGAGTCGGTAATTAGCCGAGGTCGGGTTCACTTCCTAAAGAAGCGATACCTCTCTCGAGGACGTTCGGACGGGATTGCGCATGCCGAGAAGGCATCGTCGGGCATAGACGGGCAATTAAAGGCTCGCGTCTTGCGAACTTTCGGTAGGCGCGGGACGAAGTCTAACGTCTTGGAATGCAGTTTTGTAGCGGGATAAAGTAGTGGGGGAGAAGAGAATGAACCGGGTGGAAGAGGAGCAAAGTAGATGAAATGTGTGTAGGAGAGAGAAAGAGGAAAGGAGGAGGACGGCGGGATAAAGAGGAAGAAGAGGAGATTTAGACCGCAGGCGGGGAAGAGATAGCGCTCGCGATCGCAGGACGACGAGTAGTATGAGAGGGAGAGTGAGCGGGCTGCCCGGTAGCAGTTTCCCAAAGCATCGCCATTAATAACCACCGAGATTATACGCTGTTGAAGCTGATGCTGAGGCCGGGCGTTGGTTGCTGCTGACCGCAACGTCGCTGCGAGAGACGTTGGAAGTGAAGGCACAGCGGAGAAAGCAAGGGCAAGGAGAAAGAGAGAGAGAGAGAGAGACACGAGCGCGCGGTGTATAACAGGGCTCCCATTTAATATCGCTTACCCGCGTCCAAGCTAACGGCCGGCCAAGCATTCGTTAATTTCTACTGGACGCCACTGACTAAGTCGCTAAGATGAGAAACTCGGTGTATTTTAACACGGGCGTTATCATGCGCGTTTCGTTTGCGTTTTGCTTTGCGCACGTTATCATGCATGCAAAAGCAGATGATGACAGCAGAAGCAGAATTTTTTGAAAAAGTTTTTTTTTTTTCATTAGAATAAGAGCCTGATTCTGCAGGAAAAGCTATTTATTCAGACGGGCATGTCGGCTCATTCCAGCTTTATCTAAGCGGCGAAAGTAAAAGTATTTCCTTTCCGTGACGGGCCCGAGAGCACCGACGTATCCAGGCATCGTTGCTCATTGCTGAAACATGCAATGTATTTAGCATGTAAGAGGATGACGATCCCCCGCAGCGGGTGTAACACCGGTGAACGTGGAACGCGACCAGATTGCATACCGGCGGCAAGCGCACTAGTCCATCCGTCTGTCCGACGTTCCTACGTCGAAGCCGGTGGCGGCTATTTGGACAGCCTGTCGACCGCGCAGACGGTCGGTGGAACACCGGGGCAACAAACAGTACAATACAATATTACAATCCGGGCAACGGCAACATCCCACCGACGCAGGTACAGAGCAGTGACAGCGCAACATATCAACCGTGGTGTGCTCGGCTTGTGCGTCCGCTCTCTTTCCAGCTCTATCTCGCTCCTCCCTTCATAAATCGGGCGCCTCTCTTTCCACGGGGCGCTGCCTGTACCTCCGCCTCCCCTCGTCCCACCCGCGTGTTTCCCTCTTGCCGATCCCTGCACTCCCATCGTCGCGCTCCGTCTCCGTTCGATCGTGTTCCGTCTCGGTTCCACCTCGCCAAGCGACTATATCTGATTGGTTGGATCATTAATCACCGGTGACCGCGCGGCAGCCCTGTCCCGTCCTGCAACTAAACTCGTGGAATCGAACTCACCGGGGTGTACGTGCTGCCGTTTTTCTCTTTGCGATACCTTTTTTCCCTTCTCTCCATTTTCTACCCCCGAATCTTCCCATCCTCCTCCTCCTCGACAGCCCCTCTCTCCCACTGTTATTCTCCTCTGCATTCCCGTCCGACCGCGAAAAATCCCGCAGTCACGATTTCGGAAAAGAAGAAAGTTCGATGTGCCTTATTGGCTACGTCATGATTGAAATCAGCCCGAAATTCTCGATTTCTATCGCGTTCCTCCGAATCTAGAAACGTCCTTCTTGGCAAAGTCATCAGACTCGTCTACTGTATTCTCAAATACTTTTTTAAGTGAGGCACTCTTGTTCTCGAAGGATCCACGCAAGGATGTCAATTTTACACGATACAACGACATTAGCTGGCAAGACGTGATCACGGTGGTGCGCCGCGTCTGTCGGCGATGATCGACAATCGCGTGTCGTATCGGCGATTGATGGGGGGCATTGACGAAATTGCTTTATTATTTGATGCCGACTGGTTGGGCTGCGAGCCGTGCGATACCTCGTTTCGCCGCGGGTTAGCGTGGGCCTTAATCCGGACAGACTGCGAACGGGAGACGGGAAGCGGTTAATAAAGCACCGAGTTATGATTGGCCGGCTAACTCGATTAACCTGTCGGATAATTAATTTATTCAAGATGCCACAAATCGATAAGCGCCTGAGGAGTAAAGCGCGATGATCGACTTGCAAAACTTCGCCGCCATTCGCCCGTCATCCACCCACTCAGTCACCCACCTAACGCGGCTTCGTTGCGAAACTTACGATGTCATTAGAGCATCCACCTTTATCGGCTCTGACACACCGCATGTTCCGTGTTACGTGCGTATTTCTCATCTTCGCACTTTAAACAATTCTCTCGTTATCGCATTATTTCTCGGTTTCAGTCGTGTGACATAATATTTATAATACTGTACATTCTCGCGACTGGATATACGCTAAATTAAATAATTACGCAATGCAATTTCGACAACGCGAGATGCACGAGATGCACCAAAGGAAGGATGCACCAAAGATATCTAGACGTTCTTGTCCGAAGGATCTTTCCATTAGAGCCACCAGTTTTCTGTTTTCGACAGACAAAAAGCGCATTCTCAGGAGAAATACTCTTCACGACAGTTTTTCGCCCAGCAGACGGTCAATCAATGTGATTCAGTTTGCCCAGTTAGGGAGACCCGACTGCACGATACTGGAAGGAGATGCGGCGGTAGGGTCTTAGAATAAGGAGTTGGAAAAAAAAACGTGTCGGTCGCCTGTTACGACAAATTGGGAGCTGCCATCGTGACAAACCCAACGTATCCTCGAGTGACCTCGCAGGTCCATCGGTGACCCCGACCCGATCTATCGGGACGCTATGACCCCCGGAATCTCTCCTGGGGACATCTCTAATAGCTGGATTATCTCTCCTCTTATGTTTCTTCCGTTACTCTCCGCTTTCGCCTTCAATAAAGATAACGAGCTCGTCGCTGCCCTTCCGAAGCTTCATCATCCTCGTTTGCTTTTTTCTTCAAGCAAGTGGACAGTGCTGAATACAAAAATATTATTTTTTTTTTTTTTTTTTTTTTTAAAGAATATATCATTTGCTCTGAAAGAAAGAATGTGTGCCGAAACGTACAAGTTCCACATTAGAAATGCAATAACAGAAAATTATTTTGATATTAGGTCGAAATGAAGATTAGATCTCGTCTGAGACGAGTCATTGCTACGAAATATCGACAGGACAGCTTTTTAGCTCCTAGACACGCGGCGTATAGCGTTAGGTTATTCAACGTCCGCACGGTGGATGAAAGTTATTGATTTATCGATTGGTTCGTCAAGCGATTAGGAGGGTCTGTTGATTAATAGTCGACGTATGCCACAAGATAAACTGACGTACTGGCGTTCGTCGACTTCTTGTTTTTCCTCTTCTTCTTCTCACTCGCCCCGCGACCGCCTGTGTTCTCTCCTTCCACCCCACTCACGAATAACTCGCGTCATGTAAGTTATTTGTACGAGAGTCGAACCTTTAACGACCGTGTCTCGCAAGACGATCGATGTTTTTGCTATTCGTGTGTTCGCCGTTCACCTCGGGAACCTCCGCGGAACGTATTTGGAAATTATCTTCAAGCGGATATTTCTTTTATAGCGGTTACTAATGAGGAAGTAAAAATACGTGTTTTTTTTTCTACAAACAAAAACAATATCTTCTAATACGATACAATACGATGTTATTTCTAAATATTTCAAAGATTCTCCTCGAATGTACAGCTTACAATTTTATATGTAACTATAAATGTCAATTAACATAATATTTTATGCAAAGTAATTTAATTTTTTAGATATACAGTTTGTAAAAGATTTGTAAAAGACGTAATAGATAATAGGTAAAACTAAAGATGCATCTTCGGGAAGTCGATGTTCTTAGAGAAACGCGTAAGGTGGTCGTTGCTCGCCACGTACATCGTTTCGTACCGTAATATCATTGCCGTCAAGTTTTAACGCGTTAAAGCATGGAAGGAGTTGCCATCCGGAGCCATCTCGAGTGGCTCATTTGCTGTCGTTGCTGTCGTTTGTTGCCGTCGGCGAGGCCACCGGTGGCTCGAAATCCATTAACGTTTGCTGCGCGCTCAGGAGGCCGACCAATAAATTTTATTAATACATTCGTGGCAGGGCAATAACGACAGGCGGCATTGTGCGCGAACGGACACCGAGATGGGGCGAAAGAGAGAGCGGACGTGGACGTTCTCTCTCTCTCTCTCTCTCTCTCTCTCTCTCTCTCTCTCTCTCTCTCTCGGCTGTAGCCCGCAACTAGCGATAATGGTAACGTTTTGCGGCGACCTGTAAACTATTCCGCCTTCCGGGATCCTGGTGACCAGCGGGAACGCCGGAGAACACGACTAATGCATTTGCAGCATCGAAGTGACAGCGATGGCGACTACCAGACACACATCGATACTCTGTACCTAAAGAAAGTCCCGACACGTGACTTTTACTTTTGCATAGTAATTGAGTTACGTCACGCTCTACGTATGACTTGTTACTTCTATCTGAGCCAACTAAGGGCTGAATTTGCCTATGTCAATTGCAAAGATAATTCTAATTAATAAAGCAAATTTTTCTTTCTCTGTTTCATAGATTGCACAAATTAAAAAAGGGTAAAGAATCGTCATTCAACAATAAAGCCGATACAGTGTTTTCAGAAAAAAATTACTGAAATTTTCGGTGCTCGATTTCTTAATTCCGCGTCCGATAGAGTGCTAATTCATTATTAAGTGAATGTTTCCAAAATCCATTTGTATACAATATATTCTTAAATTACAGATTACGCATATATGATGCGTACGTTATACACACACCGATATAATCATTGTTTATATATTTTTCTAAAAATAACAAACGGGGAATGGAGTCAATTTCTCGTGTGGTCCCGATAATTTTTATATAACGAGATACTATTTAAATATTAAATTTGGATCCATCCGCATTGGGGCCGCGTCTATACCGGCGAATTCCCAAGGAAACCATGATCGGTTTCCAATCTGGCGGACGTCTTATTACAGACTGGGCCGGTCGGGTCAGTACGCCATACGGTTGCACGTGTCTACGCTACGAGGGAAAAGAAGAAGAATCTTACTGGGTATGTATCCATCGGCCAACCAACGGCAGCCGGCGGGCTTCTGGTCGCCGTACCGCAAGAAGAAGAGTCTTGAGACGCGAGAGAAGTTATAGGGAGGCCGCGGCGACGGCGGTGGCGGGGGAGAGAGCGAGGGGGGGATACCGGAGAGAGGCTGGAGCCCGCGCGTATGATATTAAACACTATAATTATTATTTAAATTCCAGTAGGATGGCTCCCGGTGTTGCGGCTCCCTCCTCTTCGTCTTTCCCCCCTTTCTCATCGTGCCTCCCTCTTTCCTTCGCTCTATTTCTTTCCATCATGACTCTGTCCTCCCTCTCGCGCCTTCCATATGCCTTCCTCTCTCCTCCCCTCCCCCCCTCCCCGTGCCATCATATGGCCGCGCAGCCACGCGCTTTTTGCTCTCGTATACCGGTCGCTCGTACCCTTGTCGACCGATCCTTTTGCTTTTTCGAAGTCGCTTTGCTCCTGCTCCGCCCGCGCGTAGGCGCGACTCTCTCGGTCTCGTCCCGGTTGAGCTTCGAGAGACCGAGACGAGAAAGAACGGTCGCAACCATAGACCCGATCTTATAGCCATTGCCACCATGAGATGGTTTATTGCCGGGACCTGACCCCATGTAATCACTATAAACTATACCTTCTTCTCCCGGGGAGGGCCCTTTCTCCCGTACCCACGTGTTCATGCCGTATCAGGTGCTATTACGCGCAGTGCGGGAGGCCCGCCCCCTTCTTTTTCCTCCTCTCATATTATCACTCCTTTCTCTATCTTTCCTACTTCTCTCGCATCCTTCCTTTGATTCATTGATATTAAAAAAAAATTTTATGGATGTATCGAGATTTTTTGCTTTACATTCATGATTATTTTCATAATCGAAAACAGATCCGTTATAATAAAAATACAATTATTCATTACTTTTTATTACTTTGCGACTCTAGAACTGAATGTGTGTCTGTGTGTATAAATATATAAATAAATAAATACACGCGCACACATGTATGCATATATATATATATATATATATATATATATATATATATATATATATATCGTAACGCATTTTTATTAATTTCCCGAAGAAACGCTAACGTCATAACTTACTTCCTTTTCTGCACTTTTTCTCACTGTCTGAAATAAATAAATTCTTAATTTCTGGCTTTGCCATTCCTCTTATACTCAAGCATTTTTCATCTCGGAAAACATAGCCACACAGTTAACGGATATATTCGAGCACGAAGAGAGTCTAGAGCGCTCGCCTCTCAACTCAGTGCCCCCGACTCTGATGCAAATAATCTTCTTCCTCTCATGACCGAAGAAAAACAATGCGCCGGATTCAATACCGGTAGCGAGTCCGAGCTGAAATCGTGCGTTGTGGGTGGGCCTCTCTCTCGAGAGAGAGGAACGATAGCAGCAACAGCGGCAACAGCATCGAGAGAGTTGCAGGGGCAGCATCGCTCTTCGGTTTCACGGTCTCGTGGAGCTGGCGGCTACGTTGACTCTTATGGGAACGCGATAGATCCGATAAAGATGCACGCACACCAAAATCTGTCGGTTACGCATCTCTTAAAGCCGCTTCACGACTACCTTCTTCAATGATCGCGTTCTCAGTCTGGACACGCGAAATCGGGTTATCTTGACACGGTCTATCATCGATCTTCGCATCTCTCGCAATCGCTGATGTACAAAACGTTTAATGCACCAGTGGTAGGAATGATTTACACCACACCAGATACGGACAAAGTATTACCGATGTGAGAGAAGCTTTACAGGGGTAGCGTAGTAGCTACTGCTGAAACGATTCCTGCGCACGGGCTTGTTATTATTTGTACTATTGTTGGCTCGTGACTTGCAACCCGGGCCTTACCCACGAGCCAGCCACTCGTTGGCTCGATTCTTCGGCCCGCCTACAAGAAAACAAACATCGATGTATCGCCGACCGTCTCCACGTCTCACGTTTCCTTCCTGACGTCGACGACGGTAGCGCGTACTATCGTATAGTTTCTACGACTAATATTTTTATCAAATACGACGATGATGGGGTAGTTTCATCGCGATCGTCGAATAAGTTGATGCCCATGGTAATAAATTGAAATGTAGTAAGTATATTTCAAATGCGATCTTGTGCTTTGCGACTTTCACGGTTGTTGACCGGACACGTGCGGTACGCCAAAGGGATTGCGACGAGTATCGGCGATTTGATAAACATCAAGGAGAGCTTCGTTGAATTCTGAACGACGTTGAGGGAACGATTCGCTCTCGCTCTCGCAGCGGCTGACACACATTCGCAGCGGCGGCAACCCGTTTAGGAATCAACGCGGCGGTCATTACCAACTTTGTCGTATTGGGACAAGAAAACGAGTCACTCGACCGGTGTAGCATCGGCGACGATGGAAACCGCGCGCGATCGGACGGACGAACGAACAGTCGGTCGTCCGTCCGATTAGATCGTGAGAAAACGCGCCAGTTAAATCGATACGAACGCACGGATGTCCATGGAAAAGTCCTGCGCGAACGACGATCATGGTCATCCTCGATCGATCTGCCCGTATGCTCGATCGTCGATCGTAGATTTTTCTGGTATCTCGATCGGCGAATGCTTAGACCTCGCTCTCGGCTTCGTCCGTTGCCTAATGGTGGGATCGGTAAGGAGCGATTAAATCGCAGATTCCTTATCTCGCCTTACGGTTTCCACCCTGCTCCCTGGGCGGGAAGTGCCCCGAGGCGTGTACGAAGACGCGGCCGCGCTTCCCCTCATCCTCCCTTCGCGCCGTCGACGTTTTTCGAGCCGGGTATACGTACCTCAGTGCAGAGGCGCGTCATTATACTCACGTCACTCAAAAGCTCCTCTTCTTCTGCCCTGCCGGGGTCCGGAGTTATGAGAAACACGAGCCGCGAGGTAACCGCTGCTGCCGCCACCGCCTCGGTCGGCATCTCCTCTTCTTCTTCTTCTTCTTCTTCTTCTTCTTCTTCTTCTTCTTCTCGTGCTCCTCCTCCTCCTCCTCCTCCTTCTCCTTCTTCTTTGCCTCCTCCCCTTCCGCCTCCGCCTCTTCGTCTCTTCCTCTCACCGTCACAGATCGCCCGTCCGCTCCTCGAACAATCATTTATAACCGCGCACGATAATTCGTGCAACGTGTCCCCGAACAAAAACCGCGATCGATAGAGGTGCCAGATAGGCGAAGGGACGCGCTCCCGATGTCTCGCGGTCGATCCTACAATGAGCCACAGCGACACGGCGTCTTCGGCTGCGGTGCGTGGAGCGAAGTCTTATCTCACTTTCTTTCTCGATCTCAATTCTCGTTCTGGCTCGTTCTAGATTGGATACGATCGTCCTTCGTCGCTGTTGATCGAATCGATGATTCTTGGTACGTTCGAAAATTTTCTTTTTCCTTTCTCCTTAAGAAAGTCCATTTTTAATATTTCTTCTCAATATCTCTGGATAGATATACAATATATCATGATTATTATGATTATTAAAAACTGATTTTTTGGAAATTATATAAACGGATACGTAAATCAATAGGCATTTTCGAATCGAAACCGTTGCAGAACTCATCTAACGTACTTGAAATGATTACGATACTCGTTCGTTTCTCTTTCTCTTGACGCGCGATAGTTATTGAAATAAGAGGAATCGGCGTGACGATGTGTGACTAATATTAAGGTGCAAAAGGAAAGTCCCGAGCTGGTGCATTGCGTAGGCGAATCGAGAGTGCAAGGCCCACGACGAGGCCTCGCCCTTTCCTCGGCACCGTCTAACGCCATTCTTTTCACTTGAGCTTCCCCCGCTTCGTCTGGCGCGTACTCACTAACCCATAATTAGAGGCTTTCGTAAATTATATGCGCGAACGTGTGTCCCCTCGGTAAAATATCGGCTTAATAATAACAGTTGGAGAGCACGGCAATTATCAGAATCCCTGAGGAGCGAGAAGAGAGAGAGAGAGAAAGAGAGAAAGTCTTCGATGTTGTTTTGTCTCCTCCTCTTCCTCCTCCACGTGAAATTCCTTTTTATATCACACCAGATATATTGTTTCTTGCACGAATATATGAAGCGATTATATTTATTATAGTAAAATTTCGCGTATAAATCTACGTCTACATCAGATCAAAAACGTATTGTATAAGGATGTCCATCTTCTGAGACAAATTGAATTGTATTCTATGCGCATTAAACTTGGACGGTCGATGCGTCGATCCGTGAGAAGCGTACGTGCGAATTAATAGATAATAGATAACGCACATATAAACGCGTAATGCAACGACGTCAATGGGACACGCACGAATCATTAATCGCTTCGTGCTCGCCCGTCGAAAGAATGGATACTCTGCGCCCGGATCTCTTTTGGTATCGTATCGTTGCAAGAGGAGTCAAGTCTGGGAGGAGAGGAGGCTCTCTTAGCAGCATGTCTCTCTGCTGTTTTGCTAGTTATAATTATACAAGCTCGTTTTTCGTGCGGACGATCGTGTGGGTACAGCGTTCGGTGCGCGCGGCCGCGCGAGTTCTTAAGGGCAGCCATAATGCGCGACCGGGTACAGTGGCTTTTTATTGGCTAATTGGTAATTAAGCCGGGTTAAACAGCGGGCAGCCAACGCTTTCTTGCCCGCCTTGAGTCGTTCTGCGACTCGCTAATTTAATTTGCGGTTTCGTCGCGTTCGTCCGTCCATACCTGAGGAACCGAATGAGCGGTGGCTGTTCGTTCATGTTGCCACCGTTGCCATCGTTTTTAATCCTCCAGACAAGCAATTGTGTGTTTGAACATATATAAATATGTAGCCTAAACTTCACCTGAATCCGTTACAAAGATAGATTCATAGCGGCTCGAAAGCCGCTAAATAATTTTCGAATTGGTTATTTGTAGATCCTAATTATAATCTGATAGAGATCTCTATTACAGCCTCCTTATACTTTACAAGATTACAAATACTCAACATGTATCTTGTATCTCTAAAAATTAGAATTTTGAAAATTCGACGAAGATTTCATGAATCTTAATTTGAGAGCTGTCATTCGCGAGAATCGAGCGGCGTATATACATTAGTACACGCGAGAAAGCGAGCAGAGGTGTACCTCGAGGGCACGAAAAACAGGCCCGGCACCGATTTGTCGACGAGATTAGACAATTTGTAAACACGCCGTGCCGGGTGTACCGCGGTGACCTGTCTCTGAACCCGTCGCTCGGTCCTGCCCCTCTCTCTCTCTCTTGCCTACTATTCCCGCTCCTCTTCTCCCTCCATGACCATGAAGAAACCCGTCGCCGTCGTAATTCGAATGCATTCACCCTTTGGTTCAACCATTCACTCTTTTCATTCATGTCGGTCTTTCCCTCGTACGCACCGACTGCGAACATGATGACGCCGTGGATTCGAGAGATCATGATTACGAGAAGGTGGAGAGGAGCGCGGGTGTGTGAGACAAGACGGAGGGTCACGATACGACCGCGGCCGTGCTGGAGGTCAGGTCAAGCCGATCGCGACGAAGGGACGAAGCGACGTGTAGGACGCGTTGCTCTTATCGATACTGACGAGCGACGAGGTCGTCGTGTAGTCGGGGCGGAGGTCCAGGGAAAACACGGAGGAGGACCCAGACACGGTTTCTTCATTCAAGGATGCACCTCGCCACACCTCCACCACGAACGAAATCTGTCGGTGAAGAAAATAAACCGGATGTGATGTTGTCAGGCATAATCTAAAGACATCTGCGCCCGCTCTTTTGTGATCGACGTGACTTTCATCATTCTATATTTCATAGAACTGTCGAATTTAATGAGCTGTATTCTAAACTAATTATTCTACATTTTTTTTTAAATAATGATAATTGTTAGTATAATACTAACTGCATGCAATCTTTTAATATCACCCTGCGCTCTTTCGCCAATTAATTATTAGAATTATAGTAATTCAGAGATAAGAAAAAGAGACGCTGCAGACAAATGCGTATTTAAACGTTTTGTTTTTTTCAACGCGTAGAATTAATTGAAGCCCCATCGAGAGAATATGGCTTGTCTCTCTTTCCGTTTCTCCGTCTGGCTTCGCCCCCCCCCCCCCCCTTCGTCTTCCCTCTGCGGCGTTCCGAGATGAGCGTATAGTAACATGTACCTATGTGTTAGGGCGGTGACTTCAGACTTGCCTAACCACACGTGGACACATCGGCTCTCCTCGCGCCCACGCGCAAAAAAAGCCACGGGACCCCCTTTGTTCCCTCCTCTCTTTGTCGTTAAACAATGAAACACACGAGGAACTCTAATAACCTCGGCTCACGGCACACGCAGGTATAAGCAGGTAGTGCCGGAGTGTACGATGTGTAGGTCGCGGTACCGACTATGGAAGACAAATTATAATGAACGACGGCGGCGACGAGACAATCTGCGCGTTGCAGCGTGTGTGAGGATGCAAAAGTATTTCTGCAGTTGAGTAATATCGCGAGTCTCCGCGATGAGAAAAGAGCAGATACGCGCGGCTGTATCGAGGAAGAGAAAAGCGGAATGAGTCATTTGCGGCAATTGGAATGTCATGTCCGGCCGAGGCTCCCCCGCCTGGAATCGGGACGACGTCATTTCGTAACGGTGGCCGTGTTTCGCTTCGGGTTATCAATGACGCGTCGATGACACGCGAGATCCATTTCGTATTCCAATAAAAGCGACGGCGGGACGTTGCTCCTCCTTATAATTCGGTGAATCTAAATGGGTGTCGGAAGACGAGCGAGAGCACAATCTCCGCGTGGACAAAGGAGAAGAACAGGGAGGGAAGGGACAGGGAGAGTTCTTCTCGGGAATCGACTCGAGATCGGACTCGTGACCCGGCCCTTTTCGTTCCTGGCACATTGATTCTATAGAGTGACGGATGGTTCGGGGTCGAAAGAGGTCGTGGTGGCGCCTCTTGGTCCCCTCCCTCCATCATTCCTCGCGTCCGGCCCTCGGTGTTTAGTTTAGGTTCATTCTATCTCGTATATACTTTGCCTTTTTCGTCGGTATATATTCCTGGCTAGGCTTCGACTTGTATCTCGTCCCGAAGGGAAACGCAAATAACTCGAGATCATGGCAGCACTAGTACTTGGCTGTGGGTTTCGAGTGTTATTATAGTGATCGCGCAATAATCGTACATATAATTCGTACAAGGAAACTCAAGTATCGGACTAACGGGAGATTCGTTGCTTTGATACCTTCAAGTACTCTTACATCCTTAAGCCGTGTAATGGAAACGTAATTGATATAATAATGAACAGAATATACATACTTATGCGCGCGGAGATGTTTGATTTGCAATAGTCGTAACATATATAGAAACGGCCAACGGATGATCCTTTTTACCAATGCTTTTCCAAAGTATATCGCAATGTGTTTGTAACCGCTATATAATCGAGAAGTATCTAGAACACGATGCCGTAATGGAACAACAGCGGGGAGGAATCTGAAGGACGGCGTCACGTGAAGCAGGGGCGGCATGCACGAGTGCCGCTCTCGATGGAAAAATTAATAGAATCATTTTGACTGAATCGTTCGCTGCGATCTCCGTTACTCCTCTCTCGCATGTGTCCTGCGAAGACTGCGAGAGAGTCTCGGTTGGAAAATGGATAGGCGGCATGGAATGGAAAATATAGCCATCCTACCAACCTCCACAAAAAACGACTACCGTCGTCTTTTGGGGTAAGAGAGAGCTTTATACGCTTAAGCATTCCCGCTAAGATTTTGTCACGAGCTAGTTTGCTCGGCCGAGTCACCATTTCTCCAAGTCTTGATAAAGAGTACCGAGACTTCGTAAAACGGTCCGTAAACAGTGTTGTAACTTCCGTCGCTCGTAACCTTT
Organism: Pogonomyrmex barbatus; assembly: GCF_055798465.1. Classification (NCBI taxonomy): domain Eukaryota; kingdom Metazoa; phylum Arthropoda; class Insecta; order Hymenoptera; family Formicidae; genus Pogonomyrmex; species Pogonomyrmex barbatus. The sequence continues at coordinate 19,822,904 of NW_028297098.1, forward strand.
TTTTTTTTTACATCCTTAGCAATGCGACTTTGTTTTAACGCGAAAAATCAAGTACCGGTACGTTGCTTGCATTTATTTGAGATCGGACGGACAATTTAATTACGGAACGATAAAAAAAACAGAAGAATTTGTTAGAAGCGTTATTCCTCAGAAACTTTGTTAGAAATTTTCTGTTGTACATCAAGCGAAAGCAAGTCTCGATAAAACTGCAATGTAATTTTTTTTACGGATCTTGCCATCATTTTCTTAAACGCATTGGGTGCTATATGTTTCTGGTAACGTATACCGTTTGGTTGTATAAATTTTACGACGACATTTTCCTGGTTTTGAAGTAGGCAAATCGCACGAGAGCGGAGAACTTGACAGCCGGTGGTCAAAAACCCACATTGATGGCGACGACGAGATTCATAGCCGTCAAACGAACCGATAGCTCGTAGGCAGGCCATAAAACTGTGCTAAAACGGGAATGATGCGTCGTGGTTTGCAACTTCTATTTCGAGACGCGACCCCGGAAACGAACCAAGTGGCAAAAGGCGAGGCTTCTCACTCGCTTCCTTGCTTTATCTCTCTCTAAAACCGTTAGCGCACCACGCATTGTGTCGAACGGTATTATTACATCGAGCCGTCCGTGCAGCGTCTTATAAAGAACCGCGAGAGACGAGCTGCGTTCGTCTCCTCATTCATCGTTACACGCTCTCTTTAATTCCTTTTTCAACCACTTTTCTTTTACTGCCAGGAAAAATTGCGATGCGCCGTTTCAGCGTTATCGCGATAAAATTTACTTACTTGAAGGTCTAACGGTGGGAAAAGCGCGCTCGGTCTTAATGGATTCGGACTTATTCCACGGTAGCAGAAGAGTTAATATTCGCGGTTATGAAACGCGTCCGGTTCTAAATCGCGATGCGAATAACGTGCGTATTAATAGCGCATATCGATTGCAGAACCAGTTTCACTCAAACAACACGCAACGTCCGCGGTGTTCGCGAAGTTAAACTCTAAATCGTATTCCGGTCTAATAAATTTCCCTACCGGGGAAGATCCGTGTGTTAGCGGAACTGGTATACCCCGCGGCGGCCGCTATCTGACAACGTGTTTTCATATGTTAAAGACACGAGTCCCGTGGAAGGAGACGTTACGCGGCGATGGGTAGTTGCTAGAGACCATTCATGCTCCTTTCTTTTCTCTCCCCGGCGATAAAGCGTCCGAGGAACGGAACGAAGGAACGACAGTTCTACATATTGGCTGGTATCTCCGGCCATTTATCTCCGAATTCATTACTGCCTCTAGCTGATGCAGCGCGACCGTGCATCGTGCGTATACCCTGCCGGAAAAGAACCACGGACGAACGAAACCCTTGGCTCCTCGCTCCTTGATGGCCTTCTCTCCCTCGGCCCCGGGACGCGTTTTCTATTCTCGCAAGGAATCCACTTTGTATTAGGAGCTGACAAGCTGTCGAAACAAATGTATCCCCGAAAAACTGTTTCTTTTTCTACGGCGATAATTGTCAACACGACATATTGACATAGATCGCTGGACCTGTGTAAATTAAAAATATTTAGTACAATAAAAAGCGTCAAGTTTTTGAAGTTTGATTAGATGTAAAATAAAGATAATTAATTTTACAAAAAAAAAAAATAACAATTCTCTCTTAGCTTCCTTCATTTTTCGTAACAAATTCAGAGAATATCAATAATATTGAAAGGAATAAGAATAAAACGGAATTATTAAAGAGCGTGCCATGTAGAAGATAATGCTTTCTGCAATCAGTTTCGTTGATATCCGGTCGTTGGCGATTACGATCCGGATTCTGCGACGTGATTGTTATTAAAAGCTACATTACTCGGTGGCTTTAATCTCTTCGCTGTGCCCGAGGAGGATCGTCTCGTTTAAATACTCTTTCGCGACTCTCTCGTCGTGAGCGATTTATCATTCCGGCCGCGCTAGTCGCACTTCGGCCAAGGTCTCTCCTTTAGGCTCCCGTCTCTTCCCTCCCTCTTCCATCCCTCTATTCTCTCAACTGAAATTCGACCTTGAGTTCGTGACACGATTTTGCAAACTGACTCTCTCTTTTTCTCTAGCGATATCTATCTTTCATCAAAATTCTTTGGTAGTTGTCATCGTGTAGAGAAAAGTTCGTTTGTTGATTTTACACAATACTCGGTATGCAAAATAATTTTAGCTTGCGATAATTTACAATCTCTACATTTGAAGGTGCGTCATTGAATCGGAATCACCGAAGGATATTGTCGCACAATGCATTTATAACGAAGACGGCCGATTTACTTGGCACGTTCTGATGATATTTATCTCGAGGGCGATTACGTGAAATACACGTGGGGTTGCAGGAAACACTTATAACCACGAAAACGTATGTAAATCCCTTCCCCCCCCCGAGACGTCGATGTTGGATATTCTCCCTTCGCTTCATTGTTTCGGGAGACTTTTTTCCACTTGCAATCGCCGTGCCATCCTGTGGCCCCCTGCGCCATTCTCCGCCGCTCGCATTCGTCGGCCGCGCGGCATCGCATCGGATATACAGCACATACGGGGGTCGTTATGTTTTATGGCTAATTGTTTTATTATCTTTGACATATTTCCAGTTTACGGCCGCGGCTTGGCGTTTTGCTTCATGGCTGTCTATTGTACGTGATGAACGTCGCTTTATGTGCCACCCTGGATTATACTTCGGCCTACGCCCGGCTCGTGTTTTATTCGCGAGATGTTCGTCGCGTCGAATATGATAAGTGGCATTTCTTCATGATAAAAATATATCTGTTCTTTTTTTTTTGCGTCACCTGTTGTGGACAAAAATATATACATATATATATATATATATATATATATATAACATTTGATTCATTATATATTATAAAGGTATAATTAAAGATATAATTATTTTTTCATCTTTTTGATTTCCCATTTTGTTGATTACAGTATCTATAATTAATTAATTTAATTAAAAAATTTAATATAATTAATATTTTCTTAACTTTTTCTATAAAATGTAAGAAATTTTGCGATTTTCACAAGAATAACTTGCGGAAAAATGCGTGTATATGTTGAGTTTTCTAAATCAATGGTATTTCGGAATCGGGGATATTTTCGCCATGTGTCATCCTCCTTTCTATCAAACTCGTCTCGCATTCCTACGCTGGAAGGACATCTATCACACCCTCGACATTCGCAATTGAGTGTGTTGCATCGGCGAGAAGTCTGACCAACGACGAGCAAAGATAGACAGAAAGACGTGCGCCTCAAGAAAACGAGAAGGGCGAAAAGAGGACAAAGTCCACGATGAACGAAGATACGTACACGTTGGAAATTCTTTTTGGTTTAGGTATGCCAATATATCGCCTTCCATCGTCACCCCTCCGGTCACCTCCGAGATACGTGACTCCTCGTAAGAATGCACCCACCATCTCGCCCGATGGGCTAAACTGCTGGGGTTAAAATAAATAATGTTCACGTTCCGTCAAAATCGAGTCGATACGTGAATTCCCATCTAAACCAACCCTAGACTTATCAACCCCTAATCCCTTTCGAGTACAATACCCGATCTTAGCATGAACTTTCTCGATCGCGATAAATTCTGGATATAGATAAATAATGCTATTAAACTCGATTCTATTGTTATAAAAAAATATTTTGAATTATAATAATCTAATATTCAAGTAAAAATTAATTTCTTGCACGTTTATAATCGAGAAAAAAAATGTTCTCACATTTATAATCGAGAAAAAAATATTCTCTTAAATTCTGTTAAAAATTAAATGTTTCTTCCTCACGTGAAAAACATATGGCTGAGTTGATTTGAGTGGACTTGTCATTTCTTATGAAAAAAAGACTCTGGCTTCCTCGAAAGGTTTGCCAGGGAAATTCGCTGCAGATTCGCTGTCGAAGGATATTCTAGGAAGGTCGAGGTGTTCCACGAGCCCGTTGACTCTCGCCTCATATAAATCAATGTCTCTCCGTGGCACACCGCGCATATAACACCGTAATGTCGTCCAAAGGCCTCGATATATTCGCAGGAGGGTCGCGCCCACGGACTTTGAGGTCATTCCGACATACATCACTGACGTTGTCAACTCAATTCTCCTTCTTGCGTACTTAACTTTCTTTGTATATTCAACTTTCGTCCGGCTGTTCACGGCAGTCAAGTGGATTCCATAGCCAGTTTGTTTGCGAACGTATTAATGTTGATCTTTTTGCCATATTTGTAACTGCAAACAATTAAGAAATACAGAAAAGGAATAAGAATAAAAAAACAGAATTAACAAACTTTTAATCAAATAGTAAACAATAATTAGAGAATAGAAAGTAAAGGTTTCTTAAGTAATTAATAATTGTAGCAATTCAGTCCGTAAAGTATCAGTATATAAAATACTGGAAATAGCCATTCTTTTTTTTTTTTTTTTTTCGATACGTGATCGAAATAGAGCTTCGGGCTTTTGCACGGATCGTTTTATTTTAAAAATACAAGCTGGAAGCACTGAATTGATCGCATAGATTTGACAGCCTCGGAATCGAGGTCGTTGCGGCGTGTCGTGGCCCGTTGGATTTCAGAATGGTGCGTGAGCGCGCGAGACGAGGGTGAAACAAAGCGAGGGTGTTGAACACAACTGATGTTCACTTATTGGCGGCGTGTCTGCCGGCATGGTGCAGTTACTCATGGACCGCAGACGCGCGCTCATGGATTCTACTTCCCTCTTTCTCTCATGCGTGAGGATGTGTGTGTGTGTGTGTGTGTGTGTGTGTGTGTGTGTGTGTGTGTGTGTGTGTGTGTGTGTGTGTGTGTGTGTGTGTGTGTGATGTGAGTCGCGAGTATATGTATATGTATATGTATGTGGAGGCCGGAGGGTCGTGAAACAGGTGGCGCCAAAACCACGGCCGTGGGCTGTAGCTGTCAAATATTGCGGTTACTTTAAAAATCGATCGAATCCCCCGCACCCTTAATTCCCTTCTTCTCAGCGAACAAGACGTGCTGCCTATTCTACCTCCTGCGAAGGATTCGTCAGAAAATACAAGCTCGGCAAAGGAGATCATTTATCGCAAAGGAAGAAATTTACGTTCAATAACTTAATTTTTGGAAAGCTCTATTATTATATTTGACAAACAAGAAATGTTGTTTTTATCATCATGTTGTTTATTTTTATTAATGATAAGAGAATTCATTTATAATTAATAACAAATTGTTAAATTCTATTTATCTTGTCCTTAAACATGATAGTGTTTTAGAAATATGATGTTTATGTATAATATAAAAAAATTACAAAATCGTGTGAAGTGCAGATCGATTTATTTGGGATTTAATCTCACAAAGAGTTTATCTCGATGCATTTCTAAGATAATAGTTCTTTCTGTGAAAAAATAGAGTGACCTTGAATCCATAGTACCCTTCGGGACACTCATTAGACAATTTAAGACACGTTATATCCCAATTCGCCGCTCCATTATCTGAAACTACACCGGCTTCTTGGAAGAAACGCTTCTCCTCCCTGGAGTCCAGCTATTGAATAATATAACGACCTGCAACCCCATCCTCGCATAATAAAGATTCGCCCAGAGCATCGCTGCGCTTTTGCCTTGTTTTAGCGAAATGACGAAATTCATCATAGCCACGAAAGGACGATCGGGCTACCTTTAATCGCGCCTCCTTCAGAAATGCTTTCCCTTCTCCATCCGCCCCGTATATAATGGACTCTTACTTTTTGTTCGACAATGTACGCGTCGCGTGAAATAACGGCTATGGTGGAAATGTTCTGCCTGTTCTCCCCCATATTTACGTCCACAAATCCGAGCATCTGATTTTATTTACTTTAATAATACTATTGATAATTAACAATAATAAAATTTAACAATAATAATCTATTTTTAAAAGTCCATTTTTGCAACTTGCCTATATTTACAAACTAAATATTACGTGCCATTAACTCATTCTCTTTGTAATCTTCTTTTATCGACGAGGCGTCCGAGGGAGGACATAACGCAATCGTTTCCGAGAGTTTCTTTATAAGCAATTTGTATAATCTTTATTGAGAGACACTGGTGGCACTGTGCCCGCGAGGCACAACGGGCCCCGATTTAGTTGGCTCAGGGGGTTGTGTTGTGGTCGAGGTGGAGCCACGCACCATTCCGCTCTCTCGCTCCTTCCTCTCCCGATCCTCCTTTTTTTCTCGTGCCTTCTTCCTCCCTCTTTGCTCGCAGACCGCCAGACATGTAATAACACGTTACGCGGGGACTGCCAGGGACTGTGAGGCCCAAAAACGTCGAAATCGAAAAACACAGCACACACACGCCGGTATAAACGGCACTCTATGAGGGGCCGTGCTCGAAACACAGGGACACCGACACCTAATAACCCCTAATCTAGCGGGATCCCATAACTGGGCCTAACTAAATGCTATTTCATACGTGCGTACACGCGTTGTGCATGCTATAGAGCGCCGAGCGGCTCATCGTCTATGCGAGAACTTTTTTCAGCCCCCATCATATAATTGATTCTATACGTTTAATTATAGGTGTTCGATACCTTCGGCGTGGTCCACCCGACGCGCGTCAACGTGCGAAACGCATTGCCCAATCGAGCGATGATTTTTCTAATGTGAAAATTGATTATCGGATAATACGATGAGATAATAAGCAGATAGAAATCGAATGGTCATCACGATTTCAATATGATTAATTGCTGTTTTTCGTAAAAAAAAGAAGAGTACAACGATGTACAGCAACGATGTGCGAGCTGTTTGAAATTAATTGTCTGTATAACATGATTTGCTATTTAAGAAAATAATCTAAAAGCTTAGTGCACGCGTTTTCCATAAAAAATCCATTTTTCAACGGACGCGATGATCTAGATTCTCGATCTACGTCTGCACATGAAAGTGAAAGAGGCCTATATAGGGGAGTTCAATGTAATGCGCTAATGTACCTCCTCTCCCTGTTACATATTTACCTTCTTTATTTTATTAATTTTGCCGCGCGGAAACAAGTTGGGCGTGCAGTCGAGTGGCGCGACGATGCAATCCTTCACTTTGAAAAGATCGGCACAGGCACGAGATAAGAAGCTCCGATAATAACGAGCCTGTAAGTAGGACAGGTGTCCGCGCGATAAAGCCCACACGATATCTGAAAGTTATGCGCCGGCACGCACGCGTTTCCGCAAAATAAAAAGGGCGGAAGAGCGAGAAGGAGAAGGAGAAGGCACGCGGGAGGCCACGCATGATCCTTTGTCATCTGGAAGGCAATCGGGAGCGCCGTGATAAATGGTAAACATTAGAACGAGGGTTAAGCGTAGGAACCGATATCCCCCGCGCGTTGAACTCTTCCCCGAGGAAATCGCGCAATCTCGCGCGATAGAATCTTGAAGCGATAAGAGTCGATCCTCGTCGGAGTAAATAGCCAAAAGGATTCGCTCGCGTTTTCTTCCCAATCCGATTACTTATTCCGCTCGATGCAGGAATTCCCGCGACGTGAAATAGCGAGTTTTGCAAGCAATATCGTCGGAAATGCATATGCGCGCGCATTTTGTGTGTGTGTGTGTGTGTGTGTGTGTGTGTGTGTGTGTGTGTGTGTGTGTGTGTGTGTGCGCGTGCGCTCGTGGAAAATGAAATTCTCGTGAAATTTAGATTTTTTTAAATAAATTGAGTTATTCGAATACAAAAAAGTACAGTTTGTACTTTTAAATTAATTCATGATGTTGATGAAATACATATTGTTTATTTATGTGTTAAGCTAACTTTTTACGAATCAGTAGTGCACGCGATTTTTTGCGAGATTAATTCGGCAATTTCCTAGATTACATTTATGCGCGTTAAAAGCGCGGCATCCCGACAGCTCCGTCCAAGTCCCGAGGATCGCGTGTTCCTACTTCGAATAAAAGATGAAGAATGATGAAAAACCACAAACGCCCTTCAGCCGCCTTAATTCCCTCGTTTAACACGGCGTTCCCCGAGGGAATTTCACTGCGCATATTTTTTTCATATATTTTTTATGGGTAGAAAAGAATGCGTCGTAGCATTTGACATAGTGCAAACGCATAGTTTTTGCGCTTCTTCATACTTTTTCAATCTTTGAATAAAAACTTGTTGACATTAAACATTTTAGAAAGCAAAGGTCTTCGATGTTTTAAAAAATATAAAAAAAGTTGAAAAAATTTTACAAAACAGAAATGTTGAAGTGTTTTAGAGAAAAATATACGAGATTCCGCGCAAAAAAAAAACATAATACCGATGCTATTGATCAAGTTTTCTCGGTTACGCAGCGCGAAACGACGCCGCGGCCCGACGATTTAAGGGCGAGAGCGCGGACCACGGGCGAAATTATGCAAACTGAATGAAGATAAAAATACACAATGGATAGGGCGCACGCGATATTACGTATTACACGATGAAATCTTATTTATGGACGCCCCGGTGGACCCCACTCTGGCGGATGCGAGAGCGGCTCCAATATTTTACCTCATCGGTAAAATAAGAATTCATATCCGTGTGCGGTCCCTTTGTGCGACCGTTATCCCTCTCCCCCCCCTCTCTCTCTCTCTCTCTCTCTCTTTTTCTCGTCCTCCCTCTCTGACCGAGTTCCGGCAAGTCTGGAAAACTGCTCGAGCATTTTCGTAACGACGTCATCGGACTTTCGTGCATTCGACGCCAAATTGACGCTTTCTTACGACCGTGATGTAAACCATGAAGAATTTAGACTGAAACATGCGATCTTGTGCCGGCCAGTGGCGGCGGCGGCCGTAGTCGCCATGCTTCCAAGAAACGCGCCGCAAGATCCTTTAATTAATCCCGAAAAGGGATGGTCACCGGAGTATCGCAATGAAACGGCTCTCGGCACACCGAGCGTCATTTGCATGAAAAATATTTCACACCGTGGAACTTTTTGCCTGACAATCCATATTCGCGAAAATTCTGCAATATGGAATTAAAAAATTTGTGCCAGTACCTTTTATGTCGCATTAATTTTAAATATCTGTGCGATATTACCCCCTGGAAGCATTTTTTTTTCCTTTCGTCGTTCGTATTCACGTTTCGATAATTTCTTTTTTTTTTTTTTTTTTTTAACACGAAATTCTCTCTCGCCTGCGGGCGAGAGAACGGAATCGTTTAATCTCCTCATAGAAAAATCGCCGCTTCCTTCCAGCGCGCGAGCATAACTGCAGTCGTAGCTATGGTCTATACGAGCCATCTTTTTGTACATGTGGCAGCCTAAGCGGCGAGCTGCATTGTGCAAACACGTAGCGGCAATTATTATTATTTATTGCACATTTTGACCATAACCACTGACTTTCCTCCATCCTTTTTACTCCTTGCCGTCAGCCTCCCATTCGCCATGGGCGGTTACCAACTGCTGCGGCACGATACCTGTCACTAAGCTCACAGATGTTATGCTCGAATAAAATCAATGCTAATTCAAGTCACTATGCGTGATTATCAGGAAAATTTATTTGCCGTAGCGAAGAATGACGGCGTCATATAAGGGATAACGCGTTGATATTGTCTTTTTAAAACAAACAAGACATAGAGATAATATGCAATAGATTTTTTAGAATTTTTGTATTCAAGTAATTAATACTCTCGTTCTCTCTCTCTTTTTCTTCTTCTTTTGCTAAATTTATTTTCGTTATCTATCCTGGAATTTAGCGGAAAACCTAGTTTTCGAAACGACATATATCTTTGTGGTTTTATAGATATTATTTTCGTCTCAATTTTTCCTTTTTTTTTTTTTTTTGAAGCGATAGCATGCTAATGTAATTTAAGTAAGTTGCAATGGGATCAAGTCAGGTGGTTAACCTTGACCCTAAATAAATAGTATCGGAAATCCTAACCCCTAACCCAAGCGACAGCCGTGAACTTTTGCCCGCGCAGTACTATGTGCGAAGACTTTACATTGTTTGCCTGCACGAATTATTCTATGCCGTCGATTTTTCCTGTGCCGACTTCCGTTGTTGGGGTCATTCAACAGGAAATCGCTGCCCGAACGGATGATTCTTCGTTATGTTAATCGCGCCTGAAGCAGAATATTAGAGTTGGAATATTACAAGAGGCGTATCTCACGTTATATTTGTTTTTCTCGACTAGTGTTGTGAAGTGTTTGATTTTTTAAATTTCTAATAAGCAAAAGTTAAAGATTAATAGAAAAGATCAATTTAAGGTAAGAATAGCGTGGAAAACTATATTTATTTCATGAAATTATTTATTTTCTTATGACAATTTTAAAAAGAGTCAAAACATTTATCATTGGAAATTTTTTGTTTAATATTCAACATTTGATAATTGAGTTATTATTATTTTATTTTAGATCACCTGTATTTGTCGTGCCAAATCTATGAAACTTTAAGAAACAAAAAGATTAGAATGACAAATTAGGACATATGATAACAGAAATATCAACTCTCAAGCGAACTTGATGAAATCTTAACTCGCGTGTTTTTAATCGACATGGTTAATATAACTTGAAATAACCGTCGTGAATTTGTAATTATGAATAACTAAATCGCATGCAAAATGTTTCGCTATGATATTTTTAGAAGAAAAAATTCGTACTCTCACAAGAAACAGGGTTCAAAGTTATTTTTATCAAATATAACCAGATCTAATTTAATGTATGAATTTTTCGAAAGGAATAGCGTGATGATTGACAATTGATCAGAAAACAATTTATTAGCGTGTTTGTGGATGTGTATTCTTTAAATTTCTCGGCTAAGTAAATCACGATAAATATTATTAATTATTGAGCATAAAACTTGCGTTACTGAAGAAATAAAAATCGCATCTTGTTTGTCTTGAACGATAAGTGCATGAGAATACGGGCTTTTGACTTCGGGAAAACTTTGCTGGCGCAGATTAATCAAGTTTTGCGAGCTTAATCGCCATTGGGACAAATTACCAGCAAGAAAGCGGCACCGCTTTAACGCATTAATTCGACGCGCGACCTCAAAGTTAGTCACCAACTCCTTTCCGTTCTTCCTTCCACGGTTTAATAAACCTAGTGACTTTGCTGCATGCGGCATTAACCCAGGACGTGACCGACCGTCCATCCGTTCTTGGTTTTTCGTCTATCCTTTCTCATCCGCTCCGCTTCTGTTCACTCGCGCTATCGAAAATTCGCATTCTTAAAAAGAATTTACCTTCCAAATCGCATGTCGCAGATAATAATCATTTGTTTGCCTAAAAAAAGACTGTGTCTCATGTAAATTGAACACTTTACGATACTTCTCATATATAAAAGTCATCTTCATTGTCTATTTCGTGCTTGTTCCGGCAACGTCAAAGCTGACAAGTGAGAGCTTGCGCCATCAAAGAGCTTAATTATAAAGAAGAGGAGCTGACCTCGTTAACGAAATGACTTAGGCCAACCTTCGAGTTTCACACATTTTCTACCCTGTTCAACGCGACGGAAGAGCGAGTGCGAGCGAGATGGCAACCTGGTTTCGAATTAGGGTGATTCCGGCGCTTGCTCGGTGTTCCGCAAGGATGTGTGCCTTGTTAATCCCACGGTATTTCGCCCTAGCGGAATATCGTAATTATATTAGTACGGGCACGTCGAAATTTTCTCGCGAAATTCCGCGCGGAAGGGTAGTCGCAGCCCCGCTTTTTCGCGCTCAGCCGCACGAAATTTGCCGGTCTTCGTCACAGCGCTATTTTCATATGGGAAAAGAGCGTGCGCATAAGCATCAATCGCGAAAGTAAATACACACACACATATGTATGTTTTACATGTATGGTTTCGTTTATTTGTAAGAAAATTCAGTGTCTCTAATAATTTATATTTTTCAAGAAATAGAGGCGATCAGAGATATAAATAGATTACTTGAGATGAAGAATTAATTTAACATTGTAGATCCGCAGATCTCGAATTTTTATTAAATTATTCAATCACACTTTTGTTACTGTGTACTCTGTATAATGGTCGCGTGAGCGATACTTTCGCGGCAAATGATCGTGTTCTTGCGCGAGTCCAGGAACCGTGCACGGCCCGAAACAATTTCGCCCCTACACATAATGGTATAAATAACAGGATACCGGCTTATTGTATCCCGCATCCTTCCGATCGAATATAATTATCCTGATACCGCAGTTCAGTAACTCCGCGACCGGGAGAATCCCGACTCTCTAGCGATCCATCGGCACGTCGCGTCGGCAACGAATCCACCTTCCCTTTCTCTTTCTTTCTTTTCGCTCGTGTCTCTCTCGTTTCGTTCTACGTGTGTTTCGGGATTTGCCACGGGCTGCTGCACGACCGATGAAGGAGGGAAGGAAGGAAAATAAGAAAAGCAGGAGGACAACGACGGGGGAAGCGCGTGCATGTACGCGCTCGCATGTCTACGCGCTCGCTCTTATGTACGTGCCAGCGTGTAAGAGAAGACGAGAGAGAGAGAGAGAGAGAGAGAGAGAGAATATTGATCCCACCCTCTCTCCAGGAACAGAAACCCCTAGCTGGCCTAACTTCACTCCCCCTTTGTTCCACCCGCCGGTTGTTGTGTGCTGCATACCAATTTGCTTGATTTTTTTTCCTTCCATTTCTCCTCGAAATCTGTCCTTTTCCCTCTTATCTCTTTTCTCTTACATTCTCCTCTTTCCATCCACCCATCTCCCGTGGCCAACCCGCCTCCCTTTCTTCGTATTTTTGCTTCGAAATACTACTTCCTGCCTGACTTTACGTGTAACTGAACATGGCATAAAACCAATATGATTCTCTTTAGTTCAACTTTTCTTGCTGTAAATTATTTTGATTTTTTTAAAAATCTAGGATATCAGAGAAGAGAAAGAAAGCTCACACTCATCATGTTCGATACTCCGTTATAAATTAGTACTCTTATCACAAGCGAAGAGGAAGAGAGAGCGCGGCGCGTGACGTTTACCGCTGCAGCTCAGGTTATCCTTTTGGATAATTACAGAAAGCCTTTCGGGCGAAATTTGAGCGAACGCAAACGAAACCGCAGCTCAGCGCTAAATAGTAGCCCGAGGTTGTAAACACCGGTCGAATATACGGGATTACAAACGATCGTTCGTAATGGACAACAATTCGCGCCGCAATAACATACATTTGCGAACAATCGGCGGCTGGAAACGGTGTGTCCAACAGTCGTAAAACCGTCTACCTAGTTACACGATCGCGCTGTACGTTCCCGCAGAGAGAGAAAGAGAGAGAAAGGGAGCGAGATGGGAGGGAGGGAGGGAGAAACGCGGTGCTATCGGTCGTGGTGAATCGGACGTTTGAGAAGATTGCAAGTAAGAAGAGCTATACCGAGCAAAGGGACAAGCAACGGGTACGGAGTAGGGTAAGGTGGGTAGCAAAATGGGCGGGTAAGGAGTGGGTTTGAATCTCGAGATAAACCTGGCCTCGTCTGGAATCTTCTATTAGCAATTACAGTTGTAATTGTTTCCTGCAATATGCATGGAAATAGTGGAATTATTTAAAAACCACCCTTACCTCACCGCCCCACCCGAGCGGATAGGCAGAACCGATGGTGTGGTGGCTGCTATCGGGTGGACCGATGATACCCGCTCGTTCGCTCTCTCTCTCTCTCTCTCTCCATCTCCTTTACCCCTTCTTCTAAGCTGCTATCTGCTCCGCTTTTCTTTTTTATCTTCTGACGGAAGGGAATTTTCCTCTTCTTCCCTCTTTCTTCACCTTCGGTACGTCTTACATCTTAACGCCGTCGATCTCTCTGATTCGTTTTTCCTCGTGGCAAATCGTCTCACGATACCTCGGAGAAAACCTCGAATCCAAATCCCCGGTACGGTTAATGGTTAATGGACTGGAAACAATTTATCCGTTTAGCTCACGTGCACGCGGCCAGCCCTACTGGCGCGACGAAGCGATCCTTTCTTTACGCGTGCGCTACTTGTCGTGCGAGAGAGCGCTATTCGATGTAATGTGAGCGGAATTTTGGGTCGTCGTTATCAAGTGGCGTTCAAAAGTTTCCATAACATCACATTGCTAGGATATTATTTTTCCTATCTTCTTTTTTTTTTTTTTATTAGTACGATTGCGATTAAAAACATCTAGCAGCTCGTGCGTATATATTAATTTGCTATCATCTTCGATCTTGAGGTTTCTTCCGCTTTCAATAATTATCAATCTTCGTATCGATATAAAAAAGATCGCTTTGTTTTACTTGCCAAATTTGGCCTGAAGAACAATATCGGCATAGAAGAAACTGGCGACGCCATAAAACAGTGCGGACAATTGCTCGCTAAATTCCCGAGAAAGGCGGCGAAAAAGGCGCGACAATAAAATCGACCGAGAAACGCGCGGCTCGATTCGATTCGGCGTGGCGTGGCGTGGCGTGGCGTGGCGCGGCGCGGCGGGGCGGCGGTGTAACCGTTCGGAAGAACAATGGGAGATTCGAGCAAGTTTCCACCATGCGTGGCCACGATGGCATCTGCACGGCCGCGGGTTTCGCACGGGTGCGGACTGCGAGGAAGAACGGCGATACCACGATGGCGCGTCCCTTGCCAAAATCGGTTATCGGCGTGGATAAACGTCCCAGTGCGCCGGGTACGTTATGGAGTGAGCCTCGTCGCATCTCGCCGGGAGAGGAAGAAGATGCACCTCGGCGATGCGATACAGAAGTTTCTCCCCCACCGGCGAGGTTGCCGCCACGTCCACCTTCGGAGTCTCTTCGCGTAGCACGGTGGCCGGTGCATTATCATAACCGCATTCTCGTGCCTCGACAAGACTAACCCTTTTCACTTACACATATCCGCACATGGCCGCGCGGATATCTGCTGCGGTTGGTGCCGCTGGTACCAACCGCGCCGATATTTCTTTATTTCTTCCACGCCACGCTTAGCCACCTTAGTCTCCGTTCCCTTCATCCCTTTAGCCTTCGCCGTTCTCTGTCCTTACGCTCGACGCTAGTAAAGCTTTGATGATTTACATCATCAGGAAGTGATCACACGGCTCTCGGCTTTTTAGAAGACCGGTATAATTGAGGGGTATGATGTAATGGGACGACAGCGAGATGGCCTTTCGTTTACGTGCGAAATTATAAAGTCGATCGCCGTGGGCGACAGTAACGTCAGTGTTTAACGAGCGAATTACGAAGCCTTATGGGTGATTTTAATATTTTTGTTACCATCCATTGGAGAAATATCGAAAACGGGAAAAATTTTCATTTCGTTCAACTTATTAAAATAGCACGCTCTTTCTAAGCTCTCGTCTAACTTGTGAAAACATGGACATATATTATTAAAAAATAATAATTATTATATTTTCTAATATTTATAATAATTATAATAATTATAATTATTTTTTTCTAGTTAGAAAGTTAATAGAGAAAAAATTTCAAAGGTGTGCAAATGTTTATATGATGCGCCCAGACAGTCACGTGACCAAAAAGTAACAGTGGACTAGACGTAAAGAGTGGTACGAGACAGATAAGATGTGGGCGGGAAGCCACTTTCTCGCGATGCAGCGTATCGTTTAGGTGTTGTGCATGTTGTACCGGAATGTTGCATATGCAGGTGAGGCAGCTGACAACATCTGCCGACCAAGTGCACGCGTTTCGTTCAGTGTGACACAATAAATTGCGAAATGTGTCGCGTCGATTGCGCTTAAGGCGGTATCTGAAGAATATTTATAACGTGCAAAAGAAGATCAGTTGCACAGGCACATTCGTGACTACCAGCCGTTTAATGAGTTATCAAGAGGTACGGCTCTAACCGGATTTATTTCCTCGAATCGGAAAGTAGTCTAAATAAGCGCGCGAAGAAACGGATCTCCTTGCAAATTATATGGATCGTAAATCCTGTGTTTATTAGAGTAATCCCATTTTGAAATTAGAAGTCCTATAATTAATCGTTTAATTAAAGCTCTAAATTCTATGATTACATTTTCCTGCCTATTCGCATACGTTTAAATCGCATTACGTTCGATATCAATATTTATGTACGATGACAAATCAATATTTATTTCGGCAAAATCGTATTCATGACAAAAAGAGACGATAAAAATGCAAGAAAGTTAATTGAAAAATTACTACCTCGCGCAGTTACAAAATTTTCCTGTGAAGATTAGATGGATCCTCGATATCCAAAGTCCGCAGAGGCGCCATGGTTGTTTAGTACCTTGCTGAAGCCACAATTGTACAATTGTGCCGCGACAGGAACGAAGAAGTCGGACGTGTAAATCCGACGTGCACATCGTGTCACCATTCCAGCTAAGTGAAATCAACGTTTTTCCCAGCGTCCCGCAGAAACCGGCATTATTAAGATCGCGAGTGTGGGAAGAAGACGGCGAGAGAGGGCGGCGGAAGAGGAGGATCAAGGAGGTAAAGGAGACAGCGACAAGTCGACCAGGGACAGCAAGAGGGACAGAGGGGCAGAGTCTAACCGAGCGGAGCTCGGTTTTAGGTCAGATCGTGCCGCGAAAACCAATCGCCGCGCATTTTGCGGCAGATCCGTCGGTGTGGCGACTGTCGCCGATGTCCGATCGCCAACTGATCGGATACTGTCGATCAAATTGTCTCGACCGAACTGTTACGTCCGCGGATCATCAAGTCTCACATTGCCTTTTGATCCAAAAACGTATGGCTCTAATAATGTACAATAACAGTTGAAAATATTTTGAAAATGTTTAATGTCTTTTCAGAATATTTTTTTAATGTATTATTATTATTATTATTGTTGTTGTTGTTGATAAAAATATTTCAGTATTTAGAATAATTAGGATTTAGAGGATTATATTTATCGGATCATAATTAACCTTACTCAAGTGTCTGAACCAGATACTAGCAATTAACTCTCTGAGAAATAAAAGAGAGAAAGAGAGAAAGAAAGAAAGGGGGAGAGATGTACGTTTTGTTTCTATTATACTTATAACTTACATCATTCGCGCTTAAGGCGTCCCTTACCTTGTTCTCCTCGATCCAATCAGCTTCCACCGCGCGTACTTTTAGTATTCCAGTTGGCTCACCGTCCCCGTCTTTGCCCCGTTAATCACTGTTATCGATTATCCGCGGGAGCAGATCCAACCGAGTGCCATTTCGTCCCGCCGACGTGATTCCTGACCATCGTCATTCCGCCTGCCTACCCTCGTCGCGCAACGAAGAGTCGTTGCTTCGGAATTTTTCCAAGCCGCTCCGCGCAGAGCAGAAATCCGCTCGCGGCGTAACCTGAATCGTTTATAATCGTTTTGATTTCAGTGTAAGCCGCAAATACAACCGAGTGTATCGGCGATACTGCTTACTGTACTCGTTTACTAGTCGATCGATCGCTTACGCAATCGAAGCGACCGGTATTAGAGGCAGCGAAGGACACAAACGGTCACGCGCGACCCGTTGAAAGTTCGTCGAGTAATATCAGTACCATTTTTTTTTTTTTTAATAGGCAAAGTATACGTAAAAATTATGACGCGTCAAGTACTAACAATATCTCTGAAGAAGATGTTGATCGAAAAATAACTGTTATTTTTTATTCAAAGTAAAATGTATACATTTACATAAATCTTTAAGAAGTTATGCAAAATTTTTTTTATTTATTATAGAAATTAATGTTATTAATATTAATATTATTTAAAAAGAATCGGATGACGCAGAGAGATGCAGCAATAACGTCAAAGTTCGATTTGAACAAACGTGTTGCGCATTCGCATCGATCGCTACTCGCTGTTGAATACCGGTTCTCTAGCCACAACTAACGACAATCGCATCTATCAAGGGACATCGCGATAATTCCACCTTGCCTCGGCCCGAAGCGGTTCGTAGATCGCAATGTCGTATCTCGATAGATCATCCCGTGAGCATTTTATTATCACGTGAGCGCGGAATCGGCGACGCGTAGAAAAGGCTGACGATGACCGAATGCGATGGCGACGACGACGACGACGACGACGACGACGACGACGACGACGACGACGACGACGACGACGACGACGACGACGTCGACGCATTTTCCGCGTCGCGATATACCGGAAAAAAGTAATCCGATTTCTCGTTCTCTCTCGTATAGGTGCGGTCGGACCTGCGGAAAATTCCCAGGCGTTCTCCGTTACCAGTCAGGCGCGTGCTCGCGCGCAAAACACCCGCGTAAAAAAAAAAAAAAAAAAAAAAAGGAAAAAATCCTGACCGCACGTTCTTGCGTGACGGGACTAGAAAACGGCAAGTGGAAAAGTAGTTGCAAAAAAACATGACGGCCAATCGAATTTTTCCTGTGAGAGAATTGACTCGGAATTACTTGAATCTTCCTTTAATTTGTGCCTTTTTTTTATTTCAAGGACTTAATATACGTTACGTTAAAATACATATTAAAAATTTTTAATCGACTGAGACATTATTATATTGCGCGATATGGTTTCTCGAAAAGAAATACAGCACTCGTCATTTTTCATATTTTTCTGCCGTATTTCCATCCTTTGAGCGACGTAAGTTAATTACACGCTGAATTTACGTTATGAAAGATAATCGATCGATCGATCGTATCTGTACTTTTTTTTATTGTAATTGTATCGCCGCGCGCCGTTAGGAATAAATGGCATCGCATAATATTATATGGTCGCCGTTAGCGGGAGAAACACGAACGCACATACACTCCACAATAAACTGGTAAATGTCAAGAGCGCTAAATCTAGTTAAGCTTTTAGCGATTAAGGCCACATGACAGTTTACAGATGGAATATTAAGTTCTTCCACGTCGCAAAAAACTGGTGATCCGATTGGATTATGGATGATAAATGATTTGACATTAGCCGGGCGCGGATCGATATTAAAAATTGACGCCGCCATTCCTTTGATGAGCGCGGCAATTGTAATTGCAACTTGCAATTTTATCGAGGACTATAATTCGAATCGTTTACCTACTTATTTTCGACGGCGAGACAATACAATTATATGGTACAATGTATGACTGAGTTTTACTCGATAACGACACTAATGTTGCTGTTGACAGCTATCTGGAGCGCATACTTCCAAAATAAACATTATCTATATTTACCAGCCATATCAAAATAACTACGCGATGCCATTATCCTAGTACAAATCAAAGGTAAACAAAAGATATATAGAACCTATTTTGACGGATAAATTTTAATTAAACGGTAACCATAACCATGGCGCGTTACGTAACAACATCTATATTCAAAATAAAACTTATTAATTCTGTCCTAAAGTAATTCCATAATTTTTTACGTAGCAAATGAATCAGATTTCTAAAAAAAAAAAAAATCATAGTTTTCCTGTATCACGGCTTCGATAATTACAATCAGTCAACGTTGGAGATTATTGCGGAAAGTCCGTCAGTCAATTAAGACGTTACATTCGTAATAGGAAACCACCGTGCCACATCAAAAGCATATAAATCCTAATGATTGTCAGGCATCGGAGTTACGGCCCGCTGTTTCGCGAGTGCCTAAGTCGTTCGCGTGTCGATATGTGTCGAATATAAACGCTGTAAGTCAAAATCACGAGCCCTAATGAACGATATACCCCCGCGTATTACGTCTACTTGTGCTGTGCCACCCGACAGAAAAATCGGATCACCGTCGCGATTGATCCGATTACCTTCGATCGAAACGACGTGCATCGAATTTCCTGCGTCCGACAATTCGCGATACGATCGCGTGCAAATGGAGAGTAAACTTTAATCTAGAAGAAAAGCGCAGTCTAACGAGTCAACTAGATAAAAGGATAACTCTGGTTAAATGTTCACGATTTTGAGATTAAAATTTGAGATTATTCCTTACATTTCTTTCCGACTACACGGACGTACATATATTGCTTGCACGCTCAACGAAAATCAATGCGAATTAAGTCAAGCGAATAACGCGATCGGGCAGTAACCCGTTGTTATTCCGCGACTTTGTCACCGAGAATACGAGGAATCGGGTGGACAGACTCAACTCAGAACATGAGCGGAACACGCGTTTCCGAGAGAGAGAAAGAGAGAGATAGAGAATTTGTATCCGCGCGAAATCAGCAAAAGTTAGGGAGCCGAGCGAGTAATTTTGCGGTTGAGAAAGTCCTCGCGGGATTCGGGATGGTTGTTCCGCGTTCTTCTCAATATAAAAATCCGATCCGGACGGGAATCGCAAGATGACGGTTGCGCGGGACGGCGAAGAGAGGAGAGCTCGCGGAGAGCGGCACGGCAGTGTGACGGGACATCATAAAGTCCCATTCGTGCCGATAAAAACAAGCGGCACGGAATACGTACGTCGATATAAAGAAAAAAAGGAAAAGGGCAGCGCGAGGAGCCGGGACGGGACGGGACGGGACGGGACAGGACGGCTGGGGGACGGAACGAAGCATCGGACGAAGGATCCAGCTACGATCGAACCGATCGTTCCGACGGTCCCGACTTCCCACTAAATTCGCAATATACGATCCCGGGAAACCAAAACGAACCAGCTTTCACGATGTCGCAGGGAGGTACCTTCCCCGGCAATGATACGATCGAACCTCAAACGCGCGCATCGTCCGAAGAAACGACGAAGGCATTGGTCGGGCACTCGTTTTAAAGAAGCTGAAAAATGCTGCCAATATATATGTATATATATACATGTGTTTCGCGTACGTGTACGCACATACATGCGCGATTGTCAAAATACATTCGCGTATCCGACGATGCGACTTTGAGAAATTCAGCCATCTCCTCGCGGCGCTCCCGCGCGGTTTCCGACAAATCCGTTTTCCTGTGCGCGAATCGATCTTCAGGATTGGATGAGCTCCGCCGTTAGCCGCGGAACTTCTATCCGCTGTAAATCTTCGTCGGTCTAATGCTCCGAAAGATATTGCGATTCGAAACGAGGTTCTAAGATTTTTTTATCTATGATACTAAATGTCTTCAGAATTGAATGTGAATATTAGAAGTTATGAGTTTTATGAAGATTTCGAAGTGAATTATGTCTCATCTGGAGTATATTATACTTAGGATAAGACTCGAGATTTTTAAAGATAAAGGTAAATTGACTCGATCGTACCATTGGTTATCCAAATATGGGCGATCGTGGATTCTCAGAGTGTGCGAGCAGCGCGCATCCTTCGCGTTCTTAGTGTCTCTATGTTTTCGGCATCGCGACACCTTTGACAGGTTTGCGCTGTGGGATACCCGGTTAGTATGTTACTCGGCATTGGACGGTACACCTTTCAGCCGTTCCAAAACGTGCCGATCTCTTTGGAACCTGTGTGGTACATGTGGCCAATACCGCGAATGGCAGTGCGGTTTTGTCCGTCCACGTACGAACCGATGCCCATTCGGCACAACAATTTATGTGACGATGAGCAAACCGGAAATCATGGATTGGACGTCCTCTCCGATCGTCGTGTGAATCCCACGGCGAAACTTGCAATCTCTTTTCAGCACGCTGGTGCGAAGGCTAACCGAGCCTATTCCCGCGAGGCGTGTATCGCGCGAGGCTTCGAGGTTGTCGGCGACGTTATTTACAGCTGGGAGCATGTTCACCGAAATCGGGAATAAATTATTTATCGCGCAGCTGCTCCGTCGTCGCGACTTTGTCATAAACGCCCGTGGAAACGAGCAGCCGGCACGGGCCGTAACGTCAGCTATATTTTAATACTAGAAACAGCCGAACCGGTTGTCACTTGACATATGCTATGAAAAAAACGTTGTCCTTTAATGCACTAAAGATTGACCTTCTATACCTCCGCATTTTGGCTAAGTGATAAATAAAAATAAATTACACGAGGAGATATAACATTTCACACCGATGTCTCCGATCGTCATTTTTTTTTCCCCTCTCCTCTTTCTGTGGATATTCTTACGCTGATATACGATATGCGTCAAAATAAGTTGAAAAAACACTCTCTTGCAACATCGATAAGCAGAAATACGGAGTCACGAGCGCGCGTCTCGAGGTTAAAAGCGCGTGGAGTAAGTTCGCAAAAGACGCTCGAGTAATTGTAGAATCTGCCGGACGCAACTTGTCTACGGAGAGGACAAGTGACGGGCGTCGGTCTTGGTCCTCGATCGCGAGCGCGATCGTGAACCGATCTCGAGCACACATCCGCTGGTCGGACTCGCGAGACATCCGATCTCGTCCTTCGTTCAACGGTGTCCTCTCATCGTCGACGTCGACGTTGTCGTCGTCATCTCCTTCGGATCTCTCGATCTCCGCGGGTGGATCTTTCCCTCGGTTCTTCGTTCTGCGTCTTCGTTTCTTACCTTCCTTATCTTTCTCGGTAGCCCTACGGCGCTGTCAGCCGACGCGAGCGACAATGCCCGATGCGAGATAAGGGCGAGATCTTAAGGAACTTCACGGGCGAAGTCCTTGAAGGTATGTACCCGGAGTTACGTTTGCTACGTATGTACGTAAGAGCGAGTCCTGAGCGACCAGATCGAAGATCTACTTTGCGGGATACCACCATCCTTGCCTCATAGACACTTACTTCTACGATATAATGTCCTGAGATATTATCGTTTCCGAAAATGTAAAAGGTTACCACAAGATTATTGTGCGCGAAATATAATGTCCGTTGCTCGATTTCGTTATACTACTTCTCGGAAGTAGAACAACAAGACAATGTGGAGTGTGTTTTGCTCGAGAACTCGATGTCAGTAGTCATGCTTACTCGATTGAAAAATATTTATATAATTTATGTGATGAATAATGTGTTAACAATACAATATATTGTTAATTTATACATATTTATCAAAAAAAAGAGAGAGAGAGAGAGAGAGAGAGAGAAAGAGAGAGACAAAAAAATTTCAGATAATAGAAATAATTCATGCAAATTTCACATGTAATGATTTTTTTATTATAGTATGAAAATGATTTTTTTATGCAAATACTATTATTGATTTATGATATAAAAAATTGTTACGTAAAGTATCGATTCTGCTGTACATGTCATTACCTGTTCATCCAAAAATTTTAACGTTTGTGAACATTCGGAAATTAATGAGTAGTAATATATATTGATAGTATATCTTACTAGTATATATGGCCTGACGTTTCACTTATAAATTTAACCAATAACCGGCTATCGATCCACGATAAAATACGACGAATATCTGGCAATACTTCGCGCCGGTCATCTTTTACTTCGTTAACGCGACCCAAAGTTACGAGGCGTTCTCCTTTCGAAAGTTGTCACCTACATCGCGTAATATCTCGAGGTAGGCAAGAGACATTCCGAAAGCAGAGGGCACACGAGATTGCGAACGAGGTAGCACCATTCGGGGCGAAGGCCTCGGGATTTTTTTCGGTCGATGAGAAAAGGCAAAGTAGGCGCTTAGACATACCGTACACGCGCTTTCTCTAGGCCGTGTCTCTCACGAAAAGCCGATATTCGGGGGCCGCCGAACTCAGAAAGTGGCAAGGTGGGCCCGTGACAAGGCCCCATCGATGTCACCAAACTCGTTCCCAGACTGTACGGGCCCAGCCCATTTTACGACTTCGCCTTCGTCGTCGTGTCGCGAGTATCCTAATATAAGGCAACGATCTCTGATTTCTGGGACATTCTAAAATTCTTCTTCTTATATAACGCCAACCGATAGAATGTGAATTTTATTCGTTGTTATGCAATCGTTAAGCCACGCACGCCCGGTCTTCCGTGGATCTCATTAAAATACGTGACGCGTTTACTACCCCTCCCTATTCCCTCCTCTAGATAGTATCCGATCGAATTATGTAAACCAGCTTGATAACACGGCAGTAATATCTGTATCATGTTATATAAATCGAATGAACGGCTCGAAACAAACTTGCACCTATGCTGATTTATTCGAATCTGGAAATAAAATGTTATATATGCTATAAAATATTTACTATTCGGCGGTTTTTAACCGGCGTATCCGATGAATCCCTGTCTCCGGCATCGTGCGAACAACGCATGTTTCTTATGCCACATCATTGTCAATCAATTTACCCGCATATCGATAGGGTGTTATTTCATTCAATTATCAATTAATCGACATAGTAGTGCATATACACTTACGTAAGTGTTCAATCGGTAGGTAAACAGGCTCGACGGAGATTCCGTATGTTAATGGCGTTTACGAGATGCCTCTGCGATTTCACTTATCCATCTGTGTGATCCCGCTTATATTTAATGCGCGGTAACGCAATATGATTCTCAAGATAATTAGTGCGTCGAAGAATGCGCGATGCATAAACGCAACACCTACCTCTGCTTCTCGTCCATTCGACTGCTTTATGGCCACGAAAGCGCGCGAGCCTTCCTTTTAATCGCGTATACATAATTAATTGCAGTGCTCTCGGTCTACCGGTCTCTCCTTCTGTTTCGATGCTCTCTTTCGCTCATTTAGCGCGAGTGCTTCAGTCAGTCCTTGCGATCGTTTTTTTTTTCTTTTTTTTTCCCCACTAGCAAAGTAGAAGAAAAAATATTGCTCCATTACAATTCACCCCCGCTTTTTACTCTTTCCACATCTCCTTTCGTCATCGTCGCAATTAAAAATTCTCGCATATATCGGGACGTCTTGTGAGATGAATCAATTCGTAATTGTATTGTATGTTGTTTTTATATTTGCATTTCTTGAGTTAATATATAATTTTATAGAAGCTTTCGATTTCTTTAAATTATATCAATGCTGAGTGAATATTTCGATCGACTTGTTGTTGCTAATTGCTGCGTCATTTTCCGATCTCCCTCGTCGCAACAACTTTTCGCCATGATTACGCCAATTCGCGTTCCAGAAAGCAAAGCAGATCCGGAAGGATACTTGTCACTGCGAATCTCGCGATTCTCCAGATGGCGGACGTCTCTCCGTGGAAAGGAACGAGACGGCGCGGGTTTTAACGTCCTTTTTACGACCCTTTAAAATGCCATCGTCGCGGTAGCTCTACCGGGCTCTCTTAATTATTTTACGAGAATTCCGACGACAATGCTCGGTGGCAAAAACAAGCGGTAACACCCTGTCTACCGCTTGGCTTGCAAGCCGTAGAGATTACGAGTAAACGGGTTCGGGTGATTCGGAGCCAACTCTGACGAGTCTTCTCCAAAATCGTCGACTATAAACGATACCAAGTGACGCGTATTCTATAAAGGGGAGGAATGTGTGTATTTTGTTAAAATTGTTTTACATTAAATTGTTTACATTAAAAATGACGCAACAAAATATTGACACATCAATCAACTTGCGCGAACTAATCTGTTTAATCTTTTTGTGATTTTTGAAGTTAGCACGAATATCGCGCCATATTTACGTTAAACTAGTAACACATAAAAAATATAAGTAGTGAGAAATAAATATTAAACAAATCGGCCGATTATAATAAAAAATTGTCGAAAACTATTGAGAGACTATTTTAAATCTCTCGACTGAGATTAATCGGTTTATTCTTACATTTTTCTCTGTGCTACTGGCTTTATTCTCTCAAACAGATAACGATATGACTGATGACGTAGATTAAAAGGTTGGGAAGCATACCGTAATCATAGACGCATACTTTGCCGAAACTCGCCGACGATTTTACGACGAAACTTCCATATCCGTGTCACGTGAAAGAATGACGAGGAGATTCGCACATGAATAATGCATTGACCCGTACGACATCGAGAAATAAACATCATCGGGCACGGTCGGGCCACGCCAGGTCATCGTACCTCAGGAAATTAATAATTTTCGACTTTCGTCCCGACCGACTAAAATACGCGTCATTAATCACACCAATGTTCGTGATAGTTCTCCAACGAAACGCGAGTTTTCGCTCGCGTCAAGGAAAATCATCGCATCGAAAATTGAACATTTGTTTTAATTTATGAACGCCCGAATTTTACGGCCACTGATTATCTTTGGCGACGACTGATTTATCGGAGTAAGAAAAAAATTGTCGCGCCTCAGTCGCGCTGGACAATATTTCGTCGACCACGTCGTAATATTTCATATGTTCGTTGCCGAATGTATGGAATTCCAAAATCTTTAGATCCGGAGGGCGTGGCTGTTTAGTATTGCTAATAATAAAATGATTAAATAAAGCTCACAAAATACTACAATATTTTTACATTGTAGTGTCAAAATCTAAATCTAACGGAAGATTATCCATCAAAAAAATTTGATCAGGTTTCTCTTTTCTTCTGCGAAATCTTTATAGATTAATCGTATGTTACTTTTATCTGAATTTTTACAATTTTTTATTTAATTGAAAATTTTCTAATTTTTTTTTTAATTTTTTTATGTATTTCTCGCACTTACAACTGTAGATAATTATTTATTTATTTATTTTAGCTTTTGTAATATTTGTTACAATTTTAACTGCTGTTAACTAAATATTTCACAGTTTTGACTAAGGATTCCAACACCGCCGAGAGTCAAAGAATTCATCGCGAAGCAGGCGAATTAGGAAACTCACGCTAATTCTCAAAATTAAGTTCTTATCTTCGACGAGCTGTGAACGTTGAAGGGGGGGGGGGAGAGGAAGGGGCCGGTGTGGCCGCGCGATGTAGAAGAGAAACAAATAGGACCTCGGCCCAATTAGGGATTTATTTATGTGCCGGCGGGCATATTAAACGAGTGAAAATATGAAGGCAAAAAAATGAGAGGAAAGCCGCGGGAACGTGTCCACTCAATTCGAGTTGGCCGATCGTAGATACACGTCGCGCTTATAAAGACCGTAGCAGGACCTCGTTAACGAACTGCCAGGGCAGTTAAACATAAATTGCAACTTTGAGCCGTCTCTCTCGTGGCGTGTCTCGGGCATTTGCTGTCGTGCTGCCCCGCTTTCTCACTTTAAATCCGCGACCATCCGACCGACCGTCTCGCAATTTCGACGGTGCGAAATGGCCCTATGTCTGTCTCTCCTTCTCTCTTTTTCTTTCTCTCTCGTTTGTGACGCCGCCACCGTGAAATGAAGCGACTCAATTATTAACGCGCATGCCTCTCGATCGAAAATTGATCGGCTCTGCTAAGAGGATATTTTCTACTCGTTCGCAGAAATGGAAATGCGGTTGCTTTGATCAGAGTCGACCGAATGCGTATCCGGTAAATTAGCGCCGAAAACGTTCCTGCGGTCGGATTGTCCTATCTGTTCGACTAAGCGTCGATTCTAAGCAAGAAAATTGGATGCCGCTTATGCAGCGTCAGATATAATATTTCCACTTACGTATCTCTCTTTCCAAGTAGTTCCCTAATGCGTTGATTATCGTTACGTACAAGGCAAGGCAGTAGTACCTTCGTCGTGCAAAGTAGTATACCCTCTATTATTTACCGAGCGGCAGCTCTCCGATTCTTCCTCGGCCTACTTACGGATCCAATTTTCGCTTTGTGAAAAAGCGGAGAAACCGTCGTAGCGTGACTGACAGGGACCTCTCGTCCTCTCGCGCGTGAAGAATGGCAAGAGGAAGACTAGAAGGAGGAGGAGGAGGAGGAGGAGGAGAAGAGAAAAAGAGAGAGGGAGAAAGAAAGAGAAAAAGAGAGAAAGGAAAAAGGAGAAAAAGAGACGTACAGACGCGGATGGACAATGTCGCCTCGTTTATCAGAACGGCATTGTGGGGGCCATCGTTGCCCTTCTCGACACACCCTTTGTTGGTTACATCCAGGCTGCGCGAGCCCCGGGACTACTCAATCCTTTCTTTCATTCACTCTCCGAGACTCTTTTCATTTTTCTTCTCTCGTTCTTATACCGCCGCGTAACAAGAACCGGGCCGCGGGGTAGGGGGCGAGGGCAGAGGGGTACAGAGGTGCCGCCGTGACGTGTTCCCGTTTGCGCTCTCCATGGTTATCTCTTTAAAAAGCAATTGTACTCGAAAAAATGGTTCCCCGCTATCTGGAAAACGGATCGCCCGTGGCTCGAAGGTGGAAGGTTGAGTCGTGCCCTCTCGTATACATACCAAGTGTTGTCAGGAATATATCCCTATAGTTAGCTTTTATTTTTTTTCTTAGAAACCAGCATTCTACTTATGAAACTCGGCTACTTTATAAGCTATACTATATATGCAATATATAAAAGAGTTTTGATTGCAAAATAATAATAATATGTAGAATAGATATTCTTTTTTTATGCTATTCTACATATTTTTATTTCTTTTTATATAGATGAGATTTAAATAATGTGAGACGTAATCACGTCGTCAGATATGTATTACGATGTATGACGATGTTGCTTTCGTGCGCATGATATTATTGTTAAATCATTGTATAAATATTACGTTTTCTTCTCTCGTGTTGTTTGGACAACGCGAGGCTCGCGAGCAAATTGCTCCGCCCGGAGGAGCGAGAGGTACGATCGCGCGAGTTCGACGGGAAACCGAGAGGGTAAACGTTAAAGCGCGATTTAGCATCGGTACAGCGGAACATTCTGTACGAGCAGAGCCGTACGATATTTACGCGGAGCGTTACGTAATTTAACGGCCGGCGCGTCGCATAAGTTAAAGGTCCGGTTAGCACGGAGTAGCTATAATTTCATCGCAAGAGGTGGTTATATCTCAGGACCTAACCGCGACGAAATGTTCAAAATAGTGGTACAGCCGATTGCTTTTAAGGGAGAACATCTCTTGGTAGTAGTCAGTCGATTCTCTCCCGCGTTCTCCTCCCCCTCTTCCCCGCGCGAACAGAATTTATTTCCTTCTTTTTCTGGAAAAGAGATTCTTATTCCTCCTGGCGTTTCTCTCTTCGCGCTCGCTCATCGTGTCCTCTCCTTCGAGGAAGTAACGTAAGAGATTAGCCAGATTATTCCGCGGCAAGTTATTCGTTGTAATTAGAGAAAATGTTAATTATGGTCGGAGTGTGCTGTTTAATTTGTAGCCGGCGACGATTTAACAGCAACTTATTTCAGAATGTAATTTTCATCGTAATATTGCAATGAAAACAGCTTAATTTTTCATAAAGGTAAAAGAATAGATCTCGCAAATTTTTCCTAAATTTTCCACAAATCTTCAATAATTTAACAGATAACGGTTATAATAATTTAACAGATTGAACAGATTGATCATAAACATGTAATTTGAATTAAATGGAATAAATTTCGCGAATTAACGAATTACTTTCAATGTGATGAATACATTTGGGTAAAGTTCACGTTCGGTCAAGCACATTCCAAGATCTTCGTTTGTGTTGTAACATAATGATTTAGAGCCACACGCTCAGTTTGCCGTCCTTCGTGGGCGTTTAACTTAGTTTCATGATTTAATGATTTCGAGGCGTGGATAGGCCCGAATTTCGAATACGCCGACAAGGAAATTAGTTATGTCAGAATGATGCCAATTACCTTTCAGTTCCGTAATAAAATGAAAAATAATATCGTACGAAAAATCGCACCTGATACTTCATAAAAAAACGTTACATGACAGCATCGATAATTATATTGTGCAAAAATGTAATTAAAGCAATATCATGAATTTATTTAAAATTAATCAACCTAATGATTAATAAGCTTACCTTTGATACTTATAAATTTTAAAACGTTATAAATTTTAATGTGACATGGACACAAATTAATACAGGTTAATATCATTTTTCACATAAATTTTCCAAATTAAACTCATGCAAAAATAATCATTTGAAGCGTACCGATTAACAATAATCGGTCTCATACATGTAATAATTGATCACTTGATCAGGTGTGACATATAAGAAGAACAAGTTGGGTTTTTCTACATACTAAAGAAATAGTGAGAAAAATAGTAATAAATTCCGGAATCTCGGATATGATTGTAAACACAATCATCTTACAAGTTTTCAATGCCAGGTCGTCATATTTTCTTGACACGTTGAATTTTCTCAAGTATTTTCCTCGATCCTAACACAAATCATTGTGATATCCATTTGACATTTTGCTATTTGAATCTGGGCTCTCTGTTATGTTGTGTAATTAGTAGATCTCAGGTGCAAACTGTTTTCAATTATTTAAGTTGCTAGTTGTAAGCACGGTATGTCGCACAGTCGCTATTACAACATCTTGAAAAAATAGTAAAAAATAAAAAATTTTAAAAATAAATTTCAGATTTTCATTTTGCTTGTTATTTTATATAAATAAATTTTTATATAAGCTGTAAGTGCAGAAATTGTACACATTGCATCGACTATAATTTTCTTTTTCTTGAATTTGACATTTTTATTTTTATTATTTTGCTAAAATAATTTATAACTTTTAAGATGTAACTTTAATATAATTTTATTTTGTTAAGAGTTAAATGAGAATATAATAATATAGCAATTATATGTGATAAATTATTAGAATTATATTTTGAAAAATTTGTAAAAGATACATAGATCATATCAAATGACAAGAATCATGTTTATAATATTTCTACAATCAATAAAACATAATTATAAAACATAATTATTCTGCAGAAAAATAACAATATGATGTTGATACGCAAATGAGTCACGAATTACCAAATATAATATTTTAATTACGGGTAAAGATAAGACAGTGATGATATAAGGGATTTTGATTACGAGACTAATTATGTTAGATTCAAATTGAAAGATTTCGACCGATTTCGATCATGCTGGCATCTTATCGGCTCATTTAAAAAGCAGGTGGAAGAAAAGGGCTGATTTATCTGTTTAAAAGCGAACACGTTAATGGCCATAATAGTTTCGTAGCATGTTGTCAGCAGCCTCGTCAGCAACGGCACCGACGACGGGGGAGTGAATCTCGACGAAATGTGCGCGTGCGCGCGCGTGGTTTGTTGTAACGGACGAGCGATGTAAACGGTGGTGGTCCAGGACTACCCATTCCACTCTGGTCCCGTGTAAATACGGCCGCCAGTCGAAATAACCAACATGCAGGTCATCCAGCCGAGCGACCGGCTCGTAGACAATGGTGGTATACGCGCCGTTTCGTTTACAATCCGCGCGGACGGGTAAACTTTTCCATGTACCTGCAACGTCGGATAATTCGCAGGAAGCAGCGACGAATTTTCCCAATACCGGAACGCGAACGGCGGCAAACGGTTATAAACGGAAAACAAACTGCGAGCCGAAAGTCGCCGGAATTGCGGCTGTTTTTGTCGTAACTCGAACGGGGGAGTACTCTATATTTGCGTTCGCGGCCGGCTGGCAAAATTCTGGCTACCAACATCGGAAGCGAAATTCAGTCATGGCTGTTTTATCAATCTGCATGGATCGCGTCGCGTCGGATTAAGCGATCCCGCTGTTTTCCTATGTTATTTTTCTGTCGCTTCTGTTTTTGCGGGCGAAAAACTGCATGTAGGTACAGGGCGGTATGCCGGTGTATTTTATTTGAGGCGTATAAAAGACCGAAAAGAGAAAGATCGAAGCGCGACAATTCATATTATGATAGTAGCACGTTATCTTATTATATTTTTTTTATCTCGACCAAGTAACCTGAATCTACCTATCTCTAGGTTTAAAAAAAAGCCACTCGGTAAACCGGTAAAAACTTAAACGATAATTGCTCAGATCGACTGAGCAGTTAACGTCGCGTCGAAATTTGAAGATTCTATTCGACCATTAGCCTCTTCTCATCTTCTTCGTCTTTTCTTCTACGACTTGGAGCAGCATCCCTTTGATAGAGGAGGAAGAGAAGGGAGATGAGGAGAAAGAGGGGGAAGGGTAGCAGGCGAGCAGGCATAAATGTTGGGGGGTGGATAATGCGGTTGTCCGCCGTTGAGACTCGTAGCTCTGATTGCGGATCTACCGGGACGAGAGAAGTTTGCCGGCTTTTATTAGTTTTAAACACGCGTTAAATAAAACTGGGCTAAGCTCCGAGGCCCCGGAGATCAGCGCGCGGTTTACGGACGTAAGCGTTCGTGAAGGAGCGCGACGAGGAGCGCGTATCGAAGGGCAGGAGCGACCCTCGTCCGGACCTTCTTGCGTGCGGGGGGGATTTGGTCCGAAGACGTAAGGTTCCCTGGGAGCATTCGGAATCGGGGAAAGTCCGCGGTAAATTGCGGTAAATTGAGCCGCGCCGTTGATCCTAGCAATAATCTCCCGGCTGGGCGATGCTCCGCACTCCTGAGAGTTCGGGAGAGACTCTCTCTCGTCTCTCGCTCCACTTTAACGAAGCGTATCGCTTTCCGGGCCGACCCGGAATTGCGAATTAGCGCGAGGTGGAAGCATTTTTACGAAGCGGGTTATATCGACCGGTCAATAAAGCGCCGCTGGGAATTTCCAACGGACGGTTAATGCCCTCATTCGAACGACTGCTGCGAGTCGCGACTGCGGGGGGGGGAGGCGCGACATTGTGTTTCTTTTTCCACCCTCTCCCTTTCTTTCGGCAAAAGAGAGGAATTCTTTTCCTGTCAGAAAGTATCTCGTTCGTGCTCGTGGATCGACTCCCCCCCGTCTTTAATTAGACAGCTTCCTCGCCGCCGCCGTGTCGGTTCCCAAGAGAGCGGAAAGAATCACGAGGCGAGACCGTTCTCCATCTCGCGGAAGTCCTCACAATCAGCGCGCGGATTACACTTTTAATTCATTTTTTTTAACTAACTCGACCGTGTCCTGTCTTACGGGATCGAGGACCGGCGATCTACCTCGAGAAAGGAACAAAGCGCCCGCGAGGAAAGTGAAACGAGGGGTGAAAGAGCCTCGTAACTTCCGAACGGCGAAATTGTTCGACATTACTTTGGAGCGTTTTCATCAAAATAAAAATGTAATCCGACTTCCAAACCGGACTCGCGTTAATTTCTCCGTTCGGAAATAAAAGCTTTTTTGCAACAATGGAATGCAATTAGTAAGTCGCTCTAATTCGCGATTTCGCGATACTTATCAAATAAGTGATCGTTCGCAATTACAAAGCAAGTTTGTAACGATTATGAAGTAATCCAATCGAAAAAGTGTTTGCAGAACTGTTCTCGCATTACGATCGCCGTATTTGCTTTGCTTGCAAAGTAAAATAAGTATCGGTTCGACAGACCATCGCTATGCATTCGTTTCGGTACAAATCTACCGCGAGACTAAATCCAGCATCGGTTCCAGCAAATTCTGAATAGCGAACGTGGGAACGCGCGCGACCCGTTCATCGATATTATAGCGCAATAACGCATGTACATATTCAATATCACATTAAAACGGCGTTCGCTGTATAATTAACACTGTATCTTACTCACGCACGCCTTCGCTCGCGGCCACCCGGTCGCAAAAAGTTCAACCGGGAAGAATTTGCGGATTGCGCATTAAGAAAATATGTTCCTTCGATTACGAAATACTCTCGTGGAAATCATACGTATCTATACACCGCTCTCACCCCACTCTAACCGTTATTGCTTATCAGCTCGCGCATCCCCTGCCACGGTACAAACGTTTTCGCCCTTCGCTCGAAATTGCATGGAATTGTGTCGCTTACTCTCTTATTCTCTGTCTCTCTTTCTCTCTCTCTCTCTCTCTCTCTCTCTCTCTCCCTCTCTCTCTCTCTTTGCCATCCCTCTTGTCCCTTCATTCCCCCCGTCGAATGAGTGGCCATAAACGTAAACCGTGTTCTTTTAAGTGGGGCGCGTTTAAAAAGATCGGCCAGGCACGTATGATCGCTTGGGTTTCGAGGGAATCGTTCTTCCTCCCTCGTCTCACGTTCGCTCCGGGCTTCCAAAGGGAAAGAAACGAAACGCGCGAGTGGCAGAACGGCGAGGAGGGTGAACGGGCAGAGGGGAGGGTGGTTTAGACGAAAGCGTAGGGTAGGCCCCGCGCGCGAGCGCGCGCGGATAGTAATATTCTTGAACCCCCAAGAGAAGGCTTACTGCAATAACCCCCGCGGCTCAGACTCAAAACCCGCCGTTCACTCTATGTATCTCTCTTACCCATCCCCCCGCCCCCGCCCTTCATTTCCAACCCTCCTGCGGGATCCTCCATCACCGGCTGCCGCTCCACCTCTTACACGCGCTCCTGACTCGCTATAAATCTCACGCACCTCTAAATCGGACAAACGTGGCGCGGGCGCGGGCGGCCTTCGCGTGGAATCCGGAAGAAGTGTCTCGAGTACTCGAGCTCGGTGGCTTTTCCGAGGGCAGCAAGGAAAACGGGATTCGAAGGTGGAAAGCCGCACGGGTGGATGTCGCAGTTCTGTATCGTCGAGAGAAGAGCTGCCGCTCCCGCGAAGATTTGCACAAATAGAATCCGGAAGGCAATTCCAGAGTATCGCCGGGGTTTCTTATTCTACGATTCTCGGGACGATTCGTGGAACAGCGATCGTTCGCGCGAATTTATTCGAGTGCATTTTTATCGAAGCAGACAAATTGTCTTGTAATTATTTAGTAACTATTTAATAATTCCATCCATAATAATTTCTCAATTTCCCGTGACAAAACGTTTCTAAAGCGACAGTATGTATCCACGACGGGCGTTCAATGAAAATTGTTGGCCTGCAGAATATTTCAAGCGCGGACATAACCCCCCCGGGCTGGTAGTCCGGATGCCTCTCTCGCACGATGCCCTCCTCCTTGGAATTAGTAGAAGCTGATCGAGGGGTAGAAAAAAAATTGGTGGCAATAAAAATAAATTACATGCATCGTAACGCCCGGTAGTACCGCCGGGAGAGCTCGCAGGCATCCATCCTACTTGCATACTTCGGGTCCTGATTAAAATTTGGGGTGCGGTAGGAAAGGAACGATCGGTTTAGCCCCGGGCCTCGCGTCGCTTCGGGAAACCGTCTTTCCGCTTCTTTTTTTTTTCTTCTCGCGCGTTCTTTCCCGTCATTTTGCATTTTCTTTTTTCGCCGTCTCGCTCGACCGCTGCCTCTTCGTCGCGATGCATATAGGTGCGTCCGCAGGTATCAATTATCAAAATTTGGCCTGGCGACGAAGAATCCCGACGTCGTATAAAATGCTCGATAATAACGACCGAGCAAACATGCGGATGACGGCGGGCGCCGGTTAACGTAAACCGTCGAATCCGGCGACCGAAAATTCACGGATTACTCGTATTTCGCCGTTAATCAATCGCCGCGATGATTGGGCCAATTTATTAGCGCGATAACGATGCGTATCGGCTTCACCATTACCATATTTAATATTTACACACCGAGATTGCGAGAGGTCCTTTTCGTCAAAAAATAATTAGCATTTTAAATGCTTATTTGTCCTAATGCGAATAGTTTCTGCACGGATTGCCATGGAAATCTGATTTCAGAATGAACCATTTCGATTATTGTTATACAACCTGGTAGCGTCGTTGCACGAAGACACTTGTAATATATTTCCAGATATTATCTATCGATAAAAGACACGGAGAACGGGCGACGGATCTCAGGCGGGGGAGAAGACGAGAGAGGGACGTCGATCGTCGATCGGTCGTACACGCGTAGGCGTCGTAAGAAACTCGCCTCTCGCGAAGTAAGCGTAAGAGGAACGCCGCGATACATCGGCTGCGACGCGCTGCGTGGCGCAGGCGTTATTTTCGCATTTATTTAAAGCGCAAGGACACCTAGTCGGCGAGCCTAGTCCCGGCTTCGCGGTGCCGATCGCGAAGTGCCAAGATGTGTCCTCGTCCACGTAATCGTACTGTGCGCGGATACCACCAAGGCGAGATGGAGAAAAAGCCGCGAGCCGCCGCAGCGCGCGGAATGAAGCGAGGAGGAACACGTAGAAGCTTAGGCGCGCGCGCGCGCGCGCGCGCGCCCCCGCCGCGAGCTCATTACGCGCCATTACTCGCAATAAATCGTCGCCTGTAATTACACCTTATTGCAACTATTAACGATTATTAAGAATCGAGCGATATAATCGCGTTAATTGCTATTATCGGAGACGGAGGCGAACGCCGCCGTTGCCACGTTTTCCGCTGAAACATCGTTTTGATTTTCCTACGAGGCTGGCGTTATCGCCGGCGACTCCTATTCCTTGTTACTTCTTGCGGCGCTGACGTCACTTTCCGTTCGCCTATTATCAGGGTAAGAACGAGGAAAGGATGGCCGTCATCCACCGGAAAGTGACACGTGCATGGCCTTACGCAATAAGGTTTCGACCGCGAGAACTTTATTGGAAAGCAGGTTTTGTGTGAGCCCCGTGAGAGAGGACTTTGTTTCTTATCTAAATACCACATCTCTAAACAAGCGAAACTCGCGTAGATATGCAAATATCGGGACGACTATCGTGTAATATGATTATGACTTTATATTCAGACTTAGACCGATTTAATTCATGTGATTGCGCGACCAGTGGAAGTTATTTCTCGTCGATATGCATTCGTTATTTCTGTCGCCGTGCGCATTAAATCGCAAAAATATTAGAAACAGCTGATTATTATGTATCTTATTATCAGCATATTCATCATTCCGCAAAACAGAGTATTTTATTTATCATTCTTTTCGATCCTTCGATAACAATACGAGTCTGGCTTTCAATTATCATCAAAAGTCGAACTTGAGACTTTAGATTTGCACAGGAAGAGAGGAGAGGGGAGGGAGGGGGGGGATCGGATAAAAGAGAGTATATAAGATGGCGATACGAGAAACACCGGGCTCAAGGATTATTCCCAATGAGGCGCTCAATGTCAGCTGAAAGGGAACAGCTGCAAGCGATCAAAGGCGAAGATTTGCGATGAATAACTTCCAATAACCTTCTGAGGAATGATACCGAATGGTGTCTAAGTGGTAACCCATGGATTACGAAGCGTCGCCGGACGATCGCGTGCGCTATATGCGTTTGGACGAACGCGTGGGCGTTAACTTGAATCGTGGATGAATCCGCGTGAAACCCGTTTGAATCCAGGATTCGCGTCCTTCGATACCGCGATACGACGTCGGCCGGATTTGTTGTTCGCTCTGGTATCGGTGTAAAAAAATTTTACACAAGGTTGAGTAGACACATGGTCGACGGTCGGTCTCTTATTTCACTCGCAATTGCCTTTTTCCTGGTCTCTACACCTATGCCAATTTAACGACGCAAATATCAAAAAAATTAATATAAAAAAAAATGCAAGAATAACAATTCGCTGCTTATTAAAAAAAGTTAATAGCAACTTTTAATCTATACTATTTTTATTAGGGTTTTACAAAAAGACCCCGTAAATTATTAAGTGAATCGACGATTCAACTAATGAGATCGTTCTGTCACGAATTATCGTGATTAACAACGCGACAGATTAGCGTTTACCGGCTTTACGCAAACCGGTTTTATTACTTATCGCATCCGTGATTCTGGAATATTGGAGTCTTCGGCGATCACACGTTTCAACGGAATCCTTGCACTTTTGCTCTCACGCGAAGGAGTACATGGAAAGGAGACGCGCGATATAATTCATAGAACGCGTTCCATTAAATAAAATTCACGAGGGAGTTAAGACAGACGATTATAAGACTATCGATTGTTTCACGGAACATTTATACTTCGCGCAAAGATTATCGCGAATTCGTTTTATTAATGCGCAACGCCGCGAAAACCTTCGGCGAGCTTACGGGGTACTCGGAATATCACAGCCAACCGAAAAATGTCAGAATAACGACGTTGCCCGCGGACAGAATGGAAGACGGTGGAGGAGAAAGAAGAAGTGCAGTGGTGGAGAAGTATCGGAGAGAAGGAAGGAGGCGAGCTATATTCACCGAGGCAGGTTATCGTCGACGAGGCAGGCCCGTCGAAAAGGCACGGTAAACGGTTTTATTAATGGTGCGTCCGCGACATAAACACTTTACGTAAGGATATTATCGATCGATAAATCGGAGCCTACAACGCGCACCGTCCGTTTCTATCCCGTTCTATCTTTCAGGCCAGACCTATCGTCGATCATTGCGCATCGTGCGTGCGAGGCAATCGACGCGACGTCCGTCTCCATCCGTTTAACCATCTCCGTATATACGGTCAACTCGCACCTCGTTTTTCCTCGGGCCAACTGCATTCCTGATAGCGCCACGTCGCCTTCTCGCGAACGTTCTAAGTAACTCTTCTAAGATGAGCGGTAGCTTCGCGAGACTCAAGGAGACTAAAATAAAGAGGATATATTGCCCGTTAAATGATTCACTTCGAAGAACACGAGATTATGGGATAGAGACGAAATTCGAGACAAATCTCTTGATTATAAAAGAAGAAGAGAGATAATACTACTCAAATACTCTTCGAGAGATATCGGTGTTTGCGAGTGAAACAAGTTCCTGTTTCTTGGGGATATCGTGGGGATTTTTCCGCGAGGGACGGTCTCGAGAACACCCTTGGAGCGATAAGCCGCGTCTTTAATTTCTAAATCCATGGGTCCGGTCCGGCGATGTGAATTGTCCCGAGGGATGTGCAATTTCGCGCGGACCCTCGCTCTCTCATTAGGGACCCGCAAGGAATTCGCATCCGCCACGGCAGCGAGTAAGATACTCGTGCCGATCATAAATACCACGTGATATCTTTTAAACAGAGATGCCGAAACGCGCGAGCGCGAAATTATAATCGGACTTATCGCGCGTCACAGTCTAATTAATTGAGTCCTGTGCAAATGACTCACCAATAACTTGAAACATTATAATGTGGTAAAGTGGAATGGAAAGAATGACACGCGAGAAAGGATCACTTGCAATCAACATACATATCGCGCACTCCGGATGCGATACGGGTCGTAAAATCTCGCACGTTACCTTAAATACGATACATTACGATACGTACACGAATAAATATGTGCGTGCGTGCGTGCGTGCGTGCGTGCGTGCTTGCGTGCGTGGCCGCACGAGCCGATGATCATTATCGCGTTGCATCGTCGTAAAAGTGCATCCAAATGCGAGCAGCGCGACGATGGACGCACCGAAACCGACATCACCGACTTGCTTCGACACGTCGTGTTTGGGATCAGGAACAATGTCGTAGGCGAAATCGACTCCTCCTTGCGAAAAAAAGAAAGGATAAAATTATCTCTTCTCTCTTGCTTCTACCACGGAGACACTTGTCTCGCGTGATGGTGCGTGCTCACGGCGCATTCTTGTTATAATTGCACGTCGCGCGACTTGAAACGCGATCTGGATCGCGTGACCGTTACGATGCGACGGTGACGACGATGATAATGTTACGCCGGTAGCCGGGCATCATTAGTGGGGACGATTAATAGGCAGGTCCTCTGCGACCATCCACGTGACGCAAGGAATCCGTTGATTAATAAACTCACGCTGGCAGCAGCAAGAATTCCTCATGCGGCTTCGACGAGTGATATTTGTTGTTCGAGGATTCCTGCACTTCCATCTCTTCGCGTGTCCTGGTAGCGTGTGTGAGTTGATAAATTAAACAAGCATGATATTTAGCGAGAACAGCTAATGGCGCATTTTTTGTCCGTCCTGAAGGTCCCATGCAAAAACAGGTAGAGTAAATAAATACAGGGAAGAGTAAATAAAATACGTTACTGAATGTAAATAAAGAGTTAATATTGTAGCAATTACTATTATTTAA
Source organism: Pogonomyrmex barbatus (assembly GCF_055798465.1). Taxonomy (NCBI): domain Eukaryota; kingdom Metazoa; phylum Arthropoda; class Insecta; order Hymenoptera; family Formicidae; genus Pogonomyrmex; species Pogonomyrmex barbatus. The sequence goes on from NW_028297098.1 coordinate 19,862,070, forward strand.
AAAATCTTTTTTTGCGTATTTTATGATTAATTTAGACAATGGAAGGAGAATTTTTCTCGAAGAAAGAACCAATGAAAAATAAGAAGGTATAAAGATAAATCTAAATCAGAAACTGCACTTTCGATAAGAATGGACAAGAATCGAAGGTGTGCGAAAAGACAGTGGGAAGATTTTTGCCAGCTATGTGATGAAAGTTTTGGTAATCAGGGGTTGTTCATAGCTACAGGGATATTCGTGCCGGCAGTTGGCGATGTGAAAGCCAGCGGTAGCGGCAGTCGTCCGGAAGCGTTCCACTTTCCACGCGGGGGGGAATCCTCACGCTTTCGTCTCACGTGGCATCCTCGTGGCGCTTTTCAACGGCAACGTGAAAACGGCGCGTGCTCGGGATGCGCACCTTCGCGGCCTGATTAGCAACCCAGACCGAGCGAAGGCCAATGGCACCCTGCCTGCTTGCCTGCCTGGTCTTCCGCGAGGAGTATAAGGGGTAGCGTGCCGTGCGAAAGAGATAGAGGAAAGAGAGAGAGAGAGAGAGAGAGAGAGAGAGAGAGAGAGAGAGAGAGAGAGAGAGAGAGAGAGAAGAGCCGGGGAGGGGGTTGGTCTGATGGTGGAAACGCCGCCGACACGGTGGTACTCTGGTTGCCGGTGGTGGTAGTGGTGGTACGCGGTGCGCGACATAAATATGTATGTATCATCCGTTGCGACCTGCCCCACTACCCCACTAGGTCAGACTCATGCTTCATCACAATGAGCACCTTGCCTTGCTGCTCGTCCTGCTCCTTTCTGCCGCTCGTCCCATTCAAGTGGATGGCTCGAAACCCCTTTCGATCATCGTCAGAGACCTAAGTTGCTTCTTGGAAGGCTCACGCCATCGATGAACAATCATTGCTCGGTCTAATCTTATCGCCGATAGCAGTACTGTGATTATTGGGATTATTTGTTATGGATATGCGGTATGTAACATTTCAATGGGTTAACGTACGGAATTTAACACTCTTCGAAGTTGATATTCCGGAACGATCACCTTTCTCCGATTCTCTCGAGATATTGAAGTCTTAGAGAGAAGCTACTTCGCAAACGTCGCTCATGAATATGAAGGATAATCGACAGACATATCGATGAAGATCTATACATATGCTCAAAAGTTTTCACTCCAAGCACTACGGTCGCTTCAACTGACTTCGATCACTGACGTTGCACGCAGCCAGTCGGTGACGTGAACGTTCTCTGACGTCACCATCGACATCCCCGTCTCTCTCGCGTACATGCACGGGGGTTGCGCAAGGTCTGGGTAAGGAGAGGGAGTGCCACGGAAGGAGGATGCCGCGTAGGATGGGGTACCAAGGGGGCCAACCGCTTGAGGGACAGGGGAGAGGAGGAAGAAGGGGGGAGAAGAGAGAGAGAGAGAGAGAGAGAGAGAGAGAGAGAGAGAGAGAGAGAGAGAGAGAGAGAGAGAGAGAGAGAGAGTAGCTCTTACATATTTATGCCGCGTTCTACACGCAACACCCATCCCGGGGGTGGTAGGAACCAACCCCCTCTGCGCTTACCACGCCGGCTGGTTCGAGATAGCTAGAGGTATGTCGACCTTGTGCGCGCTTTCACGGGGTCGGTTGTCTGCAGTCTCGGAGTTGCTAATCAGTTTGACTGATATTTGATGTGCGTCGCTTAAACCTGAGCGAAATAAAACCGTCGTCACGGTACGCGAAACGACGATGATCGCGATTGTCTTCGGGATGACCGCGCGACTTTATTCGCGTTCGGGCGACACGCATCCGAAAGAACTAGCTCTCTCTCGGACGCGTGTCAATGAGCTGGGAAAAGAATGACCGTATATGACAAGTATGCTTCTTGGCTATGTCAAGAATGTTTCGCGGGAGTCGTTGGCGCGCAACACATCGCCGACTTTGACGCTAATGAGACTGCCTGACGAATAATTCTGATTCATTAGACTGGCATAATCGCGCGCACTCATCCGCACGAAAGTCATACCGGATGATTGAGCAGTATGAAAAAATAAAATCTTTCTATAGAATGTTAAAAGGTCATTGACCTGTCTGTCCTTTGAAAAGATTTAAAAGGACATTTTATATTGACGAAATATGCTTGTAATTTTTACATAATTTTTTTACATAACTGTTTAATATTTCATCATTTATTTATTATTTTAAAATGGAAATTTCTGTGCTCCCATAATTCTCAATAGCAATGGCAATGATTATTTCCTCCATACATCCAACCGACAATTTGTTCAGTTATTATATCTCACGATTTATAGTGCATAAAATTTATATAACTATAATCGTCAATTCGCTAAACTAATTGTTTTTGTCAGTTAAACACGTTGATGTCTACCAACGCGCGTACAAACAGAGCCAATTTCTGCGATATAATCAATTATTTCTAGGCAAGAAATAATTTTCAATTTTACGGAATCGGACTTCTTCAAGAGTCAGCTATGCAGATTATTCAATGACGCGTTGTATCAATGATACGAAGCCGCACGCAACATGATAGACAACATCTCAGTCATCATCTGCGATCCGCGGTCACGTGGCACGAATCGTCTTCGTGAAAAGAGTCCGTGTTTTATACGAGCTAACGGTCAGGATGGCTGCGAGCTATCGTCGACAATGCTGGACGGTCTAAAGTTACGGACAGGCAGCTCTGTCATTTGCATGACACTGTCACTTGACAAATGCGCTCGCGCGCACATTGACAGGCGCGAAGACAAGCGGCGAGTGCTAAACCAGCATGGCACACGGCGTTTAAGAAACAATTATTACTTCCCGCCATGCGACACCTCGCGCAACTGGTCGACAAGAGATCTGACGATGCATCGTTGATGCGACTTACGAGCATTTCTATTCCCATTTATTGCATTCGTCGCGAATCTTCTTTCCCCTTCGACGTTCCGTAAGATTGCTGCTTTCTGTAATTCAATGAGCGGTACAGCTATCTAGCAGATTTGATATCCTACAACACATCTGGTCCCTCGAACTTTGTGAATGCAACAGGATTCGTTACATTCTTCATTGAACAAAATACTAATAAGCTAACAAATAAGCCTGATCCCGATATTTAATTAAGACGGTCTAATTTATTACGTGCTAATAATGCAAACAACTTTATATGCTACTTGCGTATATAAGTTACGCGCAATTTACTTCTATGGATATCGACGAAGGATCAAACTCACGTAGTGACGAAAGCGAAGGAGACCCATGGTTGCGGGGCTGGGAGGAAACCTGGGGCTGTGAGTCGGAGGGAAGTCGAGACAGACACGCGTGTCGTCACGGCCTATCCAGGATGCGCGTGTCTTCCCTTAACTGTCTGTTCGCTTTGATAGAAATCGTTCAGGAAAAAAACACGTAGCGTCGGTTACATAAAAGTGCGGACGACTACTTCCGCCGGGATGTGCTTGAGATTGTAAGGATCCAAGAGATATAAATCGCGGATAAAAGATCGCTTCCTCAGTTATGAAAGACTAGGATGATGCCCAAAGTTGAAACAAATTTAAACAGCGCACATTTTTTTTTTTTTTAAAGAATCACCGGAAAAGATTTTCTCTTATTTTTACAATACCAATCGGAATATAATAATGTGATAAATTTTATATTAAACATTTAAAAAAATTATAATCCTTTTCAAGAATTTCAAGATGGTTTATCTTATTGTATATAATATGCATGTATGATGTAACTTAGATTGATACTAATTCTCATGTAAATGGCAAGTAAGTATATGGCCTTCTAGCGTTAGTTATAGTATTTTCTATTAAACGATTAAACGTAGGATTATAACTTACGCATTTATCACTTCAAGGAAATCACAGAAACAATTTCCTGGTCAAGATCTTTCTCTTTTAATCATCGTATCGTAATAAACCACCGCGTCATCAATCTTTACCACTTTAGCTCTATACATTTTTCATGTAGTATAGTCGGCAAGTCTATCATATTGACAAAGTAATTTTATTACACGTTTCATTCTTGTACCACTTATCTGAAATGCATCAAAAGTAATATGTCAACGAGTAATGAAATAATTCGTCAACTCGAGATTAATTAGATAGAAGATACATCTAACAAATCACCGATGTGATCTAAAACTATTCTCGTTCTACGAAGGCGTAATGTCGTAATTGCATTATCACGAGAGAGTGTATCGTCGTGTGCCTTCGAGGAAAACTGCGGCATATTATAATAGTAGCATCCAGATCGTCCGAGAGGTAATCGCCTGTCTGTACATAACTACTGATGATCCTCGTCGCCCTCCTGATGTCATTATGCGAGCTCGTTAGACGCGATCGCGCGTTCCGGTGCTTAGAAATGCGAGCAGCAGAATTAAATCGCCTCTTCGTCGAAAACATCTCTGTGTCTCAACGAGATTTTATCGAATCTTCCTGACTGAATTTAATGCTACGATAATTAACTCAATAATGTTGCTACATTTATATTGTAGATTAATATTAATGTAATATACGGCGTTTCCTATATATATCATTTTATACTTTTTTACATCTATATATAAAAGAGAGAAAGAGCTATAAAGCCATTGAAAACATAACTATGAAGCAATCTGTCTTAGCCTTCCTCAAATTCACATGTGTTTCAAAAACGCTGACAACAAGGGAAACGGCTCTTTCCTATGTTCGGAAATATGCGTACTGTTGAATACGATCGAGCATTGAATATGAGCGTAAAATCAAGAAAGAATATAGCGCAAGACGATGAAATAAATTTCATTTCTTAGAATTTATCAAAATTTATACATATAAGCTTTCAGAAATGTCTTGTCTAAAATCTATAATAACGATGAGCCGTATGAAAAAATGAATTTAACGATTCAACAAAGATATTGGCGTGGCTAACAATAAACTTGGCCGAGCAAAAAGGGCGTCTCTATCTAACAATAAGATTCATCATGCGGCGTTCAGGAGCGTATCCAGGCACAGGAAGCGAAGAAAGAGAGAGACGAGGCGAGGGAGCCGAACGTGCAGAACCGAGTACCGGGCAAAGCGCTCGGCTGCAATTTTTCTCGCTACATACGTGACGGGCGTAGAAACGAGAAGAGAAAGGATCCAGGTAGGGAGAAAAGGGCGGCGGAAAGCGAGGGAAAAAAAGCCAGTCGCGAATTTCCGTCCATCGCGAACGACGATCGTGCCTGATGGCGGGACGCCGGATTACTCGCAAGGGATTTTCCAACTTTCGAAATCCTTACGTCGTTTCCTCTTCCTAAAACGCCGTATTCGAAAGTACGGTAGGAGCCGTTTACGCGATTCGCTATGGAAAGTGGTTGATAAGACAGCTTCCGCTTCTTTAACAATCAACCTAATTTTGTTTACAGATTTTTTGCCATAAATAAATTAGTTAGGCAATAATTTATATAAATTGATCGTCATTTTTTTCTTATATATAAAATCAATATATAATATTGCAATCGAAAACTTTAATTAGAAATTGTTTGTGAAAATGCCAAGTTTAATCGATCAAGAGACATCGATCTGATTTTTTTTAAATTTCAAGCAGACGGTTGCAATCTCCGCAGACGGAATAAAGATGTATCACGCCTGGAGAGAGTAAATCAGACACTATCGGAATCCACATTAGATCACTAAGCCTGATTCGCATTGACACGTATCGTGCCTCTGGGGCGGAAAATATGATTGCTTCGTCTCCGTTGTCTAGATGGGTAAGCATTGGGGAGAGCGAGGGCGGATTAATGCCACCCTCGGGGATCCACGTGGCTTTTCCACCTTCGCTGTATCCGCCCCGCTTTAGCCCCGTGTTTGCACGAGCGGTTTTATGCCTTATACTTTTAAGACCTTGCTCACCTTTTACGAAGATTAGTCGATGTTTGCTCAAAATAGTTTCGTCCGAATTATTGCTTATGTATCTGACACTAATTACAATTATTGATAAGACAGCTATATTTACTTACATTAAAAGCGCAAAGTCGTCGGTATGTGACAAATCTTACGCGGAAAGAATTCTTTTAACAAATAGAAATTCTTACTTTGTTCCCAGAAAATCGCAAAGAATGCTACGTTATTTAATATTTTACTAAGTCAAAAGAAATCAACTAAATTGAAAATAAAATTGAATTAACTAAATTGAAAATAAAAGCCGTTAATTATCCACTTCGTATTAATAAGAATAGTTTTCAAATCATGACGTACCTATATCAATCAATTATTCCGAGGTGAATAAATCAATGCGATATATCCTCCGCCTATCGCCGGATGGATATAGACGACCCATCGATATTCTCCAAGATAGGTACTCGGGGAACGCTTCCGGTTAATCTGCTGGCAAAACAAAGTCGGTTCCTGACAGGAGCGCGATTTATATAAAGTTGCGCCTCGATGTCCGCTTCAGCGGAACAACAACCGGGGAGTTATCGGGATCGATAAAAAGTCTTGCAATAAGCCATCGATACGGCCGTGCTGTTTTATTGTGTCACGTGCAAAGGCACAGACAAACTCTCCCTTTCCCCCCACTCCCTTTCTCTCCTCCCGCACGCTCCACATATATCAGTCGCGTCAGAGGGGAGACGTCGATATCCCTCGATCAATCATTAATAAGACCTGAAACCCCAAACACACATAAGGCGAGGTTCGCCATTCTAACGCGCGCTCTTTTTTCTTCTCCTGTATCATACATACATACTTCAACGGTGCCATTGCACCCCTCGGCGTACCCCCCAGCGCCGTAAGACGAGAGAGAAATTGTATTGGCAACCGTCGATTCGCGAATTGATGGAATTTTATATTTCCCTTTTTCTGACTGTTTCCTCTTGTCCCCATTTCCGCGCTCGGTCACGTCTCCGATTCGACTCGCTTCGTTCGCGAATAGCGATCCTCGGTCGAACGATTTATAGCACCAACCATCGACACGGTTTTGAACTTATCGGTGGACGCGGGTGAGCCGCCGATTGCTTCTCTTTTTTTTTTCCGAGGTTGCGAGTGACTTCCTCGAGCGGAACGCCGAACCCCCTTACGTGGAACTAATATCTCCTTGTAAAAAGAAATTACTGACCGTGACACGAGCAATTCAGTATCATTATTGTTATCATTTTGTGTAAGACGATCTCGAATAACGAATTAATATCATTTTTGAAATTACTTAGGAATTACTTTTAAATGATTCGCTATTATTTGGAAACGATTCGATTTTATGGTGATTAAATTGAACATTTTAATTATTGTCATAGTTGTAATAACAACGCGCTCGGTCGACCCTAATCAAAATCGGGGATGGCTGGGTCATTTTTCCACCGCTGTTAACCCGTGCGATCAGAAACGACTTTGAAAGTGTCAACGCCGTTCTGGTTTTCCCATTTTTGCACAACTCGTACACGTCCTGTTGGACATCCCTCTGGCTCCCACCAAAATCCCTGGAGAGACTTACACGAGCAGGGGTTAGTATACGGCGCGGAAACGAGCAGATATCGAGTTGCGGTTTAAAACTCTCTACCCTCTCACACATGATTCTCCTTCTTTCTCCTTCCTCTTTGTCTCTTTTTGTCTCTCGATACGCTGGTGATGACTCCGTCAGGAACCCGGGGTTCAGCAGACTGATCAGCAGAAAAAAGCGCAGCCCTTGGCTTCACTTGCACTCGAAGGAGCCACCCTTGAGATGTTGTCTTTACAGTCGATGGTTACCCTCTCGTGAAACGAGGGAGAATACGCTCTCGGTTCTTGACATTAGTCACCGAACGCGTAAAATTACAATGCACTCGTTCATTTAAATCATTTCTTTTTTTCGAGCCATTACTTTCCGACTTTGGTTATCGTTTTACGTCGAGTTTTGCTTGTCGTAAAAAAAGAAAAAAAAAAGATTTCTGTTTTATAATAATCAACGATAAACTACACGACTACCCGACAGATTATACGAATCTCTTCGAATTGCGAAGAGGTTTTTACGGAATACAGTGGGCGTATGTGAAAAAGATAATATATAAGCGAGTTGTATACGTGATAGGTGCGACTATAAACTCCCGGTAAGGAAGACAAACGTGCGTTCGATGCCGAACATTGCATCATTGATGCGCTCTATTCCCCAAACGGCGGTACATCCGGCGCTAAGGTCGTGGTTTATCTGGCCATAACTGTGAAATATCTACGCCAACGATGCGCCGCGTCGTGTCTGATTGGCGCGAACCGTTGCGCCGCAGTAAATCTTTCTTCCCTCCTTCGATCGCGCCTCCTCCGAGAGCTCTATTCAGGACAGACCAACGCGAACGAATACCGCCGACCGTTTTTCAGAAAGCCATCACAAAGGGACTATTGTTGTACACTTGACGAGGAATCGACCGCCGCGAAATCGAAAGAAGTAGAAAACGATTAAGCTGCTTTCTCGTAATTTGTAAAGATTAAGTGAATTGCGATCAGGTGAGTTGTGATTGTCAGATTTATGGTTTACCTCAAGTTATAATCGTTTCTAATGGTTTTCGCATTATTTTTATTATGATTCGGGTATAATATTTGAATATATTATACATTGGAAAAAAGGAACTTCGGACTATTTCGGACAGTTCGAACAATTCAAATAATAGTAATTGCTTTTTAATATCAAATTGTGTTTCAAATTTGGATTAAAAAAACGATTAAAAAAAGATTGGGAATACAATAGGCATTGGAAATAAAAAGTTTTACAGCAGTTTTACAAGTCTTTTTTAAATTCAAGTTTGAATCGTAATATATTTCGAATATATTTTCGAATATATTTTGAGTGTGAAATGAAATTTAAACAAATCAAGCAATTCAAATATATCTTCAATTTGAAAAGCTCGAATTATTTGATATTCCATTAAATGAAATTTGAACTGTCTAAAATATTCATTTGATAGCATTAATTTTTATATATACTGATATATTCAATATATTTGCACAGATATATATATATATATATATATATATATATATATATATATATATATACAGAAAAATCGTATTTATATATATATATCTGTGCAAATATATTGAATATATCAGTATATATAACAATTAATGCTATCAAATGAACATTTTAGACAGTTTTTTATATATATATATATCGTATATATATATATATATATATATATAAACCCGCGACACGTTCGTAGCATTTCAAATTAATTAATTTATATATATATATATTTGAATATATATACATATATATATATATATATATATTTGAATATATATATATATATATATATAATATAATATATATAATATATATATTCAAATATATATATATATATATATATATATAAATTAATTAATTTGAAATGCTAGGAACGTGTCGCACGTTTATATATATATATATATACTTAGCCATATGATTTTTCTTTTTACTTTATTTTCCAAGCATCTCGACCCAATTACGGGAGTTTCCTCGGAGGGTCGACGTCCACGAAAGCGCACGTTCGCGCGCACTAAATCCGATCAATCGGGATCGATACACGAGACCCCAATCCCAGTATCTCTCCTCCATCCGGTTGGCGTTCAGGGCCGGTCCTGTGGACCCGTTCGGTTCGTCCGAGAGGAAGGGAAAGGGGAGATATCGCAGCGACCCTATAAGGCCCAGACGGCGGCTATAAGGCCCTTGGGTAGTAACAATGCGGCCTGGGCACGGCTTCGCGGTGTCTCGTAAATATAAATGATGCCGCGACGCAGTTATAGCCGTGTGTGCTACCGTGTATGCAGGCCCCTCGTCTCTCCTGGCGCGCGGATGCGAGAGCATAAAACGCACAGTGCGTAGACGAGTCTTTTCTTTCTCGACTTCGGCCATCTCGCCGCACACGCAACGCGCATCCCTCATCTCGCTTATTTCCCGCCACGTCGCCGCCGACTCGCGGTTGAATTATCCAGCCGCCGATAGGTTTTTGTTTCCGAGCGAGCAATAACGGAGGCCGCGCCGCGCTACCTACGATGTCGCGGGTTGCAGATACCGCGGCTTCAACGCGCACCTGAAGCCGCATCGGCAATCAATGAAATTCTTGACGACTTCCTACTCATTCCCAAGTTTTTCTCTACAATGTGCATGGGTTGCCGGCGTCGCAGCATCCCAGGAAGCGTTAAAGATAAAGGAAAGATATTAATAGATAAGGGATCTTTAAATCTTCTTTGTGAAAAAAGCTATTTTTATTCTATAATGTTCTTGAGAGTAAGGAAAGTCTTGATCAAGGTCCACGATGGAAATGTCATAGGATCAGATCGAGAGGTAGATTATTGAGGAGACGCTTAGGCACGCGAAGCGACAAAAGGATTCGCTGATGCTCGGCTTCTCTTGCACATCGTGAAAGTTCCGGTAGTACGAACGATATGAACGAGAAGAAAAGGGATCGTGGAGAGAAAGAGAAGAGTAACGGGGGGAGGAGAGGGGGCGGGAGAGGGGAGGAATCAAGAAGATGGAAGAAAAGGAGGAGATTGAAAGTGGCGGTAGGATACTGGCTATTGAGAGGAAAAAGGAGAGAGTGCGTAAAAGGTGCTGGAGGGCGGAGAAGAAGAATCGACGACGACGATGAGGGCAAAGGGAGAAAGGGGGCGGGGACGGTCCATTAGGCGGTATCGGGACCATCGCACGGTAGCACCAACGTTCTCTGCATCTCAATGCTCTCGTCCTTAACCGCGCGAGGCGAGAGGGCCGAATGGAGCCGATTTCGGGTCTCATACGCGCCTTCGTAACCACCTTGAGCAGCCGCGTCGCTTCGCCGCGAAGATATCGATGGCCGGCGAAGGACGTGAAGGCGAGCGGGCCGGCCCTGCGACGCCACCAAGACCGGTAGCCCGCGGCGGTGTTTTCGCCTAATCGGCCGCACTGATGATGCGCTCGCCGTGATGCCGTCGCAATAAGCGCGTTAAACACGGTCCGCCACGGCTCAAAAAGCATCTGCGGCGGTTAGTGGATCGCCGAATAAATGGCGAATAAACTTGAAGAGAGGTGACAACCTGATGGAAGATGAAGCGATTAAAATTCCCAAGAGGGCCTGCTCGTTATTACCGCTAGTTAGAAACGTACGGTTTTCCATTTGACGGAGTATTTACGCAATTACACTTTTTTTGTTTTTATCCAAACTCGATCTCATCTCTTTTCGATAATGGAGAACGACTCTTCTCGACTAAATTGTCAAATACCGATCTTCATTCTGGAACGTTTCAAATGATCAATTTAATTTGGTATTTGTTGAGAGTACGATGAAACTTTGTTTCGCAACGCGAATTGTCCTCTTCTAAATTTTTATACGGTAACCTAATGATGATTGCCTAATTACCTACCTAGACCTATCGAAATTGTTACACCTATGTGTTCGGCGCACTTCTCGTCGCTTTTTCCTTCAGATGACAGACGGCTCGACGAGACAGCCTTCGACCGAGAAGTAAATCTACGATCGTGATATGCCTGATCGAAATTTCTGAAACACAAACTTGCTCAGAGTTTCTCTCTCTTTCTCTCTCTCTCGGAGAAATAAACAAATCCGAACAGATCTCGAATGAAAGACAGGCTTTAACGGAAGCATAGCGCGATGTATATGTATACATATGTTTTATATATATATCAGAAACGCTCATCAGAAACAAGTTGTAATATTATTGAGCGATCGACCGATATTCCGAAAAAGAAGATTTCTAAAGAACGCTTCGCACCAAATGTCGGCATCGGCAATTGGCAAGATGCAGGCTAATTTAATATCGTAAAGTTAACCGGCAATCTCGGTCCTGTCGCATAATAAACTTCGACATTTCCATAAATGGAAGGTGTGGCGATGCGAAATCGCATGCTCGCACGAAGTTTATAGCAGTATTTTTTTCGCAGACTCGATCATCTTTTACCTCATTATATTCAAGACCGACAGCTTTCGGTCTTTACCTTTGACTTATTCGCCAAATTCGCAATTTTTTTTTTTTTTTTTTTTTAAAGATCTTTCCGTGAACCACGCTCGATTCGATAATGCTAATCAAAGGTTAGCCACATGGGTCTTGAAGAACACGTGGGTGACACGATTCGCGTCGATCGGCACGAAAATGCCGATTAAATTTCAATCGAGTTCGCGCGAGCTTCTTTCATATGCATCGTCGATGGCAACTGTCATCGTAACACAACATATAACGGCACGCTGAAATCGCATGTGAAATTTTCGAAAAAACCAGCCGCTCGAACATAAATTTGTATTTTGAAGCAATTAAAGTCTAGGAGAATCGTATCTGGTGATCAACAGCTACACGTGCAACTACTTTACACTTTCAAATTCACATATACAGCGAGCGGGAGGTAGAAGTGTAAGATATCGAATATGCCATTGACCCACAAAATTAGACATTTAATCTAGGATTATATGTATAATATATTCCAATGTGATACAAAAATATGCTATTACACATACAGAATCTTTTTGTCTTGAATTATGGATCATCGCACATCCGAAATTTGTATATGTTTTCCCGAAGAGAAAGAGGATAAAAATATATGTGAATATAAAATCGCTTTTTGGCTCCGAAATTTTTCATATACAACTGCGCAACTGCGTTTTGTCGCAAAAATTCGCAGGACAAACGGACGGCCTCGCTTGTAGCCAATCAAACGAATTAGGCGTTCTCTTCGATGTTTTGACAACACATTGGTGAAATCTCTCTCAAGGATTCCTGGCAAACACGAAACAGTTACCAGTGTTCACTCCCTCTTTCTGTCTTTCTTCAACTTCTTTTTTTTCTCCACATGTATCTCTTTTTTTTTCCAGCAAATCCGGCTGCTGGCCGTAGGCGCGCAGGAGGCGGTGAAGTAAGTCGAACCAATCGCGACTGCGACGACGACGACGACGACTGCGATGACGACGACGACTGCGACGATGACAATGACTGCGACGACGACGACGACTGCGACTAGATTTTCCTGTCAATAAATCAAGCCGGTCTGCGGGCCAGCCTCGGCCATCCGCTGCTCGCGACTGTCGACGACTTCGTCTTCTTCGTCGTCGTCGCCGCTGCTTCCTTATTCATACCGTCTCGCGTCTTCAGAAAAACCTCATCCTCTGGATGTTGTCAACGCGTCTCGTTGCTACGTTTCCAGTATCCGGTAGTTAGTTGGGAAAAGCGCAATCCGCCGCATATACACACATACGCACACATGTATCTTTGTTCCGTCCACCGGTTCTGCTCGCTCGTCGCCTCTCCAGCAAGAAGATGCTCTGTCGTTGGTAGCGCAAAAAAAACATGGAGAACGAGGATTATCAAACGAAAGCGGATAGTTTAATCTCTTGTGTTATTAAGAATGAACAATTTTTCATAAAATGTGTGTCGCTCACAGGAACATCAATTAAAGCTAAGTGAATTTTAATTTTCCCCGGCATAAAAATTTCATCTTTTAAATGTGATTCTGAGACATTCGGAGAATTTTTTTTAGAACAGAATTTATAAATTTTCTTACTAAAACTAATTTTCCTTTTAATGCAATATTATATTTAATGCAATATTCTGATTAACATTTGCATTTCCATTTCCGTATATCATAAGCGCGATAAATTCTTAATGAAACGGAATGAATCGTAAAAAAATCTTGTCTGAGGAAAATTGCCTCGAGATGTGAATATTTATATTCTTCGCCACATAACTCCAGTTCGGCATGAATGATCCGTAACTTCATTGATGTTAATTTAACTTGTTTGGCGTTAAACGCACGAGGAACAGAGTTTGTTTTCGATGAATGGCGCGCGATTCACCACATGGCGACACGCGATCGCGCGACGGAAGACATATAAATCCTGTGACGGCGAGTCCGCACATGCGGAGCACTTCTTCGAGAAATTTCGGGGGAGGAGTAATCGATGGCTACCTCGGCGACGATCGGTCCGGCAATCAGGACGAATGTGCAGGGAGATAAAGTGAAATGGCGTCGCCGTTTAATTGGAGTTTCTGACGCGTTTCTGGCATTAAGTATGATGTTGCGTTGAGTTCAATTAAAATGGAAATCGGGGATGGCCGTTGCCTCGCCACGTCTCTTTCTCGCTCTCTATTCCCGTCTCACTCTCCCTCTCTCTGTCTCTGTGTCTCTCCCTGCCTTTCTTCTCCCCTGTATTCACCCATCGTTCTCATCGTACTCTTCGTCCTTCCTTGCACTGAATCCATCCCACACACAACTTACATACATGTATATACGTCCATACACATACATATACGTGCGAAGTGCATCTCGTGTTTTCGCTCGCTCTGTGTATCATCCTTCGATCCTTCCTTCCTCCTTCTCCTCCTTCTCTTTCTCTTCGTCGTCCTGTTTCTTCTTCCCTTCTGTTCATTCCTCTGACGAGGGCGCGGGCTTCGAGCTACCACGTACGTGTGTCCTGATCTGAAAATAGTTTGGTTGGTCCCGGGTAGAAGTCCTTAATGAACCCGAGATTAGAAGTCAGCCCCGGACTCGAGAGCGGTAGATACTGGGTGCAATTAACACTGAAATATCATCGGTGTGGGTCCGTTAGGGACGATGGTACACGATGTGTCTCAGGTGGGGTTTTGCCGCCGTGGTTGCTATAGGGAAAGGGGAATCGGATCCCTCAGACAAGAGACCGAAGGACTTGGCCAATTTTATGGACTCTTAAATTAGACGATCATCGCGAGTTGATTCAAGCTTTGCGGGAGATCTGAGCGATATCAAATTTTTGAATTTTTGTCACGGAAGCAATATATTTATATTAACAAATTATTTTTGGATCCATCGGATCCATCTTCCTTTCATCGAAGTAAAAATAAAAACTCGGAAAAATGATAATAGGTTTAATAGCGCGATATACAGTAATGAAGTCTTGTATCATATAATAAATCTGTGTGTGTGTGTGTGTGTGTGTGTGTGTGTGTGTGTGTGTGTGTGTGTGCGTGTGCGTGTGTGTGCGCGCGCACGTATGTATGTGTTTAGTACAATTTAAGATATTGTAATTTATTTTTAATAGTTATAACACACATAAATCTCCATCGAGGGGCGAATAGTAATTGCAATAATTTTTTAGCCCCGGAAGATGAGAACTAAAGCGAGAGAATGAAAAGCGCTAGAATGTGCGTCGTGTATTTTTCTCTTTTTATCGTTTACAATAATTACAAGATAATTGCTCAACGGGACGAGCGCCTCGGGCGTGCGTCATCTCCGCGCGACGCGCAGCTGCAGGATTTATTTATCTTCATTTTTTACTTCTTTTCCTTTTCGTTCGTATCAGTGGCTACTTTGTGAGCGGCTAACATATAGGAACAAAACGACACGGTGGCTCCGTGGAGAATTCATCGCCCTTATCGCGATTTGTACTTAACGCCCGAACATCTTACGATGCGCGTATAATTACCATACTCGCCATAAATACAAGATCCTCGATATAAGCGAAGAGGGAATGACGTACCGATTACTCCTTTCCCATTACAGTAAATCAACGGATCGCGATAATTCTCGCGGATTGCGGATACATTTATGCGCGAAATAGCAAATCGGTGCGGTAGCAATCATTAAAGTCGGCGGCGGCCGGCCCAGCCGAGGCTAAATAGCGGAGACCTGGCCCGATTTAAGACCGCTTCTGATGCCCGCGGAGACCGCCTGCTCTCGGCCGACCGGTGCTCGGTAGAGACTTAATAAGACATCGTGACTCGGCGCAATGTCAGCCTCTAAGTGATCGGTTAATTGTACATTAAACCGTACATAATAGAATTATCGGCAGAGAAAGGGAGAGAAAGGGAGAGAAAGGGAGATGTAAGAAGGGAGAGAGAGAGAGACAGAGAGAGAGAGAGAGAGAGAAAAAGAGCATGGACCATGGCTCGTGCGGAGAATGGCTCTTCTGCAATGTGCTTCTTCTGCAGAATCTGACCCATTACTTAGTCCGCGTGTCGAACTGAAATTAATGTCCTGACACTTTTTTTGTGCGACTTATTATGACAACGGTGCATTATAATTGAGTGGTGAGCGTAATATTGAGATTGGATAAAAGTTTGACTATTTATGTATGTAAATTCTTTAAAAAAAATATTAAATTTATTCTGTGAGCCATTAATTATATAGAATTAGTGTGTGTTTTTAATGGATATAAAAATACAAATATAACTGAACATAATTCATAGAAATAAATTATTCGAATTCTCTTGGTATTTAATATTTTTCTGTAATTTTATGATTCAAAAATGTATTTATCTTATTTCCTATATCATATCCAAAATTTTAACATGTAATTTTTGTAACAGACGAAATGTTTCATGAAACGAATTAGTTTTTCATTGATCAGTTTACGGACCGTTTTCTATCGGCGTAATTAGCGTGCTTACAGCATATTATAGAAATAAATACAGGATTTCATAGCGCCACGAGAATCGTGAGCAAGCAGTATTAATCCTTGCATTCCTCAGGTTGTGGTACCTTCATCTAAGAAGGCTTGATACACGGTAACCTTAACGCAATCAGTCACGGCACATTACGATGATTTCATTCGTGTCTGGCGCTATTAATTATCGCTACGAGCAGCCCGCGAAGAAACTACAAACATGGGCCCGGCGCGTCAAAATAATTAATACGAGTTACGTACGAAGAAACTCGGATAGTCGACGAGGTGCCCGACGACGACAACGACGACGACGATGATACTATTCCAAGCGAAACGAGTACGACTGGTTCTGCATATCTCTGCCACACACTGATATATTTACGATCTATGGTAAACATAATCGCCTGAAACTAGATTCATAATGAAAAGAGGTTCGATATGTAATTATTTGATAGTAAATATGAAACTGTAAGAATCCCAAGTAACTCCACTGATAACTAAAGATAACAACAAGAAAATAAAATTTCGTCCACAAGTTCAATAAAAAAAAGCGATATATCATATATATATATATATATATATATATATATATATATATATATATATGATAATTCAATGATAAAATGGGAAAGAGCGTATTCTTATCGAAAGCGCATCCGGAACTAGTCTTCCACCTTACCGCGCGCGCTATCGAGAAACGATTTATCACGCGAGGAATTCGCGATCCGGGCATTTTCAAATTAATTAGGAGTCAGCTAGTGACTGCCCTAACCGCATACCGGAGGCCTATCTTATCGGGCTTACTTAAGGTCGCGAGAATTCTCGCGATTATCGCACGTCAAATGTCCCCTGGGTGCGGGTTAATTGGCGCCATCCTCGACATGCCGGGTCGGCAAAAATCGTCGACCACGGCGGGCGGGCAGGCAGGCAGATCGCACGATCGGTACCACACGCCGCACACGGTCGCGTATTCCAGGAGTGCGCGCTTCTTTGCCGTGGTTTGTTTATTTAACCGCGGGTTAATTCGCCGTTTTAGAGGCCGGCCGGCCGCGCGGTCGCGCGCGCGCGCGCTCGCATTATAAAGCGAAATGATCCCGCGATAGGGATTCATTAAAGGCTGTTAATTAAGACATTATCACGTCATAATGATCTCTCTCGCGGGAGTCCCGGGGAACTCTAATGAATGAATGAAATCACGCCTCATAAATAATTAATCCGCCGATTAAGCCGCTCTGGCCAGCGGCCGTGGCCGATCGTCGGCCAGGGTTAGACGCAAAGTACGAGCGGAGGATCGTCCGCGTTCCTCTCCAAGTGAGAGTCGCACGCGTGTTGTCACGTTTCCGGGAGATGATGCCGGGATCGATGATCTCGACCGCCCTCCGGTGGATCTCCGACGATCTCGCGTCGTCTTCCCTTCTCGGATCGCTCGCAAGCCGTAAGCCGGGAAGCTGCAAGTAGAACGTGGACGATACTGCTCGCGGAAGCGGTTATTATTTTCGAGTACAACGGCGCTAATTGCACGAGGAAACAAATAGGTAAGCCCGTGATTTAGGCTGCGAACGAGGGGTCCGCTTGGTGTGTGCCTGACCTGAAAAGGAAGAAAGCATGAGGCGCCGTCCGAGCGGAAACCGCAGCTGACCCGCGAAATTCAGGTCCCTGGAAATCGCGCGATCCAGCATCGTTTCGTTTCCCTTGCAATCTATCTGATATCTTCCATACAGGGAACTGGGACTATGTTTCGCGGAACGCGTTGCTCGCGAGGCGTTGCTTCCGCGTGTCACAAACGATCTTGGCACGTGCAATTCCGAGAAATATATGGCAGCTCGTAGAACCGAGAATCTGCGACTGTTGCGTGTCCGTTGACACTTGACCTTCGTCGGAATGGCGCGAAATCGCAAGAGCGCGCCTGTACAAGAGCCAGTTTCAATTCAAGATCAGCGAAAAGTCAGGAAAGACGCTATTGTGTTATAGTTGCTCGTAGCTCGCAATTGCGAGCTGTCTAGATATACCGGAATATCCGGTATATACTTGCCCTTCCCGTTTCGCGAAATGCGAAGTCTTTTCGCGTCTCTTCTTCTCTTTCTCCGTTTCTTCCTTCGCGCGCTTCTTTCTTCTTTCATTCTATTTCGACGAGTGCCACGCCGAAGAGCGGCGGCGCGCGTAAATAAACCAGTTTGACGACGCGTAACATATCGCGACGTTATGTAGGAATTGCGCCGGAGATGTACCGTGTTTCGCTGGCGTATAACGCGGGCCCCGACCGCGTAATAATGGCCCAGTAAATATTATTAAGTAGCGACACCCGCAGCCTCGTAAAGGAGGCGATGACACGCGCAACGATCGGTTCCGTACCGCTCGTCCTCTCGAGTTATTGCGCTCTAACTTATCGCCGCTTATTACCGGCGCGTTCGCCAGCGAGTAAGCACCTAATCATTAGCTTACGGTGTAAGCACGCGGAGGAAGACGTAGAGTAATTCTGCGTATCGCTCGCCGTAAATGCTACATTCGATTACGTTAGGGTTAGACTTTCATTACGTTGATAACGTGGGATAATTGTCGGCACGTAATCGAGGGAAGACACGGCAAAATATCAAGGAAAATTAAATCTAATTACTTCGTTACTGTACGAGCCGTCTTAGATTTAACAATTTAGTGTTCAATCGTACATCTTTTGCCGCTGCCCTTTTGCTTCAACTAAGACCGCACAATCAAGATACATACGTATTATCATTTCCTTGTCCTTTAAATCGAACGACCCGGTATCGGAACATAATCGCATAATCGCGTCGTGACGCCCAAAGCGCGACGATTTATGTCTCGGTTATGCGACGACCGCGACAGCGAGAGACGCAAGTTAAGGCCGATCGAAATTTATGAATACGTACTTATTTTTTATCAAACAATTGTTTTCGCGGCCTTCTCGACTGCATATATGGACGGTCAGAGCGTGGACGTTGACTAAAAATCCACGCTGTCGATTCTTTTCGTCATTCGATTTTTTTCTCAATCCGCCTCTTCTTCTCCTCAAGGTGCAATGCGACACACACGACACACGTGCGCCTGTCTTACGACACGATCCATGCGATCTGCATATCTCGCCGATGACTACTTTCCGCGAATCGAACTCGTAAATAAATATGGCATCGTGGTCGACGCTGAGAAGATAGAACTGCTGAAAGGTTATTGCGATAATTAATTTCTCGCGATATTTTGTTACAAATTCTAGTAAAATTACAGTCGTCACACGGTAAATTTCAAAATTCGTGCTTAAATCGTTATTAAGTGTGCACCGCTATTGATAAGTGCAGATCACGTTAATTACTACTGATGCGATAATGTTTCGTAATGATTTCTGCTCGTAATTTAATTGAAATGGCATTTATCGCGCTGCAAAATACTGTTGCCGACTAATTTTTTTGTGTATATGTGTGTGTCGTGTGTGTGTATGTGTGTGATATTAAATGATTTCCATTTCTTTAGAAATATCAGTTATATTTAAATACTCGAACCTTGAGATCCGTAGATAGACATCGCTGTAATAATACTAGTAACAACGTAGACTTTATAGATATCTCCGCGGTTAAACATTGCTGCACGCATGTTCGTCGCGCACAGCAATATTTCTCAACCTTTTCCTGCGTATGCCAAGGCCAAATCGTTGACATAATATGAAAGTGAGCACATTCGTTCCTATCCTATTCATCATAACGGATGTTTAAAAATTTGATAAAAATGACAAATTATTATGTCATAGATTCCAAATCGGAAAAGCTTTATAATCTCTCTTCAAAGATCAATTCAATTAATTTTTGTCAAATAAAACGATTATTCATTATTGAAAAATAAGAATAAGAAAAATATCAACGCAACAATATTAGTAGGCACAATTAAAAGAAAAATTAATACTATATCACTACTAACATAAATATTTGTTCTTTCAAATTTGTTTTTCACTTCGAGATCTATAAATAAAGGACGAATAACAAAAAATAAAGTTTTTTCATTGGAATCTACAGGCGTTCAACTTCTCTATCGATTCCGCTTGAAGACTTTTGCGGCTCTCGTTGAAGCGATCTGTCGACGATACTTGTGCGATACGCCGTGCGAACGCGCAGAGATTGCTCGCAGAAGCTACGCGACTACCGTGATACGAGAAGAAGCGAAGCGTATCGAAGTGAGCGGTTAGATCGTCGTCAACGGCGACGGCGTGTGCGTGCGCTGATACGTGAATTACTCGCGGTGAAACACAGGTGGACCGATAATCGGTGAGTGCGTGCGTGTGCGTTTTACGGATTGCGGCGCACCCAACGCTCACTCTGTTACCGCGAGACCTCGGCAAATGTTCGCAATGTTGGTTCTAATCGACAGCGAGAGAGAGAGAGAGAGAGAGAGGGGGGGAGGGGAAGAAGAGAGGAAAATAATAGAGATAAAAAGGAGGGATGAACAAAATTGCATCTTCGTTCACCGATAGACACGCTAGTTTGGTCCATTTCGAGCGAAGCAATTCATTGAAATCTCTCAAGAGAGTAAGAGGTCTTGGTCACGCAACGTCATTGCTTCCGGCGCGACGTGCTATTTTCTGCGTCGATAGTCCGCTCGAATTGCATCCGTGGAGAAAAACATATGATCTATCGACTCGTTCTCGTAGCTAGGAACCGCGGTTGCCCGATAGACACCCTTTGCCTCGAAGAATCCTCGCGTCTGACTCACCTCGTCGTTATTCTCTTGTTTACACCGAGACGAGTGCCTGCGATTTCCGAGGCGACGAGAATCGGTGTTTGAATAGTAAATTGAGAATCGTGCGCGGTGAGCACAGCACCTAAGTAGACTCGAATCGGAAGATCTGTGACACGAAGGTAAACGTGGCGACACTGGAATGCCTCGCCACGGCGCGTAAACTTAATAAAATAATTATAAGCCTAATAATTATTAAATTAAAAATAACCGCCCAACAGGTGTTACGAAATCGTTAAAGGGAATGCGGCTCCTAATTGCATCGTTAAGAAAATATCGCGGCGTCTTGTTACTCCGATGATATCACGACCATTCTAATTGAGTCTGAACATTTTAACCGATCTGCCGTCACATATAACTTTTTCTTTTACTATAAAAGGAGGATTTTATCTCGTGAATTTATCTTGTAATTCGATAACCTCAAACGATCGTCTTTCGAGATAACATTACGCGAGCCAAGTTTCGGATATTAAAAGCGATAATCAGCTAATAACCTCTACCGCCGTTATACATGTGCTTAGAGAATTGAGCAAGCAGTGATAGAAATCCTCATTATTCTCGTCTCTGTTGGTTTGATTGGTCCAATCAGGGTCAACAAGATCGGCTTTCGAGCGAGATTTACAGCCTCTGGTAAGATTCCACTAATTTTACGTTCCCGCTGGTCGAAAAGTTTAGCTCGTTCTGACGATCGCCGAAGAACGTGAATCCGAATGGGGTGACCTCCGGAGACCCGCGAAGAATCCCAATCATAGGAAGGAATTAAAATAGCTCTCTGGAGCACGACTGAACCGTCCGAGCCTCAACTTTCGCGAGTTCTATTTCCGCTCCACATTCAAATGGGGCTCCAGGACGCTCGGATCGAATAAGACTCGTACGAACCAAGTTCCGAGACGGAGTTGTGAGAAATCTTGTTGTCAGGAGCGCGGATAGGACGGTAGATTCTATTAGCGATCCTGAAATGTGAAGCAAGAAGGCAACCGCGATTATGTTTCTTCTATTCGCAACTAGTACGAATGACTTATTCGACCGCGCTGTCGACAGCCGGACGATCCGGTCGCGACGATGCAATAAAGTCAGGCCAGTCATGTTGCACGGCATCGGGCGTGTACGCTCTCGTATGGAGACCGTTTTACCGTGGCTGGAATGAGCCACGAGCATTCAAGGATGGCCGCCATCCGCGAGTCTGCCCGCTTCGTGTCGCAACTTCCATCCGACTACGTCATCGGTGCGCATGTCGGACTTTAAGAAGCTCTCGCTATCGTCGTAATCAGAAGCTAGTTACAGCAACGTAAATCACCGCTCTAATCTGTAATTAATTATCTCTTTTGTTTATCTTACGTAAAATGTAGACTGGAAAAAAAATCGATCACTCATGTTAACCGATTCAGCATCAGTTAATTTGCAATTAATTAATTTTGCAATTAATTTTAATAATGCATAAGCGTGCTGTATATAAATAAAAAAAAATGTACAGAAAAGCTGGAAACAAGGTGGTACGATATTCATTTGAGAGGCGGCATTTGAGAGGCTGCGGAGAGTTATAGCTTCGAGATCGGGCATCTCGCGCGCCGACAAAATGACGCGATCTCGCGAACCGGTGGTTTTCTGGCCGCGCTATAAAACCTGGCGATAAGCAATAAAAACGACTGCCGCGGTACGGACGGATATGCGTAGCGTTTTAAACGACGCGAGTTTTGTCACGATGTAAACGGGCAGTCAAGGATGTCTACCGGTGCAAGCTGTAGCAGCGGCCGTTACGTGTCGCAACGTTCATCGAACGACGTCATCGGTGTCCACGAGAGACCTTAACGAGCGTCCACTCGGAGACACGCTCGATTCTGTCGCGAAACAATCGTCGCGCCAGTCGGATCCTCGTGAGGCGATAATATCCGATGTCAATGATGCATCGAATATCCGGCAATTAGATTCCATACTTATCACGAATGTGCAGTAATGAATTGCATTAAATGTTCACATCTGCACGTATTTGAGACGACTATATATTTTATTAGAATTTTAGAAACATTATTCCCCCTTCCCCTCCCCCCCCTCCCACGTACAATAAAATCAAAACCAATGAGGACAAATAACAATCGTTTGAAATTTGTATTAATTAAAAACATCGCTTTTATTCGATATTTATGGTTATTTAATATTCAAAATTAAATCTTTGCTATAAGGAATTCTCAATACAAGCCAATTTCGAAGAACTGGTTCGTGAACTCGGTGTCCATATCAGGGTGATTTTGAGATCTCCGCGAAACGCGAAGAAGAGGACACGGCACAGCCCGAACTTACGAAACGTTGATGAGGAAACGTGCCAGGGACGCAGGAGCGAAGGGAAAGACTCGATCTTCGGATTCCGCGGCTGGAGACTGGAGGGAACGAATGCCTGGAAGGCCGACGACATTTCGAACTGTCGTTACATCATCGACAGAACCAGATCGCCGTAGATATCCGAGAAAATTACCAAGCAGACCGATGTCACGTCGTTCTAGCCGTGCAGTTTCGTAAAGTCTCTGTCTCTATCCTTGTCCTTTTGAACGCTCACATTCCAAAATTCTACACACTTTTAAATCTTCTGACGCACTGGAGGATTTGAGCAACATAATACTTTGAAATAAAAACAAGTAATCGATGCCAATTGAAATCTATCAATTAGAATATCTGGCTTAATCGAAAAAAAAAAAGCAAGAGTTAAAGTTAGTTAATGTTTGTTTTATTTCAATGCTTTTTTTAAGAGGTTGGCCATGACGAAGATTAAACGAACATCTCTCGGCGCAGCTATAATGGCCGAGGGTGAGACAAGTTTATCGCAATAAAAGAACTATTCTTCATCGTTCTCGCGTATAATGCGTGCCTAGCACGCTAGAGAGCGAAGTAGACGAAGATAGAGCGATAGAGAGAAGGCTGGAAGGGATGTCTAGAGAGGCCTTATGCGTTTCTACGTGTCTCATGAATGTCTCGTGCCCTCGCCGCGCCATTCATTAGAGACTTGGCTGGCGAGAGCAAAGAGCGAGAGCGTGCCCATTACGAATGCATTGGATAATAACGCGGTGTGGCACGAGCCGTAAGAGGATCCCGAAGACATTGGGGCTTAATCGTAACCGCATCGATGAAACGCGCGAGCGGAGATGAAGACGCAGCTTCCTGTCTGACTGAATGTCCGCTGCGATGTAACAATGACACGCTTTAAATCAATATATATTTCAAGAAGAACCGACTTTTACAATATATGTAAAAATCGCTAGCCAGACGAAAAAACATGTCATTTTTTTTAAAGTAAATAGAAATCTAACTGGTAATTTAATATTAAAATTTCTATGATTTTATAAAAAAGATATGCAATTTGCATATTAGAATACTGAATATATATATATTAAGTTTTATTTTTTTATTAACTTATAGAAATTTCTAAAATTTACTCAATTAACTTTTAATATAATAAAAATATCTTTTTTGTTAGTTAATTTAAAAAAAAATTATTATTATTATTATTACTATGTACTATCTCCTTGTTTTTTCAATTAACACTTTTTCAATCCTTCCTTACGATTCCATCACGGAACATCGAAATGGAAGCATCGCTATCTGGAGCGGTGTTAAAATCCGCGCTACTATCAACCCTATCGTGAAACGATCTCGAAGAGATTGGACTGCACGAAAATCCATTGTGAAACGACGACGTGTCCGAGAAGAGGGAACCGAGGAAGCCGGAGAGATAGAGATACCGAAGCGACTTACTCGGTGTCCATTGGACTCCGAGATAGTACCTGTCGATCGTACGTGGAAACTATCGCCTCGGGGACGGACAGCCTACTTGTATGCAGAATTGCGTCGTACATTGTGTTTGTTTTATTAATGCGGCCCGACCTTGCGGCTTTCGTGCGGCACAGGCAAGTGCCGCACATAAATACCTCCGGCACCCTTCCGATCGGACAAGTTCATTTAGAAACCGGAACCGCAAATACCGTATATCGACCTGAAAATTAGCTTGCTAATTACCCGCCGCGAATTAATTTCTATTATTATTATTTCTGTATATCACCTTTCCAGAAATTAAAACCAGTTTTCTTCACTTTTTTTTTTTTTTTTTCGTTTAATTTTTATTCTTTCATCTCACATATTATTGACGTGATATAACTCATGATTAAAAAAAAGGACGGAAAAAAAAAGAGGATTTTTACATATATCGGTTTTTTGCACATCATTATTTCAGCAGAACATAAAAGTGTAGATTCTACACTTTCAAAATGAGAAGAATTTATTATCAGACGAACCAGTTGGATTTTAAATACTTTCATAAATCTTTTTTTGCACGGTGAAAAAATATTATGCCAGCTGTTTTATTCAATATCTCGCATAAGAACGATACTAGGCCGCAGCGATGTCAGAGAGGTTCCAAAAGATAGCAGAACAAGTGGCCTCTACGACCAGTTTCATCACAGAGCCACTCCCAACTCTTAAGGTCTCCGACCAAAAGGTCGACCACGATGTTTGGCTTCCGTTTATCCCGAACGGACGATCACGATCTACGATGACTTATACCCGAAATTCATTTCGCCGATACTATCATTATCCCCGAGAGAGAAACCGAGCGTAGGCGGCGGAATATTCTTTGCATCTATTTCGACGAGGCGCGCTTTATAAAATGTAAATTGGACATGCAAGTTAACACATGTTATAATTTTCTCGGTCAACCTGACCGGATCAAGGGTTAACTCGGAGATCGTGCGGTTTAACGAGATAATGCATAGCCGGATAGCCGGGGCGCGGGCAAGGCGTACGCAAATGTATCGTGTAATTAGCGTATCGGTTCCCGGTTACGACTGTCCACTGTCCGATCGATCGGATTACCATCTTTTCCCGCTAAAAAGTGACTCTAATCTCCCGACGGGCTAACGTTCGAGCGAGCTAAAGGAGGGATCTAATCGACGCTGGTATCGAAATCCGACGTGGTAGAGAGAGCGAGCCCTTATATAAGCAGCCGTCCTTGAGCACCACTTTGAGCGCGTCGTGTTAGACGAAACGCCTTTGGTACATTTAAGCCCCGTTATCTCGATCGAGCCTTGATCGTCCCGACTACTGCCTACTCTCATCTCCGTGCGAGTCTTGATGATAATTTACTCCTAATTCGACTGAAATCGTCGCAATGATACCGTTAATGTCGCAGGCGGGGCTGAGGAGTCGCGACTCTTAGCGAGTCTGACTTGTTTACGAATAAATTGCAAATGTAACTTTTAATTCCCGACAATAACTGGGATTAAAATCGATTCTTATCGCAATTCGATTATTTATGATTTCTTTATTTATTATATATAAATGTAGAGCGAGCATTCCTAAACAAGTCGCACTTGACCATCTCAAAGTTCATTTATGGTAGGTAAGATTAACACTTATCTCGTTCAGTCATGTATTCAAATAGGAAACGATATCTTCACGTCGCAGTTTATATTTCGCACTTTATTGCAATTATCACGAGCTGCACTTCCGTTGTAATTACGGAGCTCGATATAGTAATTTTTCATAAAAGCGCTTTCGATCGGTTGCCACCGGTGTTTAGCTATACTATGCGTTTCTTCGACACCCTGCACGACGAGTCTCGTAGGAAATTTCCAGGCGTGCAAAATGTCTCGTTATTGATCCGCGAAACCTGCGGAAAAACCTGTCGATAGCCGCTGATCGAGATAACTCCGATACGAAACGATTAAATAGCGAAATGAAAGGAGCTACACGGTGAGAAAAGGAAAAGGGCGGCTATGCAACGCGGATGTGTGTGGGTGTATGTTACGGCGTACGTTATATGTATTTTGCAAGGTTTAAAACCGGTATAATCTCGGTGAGTTCATTTTTTGATGCTATAAATATGGAAATAGTTGCTTACGTCAATTACCCCGTTTTCATTGTCACGAATAAATGTACAGATTATTTTTCCATATCTATCATATCACGTAAGAGATTGTTTTTAATTGAACTTTTTGTACGGATCATATTTCCCATTTTTTTCTCCACGTTAGAGAAAAAAGGGAAAGATAAATCGTGCAAGAAGTTTAAAAGCAAGAAGCTAAAAAGAATAGGTCTATTGAATATATATACACATACACACATGCGCGCGCGCGCGCACGCGTGTGTGTATATAAATTGCATACATACACACACACATATATATATATATATATATATATGTATGTATATATATATATATGTGTATGCAATTGATAAAAGATCATTTATACGTATATATAGAAATAGTCTAGACTTACGATCCTGCTCGCCTTCGTCGCCAAGGAATTACGCAATAAGTAGAAGTCGTTTGGTTGGCTTCGACCGCTCGTCGAACATTTCTACAGAGCTCTTGGCAAAGAGCTCTTACGAATAGATGCAATATTATACACATATGTAAAGACGCTAATTCCTTCTTGGTATGTGCGCACATGCGTTTCCTCGAGCGACTTTTAACATAGACTTTTCGTGCTGCGTGTAACATTACACAATTTTATTGTGAACTTTTATCGTATCACATGTAATTTTGTTTGCTCGTCGTGTGAAAAGAAAAAAAAATTGTTCAAGAATCATATCGCGACCAAGTTTATCGATCACTTCCACATAGCGATTCAATTAAACAAAAATGGGGAAAGAAATTGCGCGAAATTCCTCGACGACAGAGAAGTAAAGTCCCGATTACGTGACATAGGAATGTAAAGCCGGCTGAATAAAAATCGGCGATTCGATGCAAGTAGGCCCGAGATTCTCTCCTCGGCCTTTCCATCCATGTTAATAACGATTATCGCGGACTCGCTTGAATTTAGAAACAGGCCGTTCTTCCTAAACCGAGCCATAAATTGAACTTTCCCCCGGACCTCGCGCCGTAGTTCGACCTCGTTCGAGCGTCGTGCCCCGTCGACGTGCCTCTCATCCGTTTCAGGTAGGACAACGACGAGCAGAGGCGTTAAAGCAGCGTGGCACACATGTCCTGAGGCACCTTAGAGCACGATTATCGTCGGCGTTCCTTTGTTTTTAGCACGACGGGTGACATTTCGAGCGTTCCGCGATCTCTGAGTTCAGCCTTGATGTAAGCGTTGAAATTCCGCGAGTGTCCTGCCGAGAGATATTTATTGCCTGGCTGAGACGTGAAACATTTACGTATCAAAATAAAAAAAAAGTTTGATATACATATGTAAGCAATTTTGTAAAAAAAAAAAAAAAACCGTGAGATTATCCAAAATTTCTGACATTTATCGAAAGATGACTCAAAAATATCGAAGCTCGAAAGTGTCATGGATACAAATGATAAATTTAAATTAATCTGGACGTAAAAAAATTATTACGTACGAAAGTATATACAATTGATGGAGTGTCTCAATCTTTCTTTCTGTCTTTCTTTGTTATTTTTTTTTTTAATAAATTGAGACTCAAATATAAAAGAAAATTAATCTTCTCATAAGTCGACTGCCACGTCATCGTAATGATGTATCGCCGATTAGCCGTGGCTAATCATCCGCAAGTCATGCGCTCATTTCGACGATGGAGAAGAAACGACGATAATGTTTTTCTTCCTCTTCTTCCTCTCCTTATCAGCGCCGGCAGCGCGTCGTGACCGATGTGAACTTGAGGCAAGGACGTGCGAATCGCGACTAACGAGACGCAACACTCACGCGTTGCGGTTTCGCAACGCGTAACCTCTAAGATGGAATGCGTTTAACGCTCGACGCCTACGGGACGCCTTTATAGCGCGCTCGCGCGGCGCGAAAAACCTTGAGGAAGAACGTTGCAACACGATCCTTTGAATCTCGGTTGGCTGCCAAGTTTTAAACGGCGCGCACGTACGATTACGTGTGTATGCGCGCGCTTTAACCCAGCCTGTCCGTAAAGTAAGACTCTAACCGAGAAAAATTCTTTCTCCGCCCGTGACGAGAGAGTTACTCCGTTCCTAACGCGAGTCCTCCTAACGCTGCATCGCGCGTATAATAGACACCGATATCGCCGAAGGCACGCAACTCGCTCGAGCTTACGTATCTTTGACCGATCTGTGTCCAGTACCAGTTTTCAAAAGTATCATTCAAATTGTCTCTTTATCCGAGACGGAAGAGCCAACCAGTTGAAAAGTCCCTCGCATACACATAATTACGCAAAATCATAATTAAAAGAATAACAAATACGTTAATTTGATAAAATGTTACTTGATTAGAAAACTATTCTTACCGTTTAAGTAGCAGTAATCAATTTTCAAGGGGAATAATTTCCCCGAATTATTCTCTACATCGTATTATTTTTGCCATAACATGGAATGTTACAAAGTTTTGCCGTAGCCATCTGAAAATCGCAGGACACCTAAAAATTCCAGATTTCTGTATCTTCGATCCCAATCGAGGAACGATCGCCATTGCTCTTCGACGACGAGGAACGCATGCATCCTCGCGCGGAACGAAAGCCGGCGGAATCGTGGAAAAAGATAGTCTCGCGCCGAGAATCTCGATAAAGGGTGGATGGCGGATATAATGGATGACGGCGGCGGTCTTTCTCCGAGCATCGAAACATCGATGGGTTCAGCGCGGGCCCTCGCCTTATCCGAAGGTATCAGCCCTAGTTAAATGGCCGGTGGAGCACTAGATCAACGACAACTTTCGGCTTTCTGGCTTTCATGTGTCCGATTGGGGGCCCCCATCGGGCGCTTATAAGAGAGACCGCAGTTAGGGGGGGGGCCCCACCGAGGGGGCCCATCCTTCCCAACAAATAGAAGATGCACACGCGCCCTTCGTCTCTCCCTCACGTAATCTCTTTTTCCTCGTCCTTCTTTTCTCTTCTCGTTTGTCCTTTCTCTCTTTCTTTCACTCTCTTCTTGCTCTCTGATCCTTTTGCCCAGCACGTCTATTTCCTTCTTTCCCTCAAGCCACAACTCAGACCAGAGACGAGAAAATCAAGCAAAGGCGATCGCTGGGCCCCGATGGAACCATCCGCCGAAAGAGGGGAGGGATGGGCGAGGGAGGCAAAACGGCACCGACCGCCTCCTCTTTCAGTCAGCGAAATAAAACGGCGCGGAAGGAATTTGGCGGAGGGCTGTAAATATTATAAAGTGACGCTACGTAGAATGCGGGAGCTCAAAGACTCGCCACGAGAGGAAGGGGAGCGGGCCCCGGAGGACAATGCGAACGAGTGAGCAAACGTGGGGTCCCTCTCCGCAAATGTGAATTATGTCCGAAAGGGATAACTTGCGCCACCGTTCGCGATGGGGAGTCCTTGAAACACCCTCGCGCCATCCACCTTTTTCCGTTCTTCCCCGTTTCTTTATTATTCTTCACGAACAATCATTGCTCTATTTATAAAAGAAAAAAAATAAATTTTGATGTTCAATTTACTCATATTGCGCTATGAGATTATTACGTACATCAATACAAGTATTCTTCATTTACGCGGAAAAAACTTAGAAGAAATGAAATCTGATAAACTATACAATTTTTCGATAAAAAAAAAGATTCTGTCGTTTTCGTTGTCTTATTACGTGCAAGATGAATGGGACGGGCCCGATGTGTTCACTCGCGTTTATCATTCCGCACGGGCTCGTTAAATATTCATTTCTTCGACGATTCGGCGTTTCACCTGTGACGAGACGAATAGCGTCGCAAAAATAACGGTAAATAAATATAATAACTATACGTTATGGCGACATGGCGGAGTCGTGGTGAAACGTAGCGGTTTTTAATGTCTTACGGATACTAGAAACCGCGCGACTTCTCCCGAGCGAGAGAAGAAGAGGAGCGTGGCACCGAGGCTGATGCACGCGTGCTGCCTCGTGGATATGGCAGGCCGACCATAACTTATTCACGCGTACACCTATGGTACCTGACACGTAACAGTGTTCCGAGGTCGAGGGCCTCTCTCTCTCTCCTCGGCTATACGGGCATAAGTGTGGAAACGCACCGCCGTGGATCTGTTCGGAACAGAAAGTTACGGGATACCGGCGCTAGAGCTCGAAACGCACGAGCTGCTCGAACGTCGTCGACGTCCCTCATGGAAGAGTGCACAACGTCGAGCGTGAATCTCCTTTTTTACGCACTGTAATATGCGGGTTACAGGAATACGCGGAACACGAAGCGGAATAATTAGATACCTCGGGATACCCATCTTGTATTTTGATTTTTAATATTTCGCGGATTCAAAATATATATTTCACATGGCTTATATGTTATTTGACGCCTAATGTCGATGAAAAATAGATGAAGATGAGGCACGAAGGACGCTCTAGTCTCGACACTGTCTACGAAGACGTGTCAGAAGGGAGACTGGTGAAGGGTAAAAGCGGGATCCATTGGCCCCCCCCCCTCTTCTCCTGGAACCCCTGGGATACGTTTAGCTCGTAGCTCACTTTGAGAGGTCTGAAGAAGAGGTAGGCACGGACCATCCAGACGAGGGGATGAGCGCGCCGTGTGTAGTCGGGAAAAAAAGCATTAAATGAGCGGATCTTTGCAATATTTATTAAATTCCGTGATGCGGAAAGTATTTTTCGCATTAATTGCGACAGTGACGCGTTATAGCAAAAAGTGCGTTACGTTGAAGCTGAAAAGCGGATTCGCACGGCGATAGAATTTGATATGATTCACTCGATATTGTATCGAGTAATTATGGTGCAATTACGTACATTGCGTAATGACAGTGAGCCGGCTTTTTGCCGGCTCTTGCGTTGCTAGATCACACTGACAATTAGTCGTATATATCTGATCATCCATTTTTCCATATCAAAATATCGGACGATTTCGATTTCGTACCTCTCGCGTGACGTAAGAGAAATTCTTTTTTTTTTTTGCACAGATAAGATAAGATATCCCAAGCAAAATATTCAAGATGCACGAAGCCGAAACCAGGACGCGGATTTCATTCACTTCAGCTGCAACGATAGCTTCGAAGTGCGTTCGAGGTATAACGTAACCGTTGCCCACTCGCGAACCACTCCGAGGCGATCTCGAATCGCGGATTCGTATCTGCGAGGAGGCGGACGACCCACGCGTGTGCGACCGCAAATATCGTCCTTATTACAAATTGTTTCCGTGCTTCCCAGCGTCACGCTATGACCGCTAACAATCTCCGCAGGTGCGCCTGTCTCACTTTTCCGCGTAGAGCGGCAACGAGACGCGCACGGTAGGCAAGAAACGGAATGAGCAACCGGAGAAACGATCAGCCCCGGCGTGCAAACCGCAAAACCGCAACGGCTGTAAACGCAAGCACGCGCTTGCCGTTGCCACGTGGAAATCTCGTTCGCGAACGGTAATCCATTTTGTTCACCATGACCACGAAAATCTTAACGATAATCATCAACTGGCTCGAACAAACTGTTGCTAGAACAGAAATAAATATCTTTCTTTTCCAATAGAAAAACAATACGGTAAGAACAAAATAGATCTGTTTCAAATATATACTTCAAGATATACTGATAGAAAGAAATGAAGAGACGAGTTAAGCTAAGCCATCATGTCGCCTGCGCTTGAAGGTTGCTTGATCGAAACTATCGAAAGAGAATTGGAAGAGCAAAGATGTCGCGCGAGGATCAGAAGTCTTCTCCGAGGGATTCGGGATTTAAAGGCTAGTCCTCTAGGAGATTCGTGCGCGTACAAGGATATATTTTCGATCTTTTTTTTTTTTTTTTTTCTGTGTTGTTCGGGGGACTGAGGAAAGAAGTCGAGAATGAAAGACACGAAGGAGGGGAAAGAGAAAAAGAGCGAAGTTCCAGAGGTCCAGAGGCGGCGAGGGAAGGATGAGGCCCGGGGAGAGATGGGAGAGGGAAGACAGGTGATGCTGGGCCCGAGGCACACACGCAGCGAGAGAAAGACAGAGAGAGAGAGAGAGAGAGAGAGAGAGAGAGAACGATGGAAGGAAAGAACGAGAGAGAGACGGAGCACGAACGCACGTTTTACGCAT
This sequence comes from Pogonomyrmex barbatus, assembly GCF_055798465.1. NCBI lineage: Eukaryota > Metazoa > Arthropoda > Insecta > Hymenoptera > Formicidae > Pogonomyrmex > Pogonomyrmex barbatus. Next base: position 19,894,977 of record NW_028297098.1, read on the forward strand.
CCTACGTCGCACACGCACGCACACGCACGAGGCGCGCGCACACGATTTGAGCACACAGGCACGGAGGCGTTTTAACACACGGCATTCCTGTTGTCGGGCCCCGGGATGGTTCAGCTGGCAACGTGGCTGGTGTTAAACCCGCTTCACAAGAGCCGGTGTCCCGGCGAGTCGGTCTCGCGGCACTACGAGTGGCGATATCGTCTCTCGCGGGGAATTCGATCCATCGTGATATTTGCATCGGTTTACACGGGTAACAGAATATTTGGTAAGCGATCGCCGCTCCGTTTCCTGCCCCATCGTATTTTTCATCGTCGCCGTGCGACGAACGGCATTTCTCTTATCCTCTGGCGCGACGTGCGGCGAATTCTTCTCGTATATTTCTTCTAGGCTTCTAGCTTCTAGGTAAATAATAGAAGTTGCTCTGAAAGACACGAGAGCTATCGCAGTTATCTTTATTGTTTTGAAGTACTGTATCCTTTACCGTAGTAAGTTACCGTAGTTAACAAATGTCGTTCGGCACATTAAGCACAGAAGCATTCCGAAGTGCACCGATTGTTTTGAATGATCGGCGTATATGCTAAATACGTCTCTTTTTTTTTTTTTCATATTTTTTGCATATCTCTGCAAAAACTATCGATCAATAATCTCATCAATAATATTACGGCGTAATAATAATAGATGATTTTAACCGAGTGCGATCGGAGGATGCAGACAACGCGCGTCTAACACTTCGCGTCGCAACATCTTGAATCGGAACATTGCGCAGCATCTCTCCTACGGTGCCGTGACATCGGCAAACACAATACCCGCGCATTTACATGCGCATACAAACAGCGCGCCGGGAATTATACTTACGGGAATGTGCGTTGCGTCTGGTCTGGTACGACGGCGAGAATGCGGAGGAGACAGAGAAGGACACTCCGAAGACTTGGCATGGAAGGCGCTCGCGCGCATCGATGTGGACTGACAAATACAGAATAATATCTGTCTCTTTGTATTTGTCTTCGCTAAAACTTTTATTAAAAAAATAGTTAATTTTTATTGAGATCGAGGATAGTGATTAACGGATTAACAAATCCGATCGTCACTACCGATGTCAACCGGTAATTGTCGCCGTGAAAGAGTCAAAATAAAAGTACGATGAGAAGATGGAAGACTCCGTACAGATTACTGGCTACTCATTGTCGATTCATGCCGATGTGTCACTTCCACGTCTGTCGTATAATTCGAGATGCGCTGTACACGTAATCCAATAAAGCGAGGGACCACTCGGGGGCACAGCTGATTCGCTTGACAAAAAGTCGAGTTCGTCTCGACCAGGAGAGTGGCATTTATTGATCAAGATATCAGTTCGGGTAGATCGCTATCTCTCCCGCTGATTCAAATCACGCGGCACCAGCCACTCGAACCGCGGCGATGCTTCGCGGGCGCCGATCGCGTGAATAATGAAGATTACACGGAGGGACGTGCCTACCTCCCATATCAAAGTCATTAAACGATACTTTCCCTCTCCGTCTCGCTTCCAACCCGGCGGATACTTTCGCGCGCGCGTTTCCGCCGCAGAGCCGCGGCCGCGGCTGCGTGCCGTATACGTGTGTGCGAGAGATCAATTACTCTATCGCTATTGAATAATAACACAATGCGAGACCGTCCGGCCGCGCTTGCGTGTGCATACGTTTCACCTGCATCCCGCCTCCTATCCGTCCTCTCTTCCTTTTATCTCTTTCCTCTTTGCTCGCTTATCCTCCTGCGCCGCGCGTTCTCGTCTCCTTCTCCGTCTTTTGCTCACCCGGCACGGCCAGCCTGCTTGCTTCAACGTTGCAACGCACCGCGTATAAAGTCGCCGTCGTGCGTTCGTCCCTGTTCATTCATAGGGATCCGGTGAATGGCGGCATCGGGGGAACGTATAGTAAGCGTACCGCAACCAACGTCGCGCCATCGGTTCTCGATTTCTTCCCCGATTCGATCAACCCCCGCGCGAAACGCGTTCATTTGATAGATGAAAAATAGTATTTTTTTTTCCATCGAACAAGTTTATTTCCGACGAAAGTTAATAGAATTTATATTTAGTATGACGACTTAAACGGTTATTGCACGCGTTACGGATTTTCAGCGGATTGGCAGGCAATCATCGGTCGCGACCTCGCCTCGGAATGCGACTTCGCCATTTCCTTTCTAGATATACCGGGGATAATAGCGATTCGGATAATTACTTATCGGGAAAAGCGAATGGGAACGCCATTCGCCATCTCGATCGTTATTCTAAAACTGATCCGTGAATACGTGCGCCTTGTTATTTCCGCGTACCGACGTATCTTAGGCTTCGAGCGTGACTCAAGACGCGTGTGTACACGTGAAGGTGTTTGAGAAAACGATGGAAACTTCGTGCGATTGCGTACGAGGCATTTCAAGTTAAATGTGCAGTTTAACTCACCTGCGTGCCTTCAAGGATATTTTTATTGCCTGCCGCTTCGAAAATTGCCGTGATTTGAGAGTCACTACTAACGATCGATTCGCGCAAACGATTATTATAAATACAGGTTATTCCGATTAATAGATATTGACTGAACAGACGATAATTTGCCTCCATTCAATAATATGTTCATTCAATAATACAATCACGTATAATACTTCGTAGCATATAAAAGAACATACAGAGTGATGAATCGAGAGTATAATTTAAACTTAATTGATAATGGAGAGTAATTTCTTTAGTAAGGGATTCTAATGAAAAAATTATCGTATTTACAATAGAGCAACGTCAATCGAGCAACGTTTCCATCGTGAACGTATACATATATTAAAGATGCAAATTATTTTAGGAACGTACGTAGAATCATCCCACAGGACCTGTCGTAAGACAAGTGTCAAAGTGAAAAGCCGAAAAGGAGCATGACGCAAGTTGTCCGGTTTCTCCTGTGGGATTTTCCTTCTTTCTTGACTTCTTTTTTTTTTGCATACGATCTCTTTGTAAGTAGGCGCACGTATTGCTGTAACGCTGCTTGTTACGCAGCACCTTTTTTACACGCCTTCGCTTGGCATCGAGCGAATCCGCCACAGGATGCTCGACAGACCTGTGTCTTCGAGCTGACGTCATCGTCAACAAGGCCGTTCTGCGTGCAAAAAGTGAATCGGCTGCGATCGAACAACGGAGGTGTTTTCCCGTCGATTATTCGTCTCTTTAAACGCAGTAATTTTTCTTGAATGTCCATATAAATAAGTGCGAGATGTATAGATCTAAATACATATATGTAATTAATAAATATAGAAAAATCTTAAAATCTTTATCCTTATATTTGCTACCAACTGCGATTTATTAATTGTCAACAACTTGTGACGAAAACATTACACGGAGTATCGCACGCTCTTTAATCACTGTACTTCTAAAGGATCCTATTAATGTTACGTAAAAACCTATTTATAATCATCTATAATTACCACGCTTGTCTTCATCGCCGACGCTCTCATTTTCTTGTCTCGGGCCCCGGACTCCGAATCGAAACCTGCTTCTCCAACGGCAATTACGGGACGAATCGGTTGACCGGTTGGACTCTCAACGGCGCGGGCCCGGGCACGAATCGTTTCGTGAGACGAAATTTTAATGACATGTAATTAACCCGCGGCGAAATATCATCATTTTGGGGAACTAATGCCCTCGGTTAACCGCGACGGGGCTCGCTTCTTGTCCGAGCGGATCTCGTCGTTAATCGTCCTATATCGTCGCGTGATCGGGCACGCGCCGCGCCACGCCACGAGGATGAACGGTGCCTCTCCAAAGACTAAGATCGACATTGTTCTTCGTTCTTTTCTGGCGCAAGCTTTATCCCATGTATGCGTGCGTATGTGTGCTTCAAAGAGAAAGAGACGAAGCATTCTCTAATGAACCGGTCGAGGCGCACGGGTCAAACGCGGCTTTATAATCCCCTTAAAATCTAAAGCCGGTACACTCTGGACTTCCACCGGCGCCGAGCTAACGGGTAGCGAAAACCCGTCTGACCTTTCGAAAAGTCGACCAACGCACCGCTCGATGACTTTTCGATAACTCCGACCACACGAACACACGAGATAGTCGGCGATCTTATCCACGTGTGTCCTCTCTTCCTCTCTCTTTACATGTATATTATTTCCTTATCGCTTATGCTTTTCAGTACATGCAATTTCTATACAATTTTATAGAATTGTATAGAATTCTGAATTTGCATTAATAATTTGTGCATGCCTCTATACTTTGAATTCGTCTAGCCAAATTAAGTGCTTTGAGCAGTTGTCCATTCAGAAACTTGTCACTTCTCACGGTAAAGGTTACATCATGCAAATTACAACGCTAAATGTTTAGCATTTTTAAAGATTACCAAAAGATTACTGACAGTAACATTCGTAAAAGAGCAAATGCAGTCGGTAACGAAAAAGTTTGTATAGGGGACCATTCAATATCGCATAAGAACCATTTTATTTGTTGGGTCCCTCGTATTATCGACGGAGTCTAAGGGGGGCAAAAGAATCCCAAGGATGAGGCCCGTCTTCTCTGTGGCGCTGCATTTTTTTTACCCCCTCGTACAGGGTTACCGATCCTATGAAATATTCCAAGGGCTCGTCGTGAATACGAGTGGCAAGATGTCGCTACAAATACGCGCGATTCAATAAAGTATCCGCGATGAGCAACGGCCGATAGTGGGTCAAGGACTCGAGATGTTAGACGGCAGAAATTCCCAAGTTCGCTCTTGTACAGTTCGCTCGTAGTCGGCCATCGGCGTAGGGTAGCCGGGGCTTCTTCTCTATCTCTGATGCAACCGTCAGCCTGACCCAGTCTCGTTTTCAAGCCTCGGCATAAGCGACGCATGCACGCCGCCTTGCTGACCTCGCTCTTGCCGCGAGTAGAGGAGCGCCATAATAAAATCCACCGTAAGACAGTGTGGGACCTCTCTTCTACTCAGATTACCCAGATAACTTTAGCGTGGTCGTGGCTGACCGCCCGTCATTCATCAACCCCCACGATGAAACCGCGACGCGATGATCGTTCTGTCTCTGTCGCTCCGGCGATGCACGTCTCTTTTCCGTCTATCCTTTCCGTCTCTCTCTCTCTCTCTCTCTCTCTCTCTCTCTCTCTCTCTCTCTCTCTCTCTTTCTCCCTTGGTCCCTGCCTGAGATCGCGGTATCTCTTTCGAGGTGCGTGACTACCTTTAGGCTCGATGCACACGCACGTACGCCGCCGCAGATAACGGAGCGTCCGAGATAATTCTTCTTCTGCGGTACTACACCGGCATGAATGAACCCGCCCGCCTTTCGTCCCTTCGCACATCCCCCTCCTCTTTTGTAGCTTCGTACGCGTGGGACAAGGTGGACAAGGGTCGATAAGGGCTAGACAGACATGCCGGATGATCTCTCGCGATTAATCCCTGCGAAGACTTCAGAATCTCCAGCTGCGACGTGCAATTTGTTAACATCGCTTAATACATTAAGTGGAATGTATTGTATTTGTACGATGTAATAGATCAAAATCACGAAGACTGATTTTGAAAATTATCACATGAACGCGTTATAAACATTAAAAATTTGCGAAGTTGATGTTTTAATTTATAACGGTGTTGGCTAGTTCCTAAAAACAGAAATATCACACTTTCTCTCGATCGTACAGCTGAATTCTTACGTATTCTAGAAAATCATAAATCCATAAATTTTTTAAATGGATTCCTGCACTTATAAATTTCTTTATTCACAAAATGCTGAATCCATAATTTTATTTTCATATCAGATTAATTAAACAGAAAGTTTTATTACAAGTTTAGAATGAGTGAAAAATCACATAAACCTGTTTTTGTCTTCCTCGTAAATATGGCACGTCATCAGAAAGAACAAAATCGTTGCGAAGCGTTCGATTTCGTGATTTCCTCCAAGATGAACTTTCGTATTCAAATTACTGTAAGTTTCACAAGCGACGGAAGAAGAAAGTTAGAGAAACAGAGAGAGAGAGAGAGAGAGAGAGAGAGAGAGAGAGAGAGAATGCGACAGCGCTGCCGGCCAATTACCTCCAATATTGTGACGCGGATTAGCGTCACGGCGCGCCGGGATTTGCATCGTATTTGCATAATTTTGGTTGCATCTTGCGCCTCGTAATCTCTCGGCCAACGGTGACGTCACCGAAATCACCTGACCGCGCGTAAAATGCGCGGAGTCACATCCGTTCGCTCGTGAGTACGCGCGCTTTCATTTATGTACATCATGATTACCCATCTGATTCACTCTCGACAAGAGGTTCTTGTCAAGTAGCGCAGAGCTACTGCGATTTGCATAAAGTTTACTGAATATAAAATATCAGAATGCATAGAATAGTGGTGCCGGGTATCATCGTGATATCGCGGTAGTAAAAGAAAGAAAAAAAGGAAGGGAAGAGAAAAAATGCATAATCTCCGGATCTTGTGATACGCTTAAGAGGGATCGATAAAAGATTTATCACTCTCCATTCCCATTTCTGTAACACCATTGTGCACGCTTTCCTATGGGAGGATTTGTAAAATCATCGCGAGAGTAGAATCGATTCGGGTTGAGCCGAGCCGCGTTCAGACAAGCGAGTATCATCCGTGGAGAGCGAAGGGCCCGAAAGCACGCGGCCCGTGTAGGACCCGGTGCGGCCCACGCGCTCCTTCTCTCGCCGGTTTTCTTGGTGCTCCAACGAGTGCCGTCGCTGTCGGCTCGGCTCGCACAACTGGTTTTTTAAACGCACAGCCAACGACGATGCCTATACACCGCTTCTATCCGTCTCGTTCTCGCCGCGACGCGTCCGCCTCGCCTGTTCCCGCTCTCTCCGTGTCTCCTCTCGTTTCTTTTTTACTGTTCTTTATAATCGCCAGTCGCCAGTACTCCGGAGACCGGGCCCCGAAAACCCGGCTCTCCTCTATCTCTCTCTCTCTCTCTCTCTCTCTCTCTCTCTCTCTCTCTCTCTCTCTCTCTCTCTCTCTCTCTCTCTCTCTCTCTCTCTCTCTCTCTCTCTCATTCCTATCCTTCTCTCTCGCCTCTAGCCGCGAGCATTCCCGGGCGCTATTTCGGCTTCGCCAACGTGCACGTTAGCGCCAAAATCCTGCTAAACCCGATCCCGATGTGGTTTCAGACTGGTTTCCGACTGACTCTCTGCTAAACTACATGCGGGAGGAGGACGCGTGATCGTTGCGCGCGACGTCGCACGGCACGAGCCTCGCGTTTTTATATTTCCTCGTGATCCTTGGAGTTTAGGCGATAAGGCGATAAACGAGAATAAACGCGGATCTCGAGTGACGTCGATACAACATGCGAGAATGTTGAAATACGATCGTGTCGTGCGTCACGCGCGAGGCAGTTCCACTCGACGCTGCCGATTTTACGAGAACGACGTGCCGGGCCGCGAACGCAACGATCTGAGGAAGAATGGATCGTCTAAGATCGCGGGAATTCCGAGCGCGTTTCTCTGATCGGTATTTTCAGCGTGGAGTTACGTTAAAGGACAGGAAAGTCCAGACAGAGGGGACGGGGGGAGAGGGGAAATGGTACAGGAAAATCGATTCAAAATAAGAATGCATACATCGAAACGTTTTTGCTTCAGTTTTTTATGCAATCCAAAATTTATCCTCGTATAAAAGAAAGGAATAATACGAATTTTCCGGCGTGATGAATTAATGGTACCGTCTTATCTTCATTTAAATGCGCAGCGTCGGAAAGTGATTGCGACTTCTTTTTATCGTGTGCAAAAACGATTTCCTCGGAGTGTCGGCCTTGATCGTGGTCTGCAAAACACGCAGTCGCCGATTCGCTCGTCGGAGACTACCGGCGATTCTCTCTCACCCGCGCCCACGAATCGTCTAGGTAACGTCGAAATTCCTGGTATTCAGACTGAGGTGGACCATGCGAGTCCGACGCGGCAGCGCCCGCTAAAATAGACGAGCGGACTCCGTCCGGCAGAAGCAAACAAATAACGAATACTTGGAAGTTGGAACGATCGTGCAGCCATCGGTTGTTCTGTGTGCCGAGTATCGCGCGTTGGAGAACCTCAGCCTCTCATCGAACCTCTACTCTCCCTTTTTGTTTCTCGTTCTATCAACCTAGCACCACGTCATTTCTCCGTCTCTTTCCGTATCTATCTATCTGGGCCTCACTTCGCTCCTACACTCTACAAATATGTCTCTTTCTCTCTCTCTCTCTCTCTCTCTCTCTCTCTCTCTCTTTCTCTCTCTCTGTTCGCCTCCATCTAGACGACTGCGAGATGTGTACAATACGCGAAAACGTTTTAAAACTATACGCGAATATAATTCTGGCACTCCTATTGGAACGTCGAGATGGAGCAGCAGCGATGACTGACATCACCCAAAAAGCATTTTTATTATATACATCTTTTTTGAAAGATTTTCTAAAGAATTTGAAAAAATACAAATGTTTTTCTAATCACATCGTTAAAATTCTCAAAAAGCTTTCCCGGAATATTTCAATCAAAATCATTAGACTTTTCTTTTATAATTGATATATTCTCTGCACAAATTCATAATTCAGTTTAAATTATCAACTATATCTCAAAATTGCTGCAAAACAAAGAATTGTTCACAATAACTTGTTACGAAGTTTCATAACACGGATAATCGATCATAGGACATAGGACTAATAGGACAATCTGTTTTTCGCAAAAGTATCGATTTCGATCGCTTTCCTTCATTCTACCTATGTGCTCACTTCTTGAAAATGGGGTTACACATGTAGCCCGTCGCGCGCTAAGTAGCGGACCGAGGCCATAAATCAAAGTGATAAAAGCCGTTTCCCAAGACGAAATTTTTTACCACCACGGAGATAATATCCTGTTTTTGCTTTCGCGGTTGTGTGAGGTGCTATGCTCTATCCGCAGTCGCGCTATAGAATAATGTTAACACTTGCACAAACAGGTGACATTCCTGATTCTAGTTTTTTTGCGACATTACCTCGTATATCTGATATCGCACCTTTACGTCCTGTTGTAGCGCAGCAATCGCCTTGCTTCAGCGAATTCCACTGATTCCAGAGAATATCTAAAAATAATTTAACCCAATAACATTTACGTGTTACGGTCGTTGCAGATTAAGAGTAAAGCGTCGTACAATTATAACATATAAATAGGATATTTGCGATTTAAATCGATTGAGCTTGAGAACGAATGTATGTTGAAAAAATAAAGGTATCGTTAGCTCGACTCTGTCCATGTATATATATATATATATAAAAAAAAAGTATCCGCGCGTATGGAGTAACTTTTAACGCAGTATGACGTGAGTGTGATTAAAGAAACGGAGAAGGCAACACTTCTTGCACGTGTCACGTTTTATGCGCATGGAAATGTCAAGAACTAAATTCGCGTCATAAAAAAAAAATATATATATATATATATATATATATATATATCGCGTGATGTCTTGATCGCAGTCTCAATTCGTCGGTGTCGTGTCGTCGAAAGGTCAGATACGCTGTAGTTGTACCACCGTCTCGGCAGTGCGAAACGATGCATGACAATAAAAACGCCGTGCGGCGACGGCCAACCGAACGGCGAGCGAACAAGAGAAACAAAAAAGGAGGAACTTTATCGTTACACCCACACAAAAGAGAGATAAAGAGGCAGAGAAAGATAGAGGGAGAGATAGAGAAAGAGAGAGAGAGAGAGAGAGAGAGAAAGCGACCAGCAAATGAAATTAATCGCGCGACACGCGCCCCCTTTGCCAGCGGTGTACCAGCATCGGCGCAACACGCGTGGATCGGTGCGTAGGTAACGCACCACGTGCCTGCTGCGGAGAGACAGTGGCTGCGGCTGGTGGTTAACCTTCGCAGGTCCCCCAGCTTGCTGGTTCCGTGCGAGAGAGACGAAGACGGAGAAAACGGCGGGAAAGAGCGTGAGGCGAGTGCGAGAGGTACAGTACACACGGAGAGCCGAGGGAGAATTAGCGGTCTATTCAATTATTGTAATTTACTTCTCAAACACAAACAGCGCGCCTCTGCGTCTCTGGATACCTTCTGCCTTCTGCGTTCGCGCCGGGGTGGAGAACGCACACGCATCTGTGCACGCGGCTACGTATCGGGAGGAGAATTCGTGAACGCGCCCGGCGAAATCCCGTTCCGGCCGGCCGTCCCCGCATCCCCCCCAGTCTCATCCCCCTTACCGCGTGTGTGTTTGCACGCGACGAGATGAACGAACGTCCGATGAATAGCCCTCGTTTAACACCACCGGAAACCAAGGCTAAATGAGTTTAGGCCGATAAAAGACAATGTCGCTCGACGCGTGCGCGATGGCGCACGATGCCTGTGTTGCCCTTTCATCGCAGACGTGGCCGTCCACCCTCGTGGACGTTGACCGACGAGAGATGACCTCTCCAGAATATTTCCTCTAAGCTTGCAGAAACGGAGCTCGTAAGAGCCCGCATTCAGGCTCCGTCTAAACGCGGCTGATTAAAAACGCACGCACGTCAAGTCGCGAGGTCCGCTGAAACGTGCGCGTTTTAGATAGCGGCTTAAAAAGCCGGGGTACCTTGAAACCTGCGCATTTATTTCTGCCTGAACATCTCCGAACGTATATATCACTCTCAGAGAAATACGTTAAGGAACGTTTAACAGTTTCACAATATACGACAATATCCTACTCCGTCGTCGTACCATCAGAAATTCCACCGGCGAGGCACCGCCGAGAAAAAAACCGTTGGCGCCTTCGAGGCGAGTAACGAGAAAAGTAGGGTCGCTGGTTAACGTCGTTGGTTCGCGGCATTCATCCGATCGAATAATGATCGATATGCATACGTTTACCTCACGCGGCAAAGGGGCAGCGGCTGAGTACGGGACGATACTTTTTCGATGCACGACCCTCGTTTGAATAACAGTAGCAGGAAATTTCCCTAAACGGTTCCGGCCTGTCGCAGCACTCCGGCTGTACGCTGCCGCTGCCGCTGCCGCTGGTAGGCTCGAATTGCGACGAGTTGCATAATAAAAGAAACGCATTAACTCGAGCTGCGGCTATTGGCTGATTGACGGTCTCTATTTTTTTCCCCTCTCGCTCCTTTCGTGTCTTGATATCCTCGCCGTTTCCTAGTCGCCAATGGCGCGACCCTTGGCAGGAAACGCAGGGTGCAGCCGGGCCTTCTCTACCTGCTCTACCTGCTACATCAGCGTCGGGGCAACGCCCCCCCGGGGGGGGGGGGGACGCAATTTGAGCGAGGGGTGTGGGCATCTGGCCCACATGCTATCGGGGATAAAAATGATCGGATGTCTCCGAGGATTCGAGTGTCATCTATTCAGACGAGCGTTGTCTGATCTACGGATATTCCGTTTAAGCAGGTACCGCGAATGAAGATCCACCTTTAAGAAGGAGGAAGTGGAAATACTGGCACAGCTTTTTTTCTTTGTAAAAAAATCGTCATGAATGAGAAGCGTCGCGTGACCGTCGCACCTTGTAGATGTGAGTAAACTCGGTACAACTGCCAAATCGCGTCTATATAAAATATATAAGTTGCATTATAGTAAACATATATATTTAATCCTGAAAGATTTATTTCAATTTTACGAATACTACATATAAATTAGTACGTTTGCTTATAAAATCTAGTTGTGATTCATTCTTCTTTTTCGCAAAAGTCGGACAATGATCCGGATGTTTTGCAATCACTTACAAAGTAATCAAGGTATGTGAGTGCCACGCGAACATCTCGCAACGGCCGTCAAGACGAGGAGTGCTCTAACCGTAAACGCACACACACGCACTCACGCCCTTTCGCGAACAATTTATTAGATAGTCCCGGATAACTGCCAATGCTAATAACACTCGTCTCTCGAGGATGGTAGAGCACGATAAGAGAGAGACTGCGACGGGATTTTCAACGATTTCCGGGTTTCAACATACCACACAAACTACGTTGCACACGGGCCGTATCCTCTCTCGCTAACAGCAGGACGACGATCCTCCCACGCGTGGGATCGCTCACTTCTTCTCGTGGGAGCAACGGAAAGGGATTCTGGTTCTTTCCGACTGGCGAGAAAGAGGAGATCGCTGACCGTCAACGTCGTCGTCGTCTTTGTAGCTGCTTTACGACGCCAAGTCTAATCCAGCTGGGAATCGGGCGATCCCGGAGGTTGGCCTGTAAAGCGAAACGCCATCTCCTCTCCCTCTACACCACTACACTGAATACTTACATTTCATCGCGACGTTCGATACCACGGCGCATTCCATGCGTAACATTTCTACGTTATTACCGCGACACCGTATAGCGGTCCTTGGGCAGAGCATGCTGGCGACAGTTAATAAGTTATCCGTCCAGCCGATAAGATAGCCGGTAAGTGTTACGTTCGGACCATCGTCCGAATGGTAGGCTGCCACCAACCTGAATCTCCATGGCGGGTTATCTTCTGGCTCTGCGAGCTGGTAATCGGATTTCCAGGTGTAGAATAGAAATCAATCGCACTTTGAATGCGAACGATGCGCGTTATTCTAATGCGTTCGAAAACGTTCCTTCTGAGTAAGGATTATAAACGAGATTGTTAATTTCGTGCGTACGAAGTAATGGACTGAAGAAAGTGTGCGAGTACGCTCGATTCAGTCTCATATCGGGCAACGCTTTGCCAGCGGCAACACGCGTGTAAAACTAAGAAATTACGAAGACGAAGAGGAAAACTGGCTTGCTGGACGCGCGTTTTATTCCGACGTTTATTTATAGCTTCTTCGATATCCTCCACCATGGCTTCCTCGGTATGGCGCAATCTTAATGGACCGAAAAGAAATTTTGTGAGAGAGAAAGAGGGGTCATTGTGTCAAGGGCGAAAGGGCCGACAGCGTGCCGAAAGAGAGAGAGAGAGTGGGTCATCGGTTTCCCACATTTCTCGAGAAAGCTTCTTTAGTGGCACCTGTTTACCAGCCGTGACCCCTCGTTTTCCCAAATCTGTCAAGAGATCTGTCGAGAGTCGAAGAGCTGTTCGCAGAGCATACCTTCTCTGATGTTACCTCGGGAACGCGTGCGCCAGAATCGCCTACAATTTCTTCGTCCTGCGGCCGTCCATTCAGGCCGTGCGTGCGCGCGTGCGAGCGCGAGCAGCGGTAACAGGTTCACGTGGATTAGCATAATCGTCATAAAGCATGCAGCCTCGATGAATTATTTATTTGTCGGAACGGCCGCATGTATGAGCAGGACGGAGAGTAAAAGGAGAAAAAGGAGAGAAGGAAGGAAGGAAGGATTCGCGTCGGAGGAGGAGAAGAAGAAGAAATACGTATCGGAGAACATTACAAAGGTTGTTAGGTACCTTCGTCCTCCTTCACTCGGATGTTGGGTCCAGTCCGCGAAGGGAGAAGGAGAGAGAGGAAGAGAAAGAGAAAGAAAGGGATGGGGCGAGAACGGCAGAGGAAAGGGGTGAGGAAGTTCCTCTCTCTTCCTCGTTTCGTTGAACGTGAGTCGGCCTCGACATTTGCATATTACGCCGAGCTTTAGGTAGCCAATTTCCTCGCGATGCGTTGCATTAATTCCCGATTCCGCGGGACAAGGAGGATGACCTTAACCTACCGTAGGACCAGACGTATATGATTATCATCGCTGGACGACAACATTAGCGGCACGTAGTGATTTCTACTTCTAGGAACATCGAAGAACAGCTGGTCTCCTCAAATGTACTGTATATGCACAAAATGAAAATTATATTCAGAATTATCTGAGAAATTGCGAAAGCGTAGAAGCAATCTCGCAATTTTAACATTACAAGATATTTTTTATTGGTATCTAAAAATTATTTCAATGTAATGTCACAAATACAATGCCGCCGGAGCATATGTCTGTAGATAATTTAATCGTCACGGTGACGGTGACGTTGTATTTAAATACGCAAGTTATGTTTGTCAGCTGATCGATAGAATCCGTTAAAAGATTTGCTTAGAAGCCAATAACAAATCTGCGCAACGGTTTTCCGTGGGAGAGCATAACGACGAACGATAGATCGAACCCTTTAAACAGATCGGTGAAAGATCGCAAACATCACGTAGCTCGTAGCAAGATGCGTGTCGCATCGGGATCCCCTCCCCCCCTCCTTCCTCTGATAGGCAAAACAGCAGTCACGAATACCGTGAGAATCTTCGGCAGCGGTCTTCGCTGGTGGCGCACCGTGATGCTTTCATTATAAATCTCCGATGATCGGAAGGAGGAAGATGGGGGAAACAGGGGAGAGACAGAGAAGGTTACGAGGTAGTCGGATGTTTGAATAGGAAGAGCCCAGGTAATATGCCTATTTGAATATACCTGGTCTGAGCGCGACGATGGCCCGGTCGTTGCATAATTTAAAATTCAGGGGTGACTACCGAGAGAAAGGGTGAGCGCGAGAGAGGCGCTACACTAAGAGGGTAGGGGCGGTGGGGCTAGTGCCCCGCGCTCGCGCATTTCAACCCTTCTTCCTTCGATCTGGAACAATAAACACCGTGGAGAAAGGGTGACCCTCGGTTAGGATCGGAGACGCGCGAGCGGGCTATATCCTTCCTCAGGTACCACACAGGCCGCGATTTTGCATAGATCTCCATATGTTATGTATCCTCCTCTTCTCTTCCCTATTTTTTTTTTATGCTGCCTCTGCCAGGCGTTTAAAGGTCCAGGTATACATCCGCGAGCACGCGGTGTCATCCCTATGGGAAAGTGTATGCAAACCATTGTGACCCCCGCCGTCCGTTCTCGCCCGTGGAGGAAGAGGAAGGAAAGGAGGAGGGGGGGAGGGGGGGGGGTAGAGTAGGAAGATCACACCCCTGAGATAGATGGTCCTAACGTGGCATCGTCGAACCATGAGGAAACGTCGAAACCCTTTACTCAACCTCCTTTTTTTCTCTCACTCGCACTCACTTGCCACACGATGCACCTTCGCTTTCCCCCTCCCGCCGTTCAATCTCCTCGTGGCTTTCCGCATCGTTCTTTCTACCTCTTCGCTTCCTTCCTTCCCTTCTAGGAGACAATTGTGCATACGTAAAAAGCATTCGTCCGTCTACACTGTGGTATGTTCTCATGCCAACCTTAACATCGCGCGAGTTCAGGACCAACAGTGACGGAACAAGATGAAGAATGAGGGATAAAACGAGACGGCGAGAGGAGGAAAGTATAGAGCTCTTTTGTTAGGCAAAAGAAGTAACCGCCGAGCGTGCGCCGATGTGCCGAGAGAGCTTTTTCCTCAACCGTTTTTTCCTCGCCTCCACGTCATTCGTTCGTCATCGCGTGCGCATCTCCTTGAGTTTTAACGGATACGGATTTGAGATTTCGTTCGACGTGAAATTTGATTTAATTCCTCTGCGGTACGCGTATTTCGAACGGTAGAATCAGATTTATGTCAGATTTTATGTGAATGTTACAAAATTAAAAAAATTATTAGTATATTATTACAACAATATACATATTATAAAATATAAAAAAATGTAAAATCTATAATTTTTTGCATTTCTTTACCAAAAGCATGAAACTCGCTTGAATCTGGTTCTCCAATTAAAAGCGTGAGTCGGTTTTATTATCCGCTTGTGAAAACTTGTTAATATCCAAGTAGTTTTTTTGACAATTAACGATTCTGAACAAGTAGCGGCAGTTTGCGTATGAGAAAGTTTGTTTGTAAATATTGTATGTAAATAAATCGTTATTTCGTGAATCGAAATCGAAATTTATTGTTAAATAAAACGAGCACACTTCATTCTGAAAATTATAGATTGTCGTGCCGGTAGATAATTATCGACATTCGAGTCACAACAAGCCGGAAGCTGGTCGAAGATGTCATCCCATTGAAATAGCGGCGGAAAAGTGAAACGTGACAGGAAGTCAACGCGAGTCAACAACGAGTCGGTTATACACGCGTCTGGGCACTTGCATCCAGCAGGTGTAGTCCGCGCCGCGGCCGACGTCCTTTGCACCTGATGAAATTAAAATAAACGCAGTCATCTCATTTTCATCCTCATTAGTATACGACGAACAAGTGGGCTAACGGCTTCCTACGAGCGGGCAGAGACTCGGGCCCAGACCTTCTCTCTTTCTGCCACGCCGTCTCTTTCTCTCTTCCTTCTTTCACTGGGTTTCTTTCTTTCTTTTCCTCTCTCGCTTTCTCGCTCTCCGCTTCATTCACGGGGTGAGGGAATCCCGCATAACATTAAAATCTTTAAGGCCGAGCAGGAGAAACGTTCTCCTCTTTTTCCCTTCGTACGACTACCGCGGCGGCGTGTATCGCTTGGTTTTCTTCGGGGTTCACGACACACTTTTCCCGTTCGCGAACTACGGCGAGCCACGGCGCCAAGGTGATGTATGCCAGGAGGCTTTGTTTAGATGACGGCAAAAAACATTGCCTGCTCCAAATATCTTTCTCTTTCTCTCCCTCTCCCTCCGTCTATCCCTTCTCCTTCCTCGTTGGCCTTCGTTTATGCTCTCGTCCATGCTGAACCTCTCACGGTCGCGTGCCAGCTAACCACCTATGAAACAGCCCGTGCCGAGCAAAGCTATGCTAATGTATACTGCGTATGCACCATTCGTGTGTGCATATGCACGTGCGGTGCATTCCCGCGCGAATACTCAAGAGGGAAGCTGACTTTTTTCACTTTTCCGCGTATACTTCACTCTCGACTTCGGCGTGCGTCGCCGTTTGACAGTTTCCAAAACGGCCGTTTGTCCGTCCGACGAATGAAAAGGCGGCTGATTCGAGATTCTATTCCAAGTACGAGGGCTGATAATCAAAGACTGGTGGAACCGAGCTATTAGTTGTTCTAGGACAGGTTTTGGAAGCCGATTCGATCTACACCTGTCTCGAGGAATATTCTATTAAAATGATATGAAAATGATAAAGCGGTGATTAATGGTGGCGCGGTAAGGTGAAGGATTAATGGCGGCTCTACCGGCCGGCGCGGCTGCTACCAGATCGGTGAATGTGTAATGCTAATGTGAACTGACCGCTGAATATGAAAGCCTGTTACACACTGTTATTCAAGGAGCTGTTAACTTCATTAAGCGTGACAAAACGGGACGCGCGCGCGCGCGCGCGCTTTTATAGAAGAATGCAACTTGACATCTTACTGAACTTGCAAAACTACATAAGTGAAACGTTTACCTACGCATTAAGAGAATTATGGCCGTAATAAAGTGCGCGTGCGGCGTGTTATCAAAATTGTTGCCTTCGAGGAACGTGCACCGGTCGGAGTCGCTAATTAAAAGTGCGCCGTTTCGACGGTAATCAATATGAAGCACTGCGGATGGATACGGGAAATTCCGACGAACGTTTTATTTCGTAATACATGTGTGTTACACATTTGTGGACTTGAGACGCAACCAGTTTCTAGCCAAGTCAATTAAGTTATCGTGGAATTTAATTATTTACATTATCTGCGTATTGACAATCGCAAATCACTGTCATTATTAAAATTACCGAAACCTACCAAGATTCATATTATTTTACAATTCTCGATTTTGAATCATGTATATCGGGTACGAGAAATGCATATGGAGTCATGTCAATGAATGTCTTTCACGTGTTCACTTTGCACCTTACATCTCGTAAAACTCGCCTTTTGTGTTGCGTTACTCCGTCTCAATCTTCCTTCCTCTTCATAATCTGCGAAACTTCTTGCATTTTTAAAAAGGAAGCCGCGGCGAAAAGTTTCGACGCCAAATATATTGCCATAAAAAGATTGTCGGAATATCTGCGATAAATTTACGCGAAATTAGCCTCGCCAACGGTTCTCACCGCCTTATCCATGGGCCCGTTATGTCCGCCAAAACCAGACGACTCGCGTGGGCGCGTCGCTTCTACAAGTGGCGTGTGCGTGCACGTGTACGCGTGCGCGAGTGTGCGTGAGTGTCACGGTGAAGTCGGGTCAGCTAGGTAGAATTCTCACGTGTATGGGTCAGATGGGAATCGCCGTTTGTAGCTCGGGGCCCGAAATGCTGAAACGCGCGACGGCCCCCCCCCCCCTCGCTCCTCCGCCGTGAAGGTGTTGGACTATCCGATATCGAAAACCAGAGAAGATCTACCACGACGGTGTCCGAAAGATGCTCCTCTTGGCATACGTGGCACCACGTGGCTCGCTCATCATCTTCAAGGACACATTGAAATTCAGCGCCGATTAAACGAGATGGTAAGGTAGCGAGGATAGGACGGATTCCGAGATCGGAGGAATTGCAAATCGAATCGTATGTAAAATAATACAGTTTATGAGTTGACTCATAAATAAACAAGCCGAACTCTTTAGTAACTCACACGGTGCGCGTAATGAAAATTACAACGATGTAATAATGAAAGGCATAAAAAGTAATTGTGCACTCGTTAACAATTTTATATACAGGTGTGCGTGTATACCCACCCATTATTGCACGCCATCATACGTTGTACGTTCGCCAATATTCGACCACATATGTCGGACTTATACGTTTCATTCGTCACGAATACAGCATTCGATATGAGTGGTAAAATTTTAATTGAAACGCAATAACGCAGTTGCAGTTTTAATAAGCGATGGCGTTGCGCACCACGGATGGTTTTGTAAAGACAATCGTTATTAAAAAAGTTAAATTGATGAAATTGTTATTGATATATATATGTTCGTTTGTAATATGTTTTCATACGATAGTGTTACTACGTGTTCGAATTCACGAAATTATTTCCAACGCACTTACATGCAATATTAAACATATGAAATGTAACAGATTTTAAAGAATTTGTATTTATTATTAATAAATAAATAATAATAAATAGTGAGACTTACATAGAGATACATTAACTGTGAGCATTAATAAAAATCATATTATAACAAAAAAATGCGACGCATTTGTATTAATCTGTTTTCTGCATACATGCATGTCCAAGGCGTAATAACAAAAACGGCGAAGAGATTTAATCCTCTGATTGAATTTAATTAAATTATCGGAGGATAACTGGTTTTTGTTATATGCTACGACGCAAGTAGCCGTCGACCGCTATCACTAATCAGTGAAATTAATCGAAAACGGGTGACTTTAATAAACACCAGTATCCAAGGCTGCATACAGTTATCTCGCGCGGCGGATGAGGAATTGCAAAAGGAAAATCTTTGATAATATCCATATCGGAAATTCGATGAAAGCGAAATACGGCGTACGCCGAGAAATCGTCCCGTAATCAAAACATCCGACTTTTAAGCTCTCCCAGTAAAAAATCATGCTTTTATTCGTTTAAGCCAATATCCATTTTCGTGATTACAATATGAAAAATTGTAAAACAAAGAAATTTTACCCTCTCAAGAATTTTATATTATAAAATAATTTATCGCTTATCGCAAGTGCGATATATATTTTATTGATGACTTAAATCACTATTCTGATACACATTTAATTCGTTATCTGCAGTATTCTGTGAAGTACACAGAATACTTACTTTCCTCGAGAGGCTTAATCCTTAAGCAGTCATCGCTCTTTGCATTCGCGCACTCTTGATATCCTCGAAGTCGATTTTCATGCGGTGACAGAACGACGTTCGGGCATCATCGTTCTCGTACCTGACGGACCGTAAAACGTGCCCAGATAACGAAAGTGGAAAGGACATTCCAGTAGTACGTCGTGCCAGTGCGTAAGATTGAACTTACCGGATAGAAATGCGTCGCGTATGCTCAATAACGGATTTACGCTTTAAACATCGACCGGTTTCAACGTCAACGCAAGGCGCTCAGGCTCCAAGGATTTTAATTAGTGTGATCGATATTGACACTTTTTAAAAACCGACATGATGCATTTCGTAAGCCGATTTATGTTGGACAGTTTCAACGACTAACATTAAAGAAGAAAGCAGACATGTGAGATATAATATGTCTTTAAACAGGCTTTAAAAAATATATACATGTTTCTTATTTTATAAACATGTGAAAATTATAAAAATAAAAGAGAGAGGGAGAGAGAGAGAGAGAGAGAGAGAGAGAGAGAGAGAGAGAGGACGATTTATATATTCTTATATATTAACGTTTTTTAACAAAGTTTAAAACATAGACGGATATTTAAATCTTTCTGTACACATTTGCTAAAAGATGCAAAAAAAAAAAGAGGAAGAATATATAAATGTTCAATATGGATATTAATTTATGTGATATTCTTCTTCAGGATTATACATTTTCATTAGTATGCTCGCGATGATAATTATATTTTTTCCGTTAATAACATATCGTGGCAAATGGACTTTTATATCTCGAGAGGGACGATGCATAAATCCAATCTGAGATCTCGATTTTTTTCTCGAATCTTAGACGCAAGAACTAAATGATGAAATTGCGCAACGATAAGGAGCCAATAACAAATACAGTTTGCTCCCAATGTTTGCGTAGGTATTTAGAGTACGCCCCGGGAGTACCGCGAACGCGCGAGGTTTGTGGAAAAAATTAAATAAGATTAACACTTAACAAATTAAACAAATTCCGCTATCGCGTATAGACGACCCGGCGGTGTGGACGAGCAAATATTGCGTCGATAAACATTCCCGCTTCTGAAAAGATCCGCTTGTCTCCTCACTCTGCGGACTCCTCATCCGCGACCTCGTCTCGCCTTCTTCCTTCACGCTTTCCTTCGTTCACCATACGCATCAACTCGTGGATTTACGCTCTTGACAGCTTGCTAGGAGAAGACAGGCGACCGTAGCCTTCTTTCAAAACATGCGACCAGCCACGTGGACCTCGAGATCTATACGCTGATGGCGACATGTTTTCACTGTGCCAGATATAGATTCAGTTAAATAACGCTTATTTTATTATAAATTCTAAAATTGTATTTTGTAAAAAAACATTTATCATTTTATTAGTTTTTTCAACGATATTATTAATAAATCATTTTTTGTTATACAACTCATATATTGATCAACATGTTGTTATTTTATAAACATTACATAAGTATATTTACATAATTTATAAAAAAAACATTAATTACGTATCGATCCATTTTTTTAAAACAAATCTTACACCATTCGAGTGTTGTACTTCGTGCCATCAGGAGTGCATTCGAGCTCGAGTCACGTCAGGGAAAGCCGATCCGAGCGGAACGGCGGCAAAAGGAAGAGAACGATTCGGTGCCTTCGCGAAAGCGTGCCGGTGTTCGGATCGGCAGACGACCGATTTCTCGAAACTAGGAAGTCTGGTACGCGGCCATAGTGGCGCGTGTACGTGTATGCGTATATGCGTGCGAGAGTGTCGCCTAGACGTGCCGGTCTCCGCGTGCATGCCGAGCGAGAACCTTGTGGGAGGGAGACCGGTCGACGTGACTCGGTCTCTAAAAATAGCCGGCTAGAATACTGCGAAAAATCACTGTTTTTACGATAATTACCGTCACTTAGTGCCGCAGCGCCTTTCATCCACTCCTAGGACCCGTCCGTGTGTACCTGACGCTACCTCGACGCTTCATCGACCGAAGCTCGACTCCATAACGCCACGCAAGACGCGCGTCAAATCGGCAGACAACCGTCTTGTGCCTTTGCTATCTTTAATGTCTACAACGATACATATGGAAAATAGTGAAAATACCTGTGAAATACCTGTTATTTTCACGATTACCATGTATCTGCATTAAGGTTCATCGTTGATGTCACGTGACAGCGAGTTACGGTAAAATAATTATCTAATCAAAGTGCTTGACGATTGAAAATCCTACTACCTGTCTCGATAATCCGTGTTATTTATAAATCTCTGATATTTACAGTTAGGAGACAGAGAAATAACGTCCGTGATAAGGTCTAAAGTTCACGACAATAGTCCATAATATAGCCCTCGAGATCTTTTCAGATCGTTTAACGTTTGATAAGTGCGACGCGAAAATAGCATACTTGTTGCAACGAACACGTGTGATTTATCGCGGGAACTCCTTTCTCTGGAAAACGTAGTACGGTTTATCAGGGCATGGTCAATGTATCAAGGATACAATCCTTTTACACCAGTCTACGTTTCAGCAATTTGCTCGTAACAAAGGATAAAATTCAAACTGGGGAGGGTGCTCCGACACACGATTGGAAATATTCGGGAGACTGGAGAACCGGATTCTGATTGTTGCTCTTCGCGTAAGTGAAACATTCCGCGTAACGTCTTTACCGCGGAATGGCGAAAACGTTGAACCGTACAAGAGGTAAGCACCGATATACAACGTAACGACGTGTGTGGGCGCGTGTGCTCGGCTCACAAAGGTCGTGCAATATAGCAGTATTCGGCCACCGCTTCTGTGGGCCCTTACTCGCCTCGTCCTCCTGCAGGCCCCCGCGAAGGCGCACGTACGACGCTCGTGGGGCCCGCTCGTTCTTCCGTTCCCCAATCTCGCAAATCTTCCTCTCCGCGTCTCCTCCTCCCGCTACCTGGCCGCTCGTTCCATCCTTCCAGCATGGCGATTCAAATAAGTCAACCGGATTTTATTCTTGTCTCTCGGATATTCTTTATAATACCGGGGGAGGGGAGGGGGGGGGGTCTCACCGCGCACCCGTCTCCATCCTTAGCCCTCTCACGCGCCTACGTACACGCGCGCCATACGTTATAAACGCAGGCAACGGTGTATATATGCGCAAAGCACAAGGAGCGGAGGCCTACAAGTGAGGCCCCATGTTCGGGGCTTTACTTATTGGACAGTTTACACGCCGCGCGTTTTCATGCTCCGGCGCAGTCTCACGAAGACCGCATTCACGCCCGACCGCTATAAAACATTCTCGCTCCTCTTCCAAACGTAATGCAATCTTCCGCTGGAAGATTAAGTAATTATCCCTTTATATATCTCGATACGCATATAAACATACAAACTAGAAGATAATTAAGATTCGAAATGAGTGACGTAATCCATATTTTGATCAATCGGTAGCGTGCACGGCGAATCAAACGGAGGCATATCTCGTACAGTCGTCGATATTTTATCAACCGTATAGCCCCTCTCTCGTATGTCATCACATTCACGTATATCGAGATTAAAATCACGGACGCGACGGCTGAAGTATAGGTCCTGCGAGCGCAGATGGGAAAGATACGTCTTCGATCCGCGTGGACTCTGCGGATGTATCGACCCCGGAGGCCTTACGGGCCGCGGTTAAGGGGCCAGCATAAGTCTCCGGGAATAGCGGCTAATAATATGCGCGCGAAGTTTATTTCGCCGGTGGATTCATACGTCACGGCTTTATTGTGCGTCCGTTTCTCTCCGAGGTTCCTCCGGAGGGGAGGGGAGGGGAGGGGAGGGGGGGGGGGAGACGAGGAGGGGGAATCCCCGTGAGAGACGGCGTTTGCATGAAAATACGCTGGGTGATTGAGTACTTTAGAAAATTTAAGCGCTATAGATTACACCCCGCGAGGGAAACAATATTGTCCGACGTCCGTGGCTTTCGATCTACCGAGCGCGAGAGCAGCCGTTACGACCGATATTCTTACGGACAGAAGACTCCACGATGTGTCGCTTCTTCTCGTCGAAGAATCGAACGTGCAACGTGCGACGACATTTGCATACGTAATTATACAGGCACTTTTTTTATTGAGTATGTTTATGCCGCTTGGTAGCCGGATAACCTTTACTCTTTTTTCCCGCTCCTACCAAATGAAACTTTGTAATGCCTACGAACGTATGTGTTTCGTAACAGCAAATAGCCATCAATGGTGACGCAGGTACATCAAGACAAAGAAAAGTATGGTATTCTTTTTTTTTTTACATTTTTCTATTTTTATTTTTCCTTTTTTTTTTTTACATTGACGACAGCAGAGTAGATTTTTGTTCGATTTATAGGACTATCTGTTGTCCAATAACCGTATAATTTATCCCACGATGCTACTTATAGCAATCAAAAGCCGATAATGAGTCATCAATAGGGTTGTCTCCCAAATCGTCATCGATAAAGGATTTATCTGAGCCAATCTGGGTTCCTCGGAGGGAAGCCGCGAATGGACTTGAGCAGGATACGCCTGTGCGTTTGTGTACGTGCGAGATGAGAAGGTATATAAGGGGGAGAAAGAAACGCGAACACGACTGTGCCCTCCCCGCGGTGAGATCCGGTCGGACAGATGATTATCGGATATATAGGAAATTGAAAGGGTGTCTAAGGAGGTGTCTAGGCACTACTCCGCGGGGGCGGTTTTCTCGACGGGGTGGCACGACTCGACTTATGGGGTCTTAAGGGCGTTTGGACGCGGACACCCACACGGAAAGATGGTGCTCGCCGATAGCCATTGCCCACCACGGATAATAGGTTCTATGGGTTTCTTATAGTCCCGCAGAAGTCACCTATCTGCCTCTTCGACTGTCTTAGCCCATCCTCGCTGACCGAACAAGGATAACCTCCGCCCTGTTATCTCCTTCTCGCGCGAGCCTCTTTCTTCTCTCCTTCTTTCTTTCGATCAGGTGCACACCTCCTCGCGTTCCTAGATCGCTATCTGCCAAATCACTATCAATCATCCGGGTGATCCGGACACCGGATGCTCGGGCCAATCTCCTGTAAGCCCTCTTCTTCTCGCTCCTCGGTCTCGCGATAAATAAATCGACCGATCGGCTTTAACGAGCCGTTCTACGTGCGAGAAGACTCGCTGCGTGAGCGGGCGGAAGAGTTTATAAGTGTCGGACGCGGGAGGAATCCGGAGACCGAATACGAGGAATCGAGGAAGCGTCACTCGGAACATTCATTCTCTTTACGTCAAAAATTCAAAGATAGAATTTCATATGTATCGATTTAGTATATACATATAGTATATAAGTATTAAAAATTGAAGGGCTTGTTTTACTTTGGAGTGAATCTGTCGCCGCGGGCTTTACAATGAAATTCGAGGACTTCTGTATCGTCTGCTCTCGGATCATCGATCATGCTCTCTAATGGCCAACGAAAGTCGGGACAATGTGCGACAGGATTCGCCTCGTTCCCGGCGAAAAGCCGCAGGCCAAGCGAGCGCGAGCTCGTCAAATCGCAATTAGATGGACGATTTAAAAGAGATTTTTCACGATGATGATGACAGAGTACCGGGCACAGATCGTCCCAGACCGCATACGTAACACGTTCTTTTTTTTCTTCGCGGCATACGTAACGTGTACTTAATTAACAGTTTATCGATTATTAGCGTAATACGTAAACGGACTTCCAATGAGTACACAAAAATCACACGTTACGTATTGAAGTGAGATCTCTATGGACTGTGTCTGATGTGCTTCATAAATGATAAATTACATGATAAGATGATTAATAAAATCGTAACAATGAATTACATCAAAAATGTCCGTTTGTCGATTGTCTCAATCTCTGCAATTTAAATATATATAACAATTAACTTTAAATGAGTTTGTTATTTATTAGATATTATGAAATATTCATGCTTACTTTTCGCGAACATATAAATAAATAAATATTTATTAAGATTAAATAATTTATATGGACGTTAAATGATTTTCTCGAGAGAAGAAACAGAGATTAGAATATTTTCTGTAATAACTTTTTAAATTTTATTCTTTAAATATATTAAATAAGTACAAAGAGATATAAGGAAAGAATTATGAGTAACAAATACGATTACAGAGGTTTATATCAGACGGGTATGTTAGGAAAGTGCAGTAATTCGCGATGTAATCCTTACTATCCATTCTTTGGAGCCGACTTCTCGTGTCATAGAGATCGTATTATGCCATGCGCAACGATCCGGGACGAAATCGTATCACTTCGTGCCTTTATCATTATCACACGCGCAGATAGTATCGGTATTTATAAAGTATCTAAATATAACAGCATAGACCGCGCATGCAGCCCGCCGCGCAAGTGGCACAACTTTTACCGTTAAACACGGGACTGACATTGGTTACTACATATCAAACTGCGCGTTGTGTATGAATGATTTCTGTCAAAAAAGGAGAGAGAGAGAGAGAGAGAGAGAGAAAATAAATCGTTATTGAAACTAATATTCTTGACATGTCGAATGATCAAGCAACTTTAAAACGGGCAACATTAACAAGGACAAATTAGTCAAATTGAATCAATAGTTTGCCACATGTGTTACAAATATCTGACCGGACAGACACTGACCTACTTTTGAAACTGGATTTGAGGTATCTAAGAGCCTGATTTATATTGTGAAATCAAAGTAAATAAATCAAAGTAAATAAATCAACATGAAAAAACGATCATATACAGGTCTTGTCGGAAATTATAAGATAAACGTCTCTCTTCTTCTTCTTTCATTTTACTCTCTCGAGCTTCATTACTATCAACAGCGAAGTTCATATTATTCATCGCGAATCTAACGTTAGAGCATATAAACGCGTCACAACGAAGACTACATTAACTATCCGCGACAGCTTGTCTCGCCGCAAAATCGACACACATCACATTTCCATAAAACCGCGTTTCATCTCTAGGAAATAAATAAAATTCGAGCCGTCTCTCTAAGTACCTTACGACGATCCCCGGCAACTTCTCGGACGCTTTATTCGGAAATAAAGATTCACTGGGCGATAACAGGCGTGGTACAATCCGTACGAAACGAACCAAGTGTCGAATCAAATATCCCATTGCGATGGAGACCGTCGGCGATTTTACATCGGCGAGTTTACTCGAGCGGCCGCATCGAACGTGGACGCACGCGGCATCGTAACCCACTTCGGCATCTGGAATCGGATCCGAGATATCCAAAAGCCGATGAGGGGACACGTGGACGCCACGGTCGTCGAGGTCGTCGTCGAAGGAAGGCGAAAAAGACGCGCAGGCGGATACCTCGACGACGGCCCGCGGAATGTACATAAACTCGCGAATTTAATCATCGCGTTGCGTTGCCTCGCGAGTCTCGACGGGGACACCAGCTTTGGATCTTCGCCTACTCGCATTTCGCACGACAAGGGAATACGCAACCCTTATTTTTGTCTCGAGGGCATATGCCCGCGCGATAAGTGCTTAACGCATCCGGTGTTCCCCGCTGTTCCCCTTGTGTGGACCACGTGGATCGACGATAGTCCCCTGTCGATGAATAAAAGACGAACCGATATTTTATCGCGAAAATTACAAGCCGGTATATTAAAAATCGCGCTGTCCCGTATCTGTAGACAACGGTTCGAAAAACTGTGCCAACCGTTTAATTTACGGCGAGAATGGACGTGTCTTCGATAACGGACGGAATTTCGCGACACACGGAATTTCAGAGGACCCATTTTGGACGAATTTGACCTGGGGCTTGACGAATGAATCGACATCGATGAAGATAAGGAAAATGGTACGAGCTGGTGAAAATAAACGGAATCAGCACACATATGTTTTATTAATTTATTTAAATATGTTATGCTTATTAAGATATATAAATTTATTATAATTTTTTAATAAATGGATACATATTAACATATTAATCATGTGGCAAAATTAAATATTATTGTCATCAATATTTAATAATTATTAATGTCTTTGATAAGAGAGATAATTTACAAAATATACTAATTTCTTAGATTTTTACAGAACTTTTTTATCAGACCAATCTAATAGCCACTTTTTCAGCATGAGTAGACTACGTTTGGAAAATGTTGCAATTACCTCAAATGAGATTCAAATAAAAATTTTCTCCCATCGATTCTATCTCGACATATTCTACCATAAAATATTCGCCGATCTCGAGATTTTCTACAAGTTGAATCAATACGCGCAGGTCCGAATCAATGACACCGCGAAAAAAGCAATCCCCGCTCTTTCCGGCAGCTGTTGAAGAAGAAGAAGAAGAAGTCTTCGAGTTCCACGTAAAAACGAGTTTCATCGTGTGTCCGGTTTGGCAACGCCGATGGTCCATTCACCGTTAACCCCTGAGATAGGTTTGCGGGAGCTCGAAGATCACACCGGGATCGTCTACGGACGAGGAGGAAGGCGGAGGGGAACAAAACTTGTTATTCCCTAAAACCGAAGTCCCTGGTCGAACATACGAGCGTACGATGATACCTGTACATATTCCTCTTCTCCCTTTCCCCCCCGCCCCTCGTCTCTTTCTCTTTCTCTCTCCTCCTCTCTATCGATCTCTCTTTGTCTCTTCGCCTGATATGGCTGGGCGTATCGTTGCGCTCGGTTACCAAACTGGACATAAATTAATCCCGTCAAATGTCCTCATTCGTTACCCGATCCTGGGGTCCCCCTGGCCCGTTCTCTCGGGCACCGCTAAGCAAGGTTAATCTTAACTTATAGGTATGAGGCTTGCGTAAGCCTGTACCCGACCGACTACCTGCCCGCAGCAGCGCCCGTTCGCCCGCTCGTCTGCCGGAACCACCACCATCACCACACCCCGGCACCTTTCTCAAAACCTGGCACACCTGAGTCTAGCGAAGTGGCACGAATTTCTGAAATGCCGAGCAAGTACCGATAGCCGCGATAAATGATCCTGTCCGCAAGACGCTAATCGGCGAGATAAGCTAATTAATTTCCAGTGTACAAGCTAGCTTTTCCTTCATGAAACATTCGATAAATCGTGTATCTGGCTATAGAAATTTCATTGATTATTCGATAAGTGAAGACTCGACTCAAAAACGGGCGTAACGACAAAAGTTACTTTCTAGATAAGATTTAAAAAAAAAAAATTCCATAACATTATTATATATAATTCTTGAAAATACAATACGGTTTCCTAAATATGTGTGTGTGTATAATATATGACCACGGAATATAATTTGTATGATCAATAATAATTTACCTTCGCGCATTAAGTCTTGTAATTAAATTACTCATTAATCAATATTGAAAGAAATCAATATTGAAAATGATCGTTTGTGGATATTACAAAGCCGCCGCGAAAATGTGATGCAACAATAAGGTAGCCGCGATATCCAAAGTACAACTAAGGATGTCGAATTACCGGTTTCATGAGAGTCATCTTATCAGGTATTCAATCACCGATCGCTGTCTGTCGATCGTTCGACTGCGCTCGTCAATGATCTCGTCTCCAGAAATGGTCACGGTTCCCCCTACGAACATTTATAAAAGGAGATCGCTAGAAGTAATACCAATGCTAATAGCAAAAAGAGACGGATTTCCGCAAATAGACATCGATATACAAATGTCATTATTCTGAAAACAAACATTAGATAAAAAAAGAACATGTTGTTGTCCTTGCATGACAAGTTAGCACTGTCAGCTAATTGCGTATATTACAAATAAGATAAATTTAGAAAGAATTGAATGAAAATTACATGTTGTGCCAAAAAATAAGCAATTTTCTAAAGCAGAAGTTTTCAAGAGACACATAATGTGTACAGCGTTCGCGCGAAAGGACGGGCATTAACTACACCCTGAGCTATTGTTCCGTTTCATTTCGGGGCGCCATGGGCACCCACATCTTCATCGAACATACATGGGGATCACGCATCCCCATGCCAAGAGTCCGCTCGAAGTTATCGCGCTGGCTATAAAACAATACTGCTCTATTACAGCGAGAGAGAGAACATATTGTGGTTATTGTTGAATTAAGCTGCGTCGCGACGAAGGGTAGATTTCGCCGTATGAATTTACCCCATTATTTATTCGACCCGCTATGCTTACGTGATTTCTATTAATGTACACTTTTAAAAAATCTTTTAAATATCCTATAAATATACTGCGACTTTCCTTTTTCAGTTTGCTTCTTTCGATCATCTCGAACGTATGCATGACAAATTTGATTAATAATTTGATGAAAATTTTGACCATTAACGAATCGACGGTAGTCGTCATTTAAACTTCTATCATCGCGAAAAGGCGAAATTTTGTCTCAACATTTTCGTACGTATTTCTCACCGCACGTGGTATGGAAAAAAAGAAGAAAAGGGAGTGAAATATCGAGTGCCTTCGGTACCTCTGGCATTTTCATCCCTTCGTGATCGCGCGGCGCCGGTGGATTCAAGCTATTCCAGAATCTCCCCGAGGTTCTGGTACGACGGGGTGTCTCGCGATTTATGCAAAATGGTACGTAGCTCCCTCGGGAGCTTCTCAGCCCGGTCGACCCTCTATCTAACACGTGCGCAACCGTGGCGTGCCGGGGGCCCTCTCAGTGCCACCCCCCGTTTTCTTTCTCGTGGCTTGTGCTAGTTGGAAGGTCTCGATCTCGGGACAGAAGGGGCCCTTCGTACCTTACAGACGTGTTTTCTATGTATTCCTCGAGCAAACGTGCGAGCGAATGAAGAAACGAGCGCTTGCTCCTCCCGATCCAGATGTTTCGAAATTTTTTCATCCTCCAAAATTTTTACAGTGAATCAAACATAGAAAGAACACTTTTGTTGGCAAATCTAAAAATTTGGCTAGATACAGATCTGAAAATAATTTTGTTGAGCCTTCAAAATTATTATATACGATGTTCAAATTGATTATTAGAAGATCGAACATTTTTGCAGTATCATCATATTTAAATGTTCTACAAAATAATTTTGATGAGCCAACAAAATTATTTTCAGATCTGTATCTGGTCAAATTTTTAGATTTGCCAGCAAAAGTGTTCTTTCCGTGTAGTAGCGTGATGCATAGTAAAACGACTATCTAAATTAATCCATTCAGTCGAGATTTTGCAATTGTGGTTTTTATACGTTATTGTTTTGCAAATTAATTCTCTCGTCTCAAAAAGGAGAGAAAGGATTAGCAAATTCTGCAATATTTGCTTAAGTGATTATGCGTTATGCGATCAACGTAGATAGTTTATATTTATTATTGAAATTTATTATAAATGCACATTAATGTCATAAAATATTTAAAAATTTTTAAAATATATATATACAAATACCAATGCAATGTAAAGCACACATTTTTATTAATTATAATTGATATGTAGCACGTGTCCACAGAAGCTTTCATTCTCATCGAAGGGTGTCGGAATAAATAGGCACTTACGAACTGGATGATCGAGAGGGATCGTGGATCATTTAATTTAATTACCTCGCGAGGGTTAATAGAAGAGATAAAGATGGCTGTGCTCAGAGTGGATATTATACATCGTGGCCGAGTGTCGCTCTACAGGACCCTCCAAAAATAAATCCTATCTTCTGACTAATGCGGGGAGCATTTCATTTCCCCGCCTTTTTCGCCACCGTCGTTAAAAACTTTCGCATTATTTTTCTCCGAGTAAGACGTTGGAGCAACGCGGAGATGTGAGAACGATTTACTTTATGTATGTTAAATCTTTATTAAAATAAGAATTTCAAAAAGTCGATAGCGACATCAGTACATTCTGGAATTCTGGTTTTAGTATCATCTTAAATGTTGCTTCCTATATTTGCGACAAAATTAATTTAATTTTTTAAATTAATAATTTTTTCTAAAAAATTATAAAATATATTATCTATAAAATAGTATCTATAAAATAGTATCTGTAAAATAGTATCTATAAAATAATGATTATATACGCCAAAGATATTCTTTAAACAAAAACAGATTCTTTCAAAAATGGAAAAGTGTCAGAAAGTTGTAGCATTGACCCTCGTTCCAGAAGTCAGCGGCGATTTAATTTCATAAACCGCAACTGTTGCCTCTATTTAGTTCGAATAGGAGCGCGACTAATAGTTATGATCCCTGCGTCAGATTCTTAATCGAGTTCCTCCCCCTTGCCTGAAATCACAGCCTGTGGTCGAATGTCGACAATGTTAGACACAGAATGGTCACGTTATTTTCGTTACAGTCGTCACAAATATCTTAAAGGATTATAAAAAGGAGACCGAAGGAACTTTCGACGCTCCCTATTTATTAAGCCACTCCTCTAGCAGTACGAATTCTTCGACTGTTCTTGCGACACCCACCACTTCGAAAATCCGCTGGATTAATTTAGACGTCATCTTTAATCCAAAACCTGGTTTCTCTACCCGAGCTGCTTCGCCATGCCCACTGTGAATCTTAGTTTCTCCTTCGATAATTTCGACGGGCGGTCGCATTAACGACATCCCGATGATACGTCGGAAAGGGGGAGGGGGAAGCGGGAATCAGTTTAACAGGAGGGGAAGAGCGAAGAGGAAGGAGACAGTTCAGTTTGCCGCGGATGTCTCCAGCATTGTATGCAGATGAAGAAGGCAGGGCGACAATGACTCGGGACGATCGGGGACCTGGGCCCGTTCGTCTTGAACCGAAAGAAACCCATCCGCCACGAAAGGGGTGTCGCGGGGCTCGGCGGTGGGTGATGGGGGCGAGGGGAGGCTGCCTGCTTTGGCTCGTGCTTGGCACCAGCATGCTTGCCCTCCTCCGGCACTTCCTTCCAGACACGCTTATGTACTACGCGTCCATACATTAACATGTCATCATCGTGTAGAAACCGAGCTGATCGAGCTGAACCTTCTCCTCTCCTCTTCCCCCCCCCTCCCCTCGCCCTCTCGCCGGGCTGCTCGTCCCAAGGCTCGCAAGTCGAACGTGCCGTCGTCATCAGACGCAGAGACGTGACGCCCCCCTGTGAAGACTTGCCTCTTGAAAGTCTCCTCTCGCGCGGATTCAGCCGGCCTATTCTTCGTGGGCGTTTCGTTTGCTCGCGCTGGATATCGCGGGCAATTCGTCACGGAAATTCGTGCCGGGCCGTTTTATAGACGGAATAATTACTTTAGGACCCTATGCGTCTACCCGTCGGCGCTGTCCTTTTTGCGGCGGCCAGTCGATCTGTCTGCGGCGAAGTCCATCCTTTCTAAGCGCGAGTATCGTCGCGCGATCTTAGCGTCTAAGATTACATGTCTCTATTTAAAATAATTATTACATTTTATAAACTTAGACAGTAGACTGATGATTTACGTCTAAATTCAAGAAAGAATTATATAAATACGTAATTTTCTTCTTTCAAATGATGGTTTAAGTAAACGGAGCGATCATCGGTCATCGGGCAACGACGTAAAAATTCGCGTGGTCGCGCGTGATTCGAATCGCGAATGCGACCCAACCTTTTCACACGCGACGCAAATAAAGGATACGCGACAAGACGAGAAGCCGCCGTCGCGTCAGTTTTAGCGAAACGGAGTCAAACCTTGGAAAATCATTTACGAGAGAGTTTCGGAATCGCGAAGGGAATTCGGACCATTGCAGCCGGTCGATATGACTCTGGGGGTTGTTTGGCAGATACACGTACACGTACACAGGTACGTAACCGACGGCCCTCGCCAACTCTCGTAATGGAAAAGAGGTATATAGACCAGGCGTTGGTGGTGGTGGTGATGGCAGCGATGGTGGCGGCGGCGGCAGCGGTGGCGGCGGCGGCGGTGGTGGTGCAGGAGGAGGGCTGGATTGGTAAACCGGTCACGTAATGCACGGCGATGAATGGACCCGCCGAGTCGAGCCCAAAGCCGGGAATTGGCTACTGGGCATACCACCGACCACCTACCCCACTGCGTCAGCTTTAGCCACCCCACGGCAACGTAAAATTACAAAGAGGTGCTCAAACCTGAGCTATCTCGCGTATCTGCCGTCACGCAAATAGAGACGACGGGTTGCTGCGAAAATTCCGAGCGCGACGCGTGTTTCGTTTTGGAAAAAAAGACCGACGTGATGCGACGTAATCGATCGATTACCGCTGTGAAACCTGCGGAACTACGTTAAATAATGAAATAATCTAAGCCTCTGTGCACAGAACGCAAACTTGAAATTATACAATTGGCGCAGGAATTTAAGTCAGATTTTTTTTATATTGAATTACGATTATTGTAATTACTCCTCGATCAATTCTTTTTGCAATTAAATTTAAATACTAAAACCAGTATTGAATTGTGATTTAAACTGAAGCAAATATTGTTACTTAATAATATAACATTGACATTAATACCTAATCGTTGCTTAATAAATACAGAATTGATACACAGTGCTTACATCTTTTTTATCTTGTAACGATTTACACATAAATGTGCATAAAGTAAGAAAAATAATAATTTAATGAAAACATGACTTTTCTATCATTCAACTTTTTGTTTTTTTTTTTTTTTAACAGATTAGTTTACACAGCGTCAAGATGCAATAAACGGACAACGTATCACATATAATCGCGCAAAGTCAGGCGTTTGATGTTGAACGTACCACGATTACAAACCCGGCTACGTCAGGTCCAGTCAGCTCGCTTAAGATTGTAAAAAGGTGCTCAAACCGGATAATCTTGCTTTATTTTTAGACCAAACGTTGCAAAATATCAACGCTGCACGCAATCTACAATAGTATTACACCTCATCGCGATCACGATATATTTTTCTGTAATTATTCATACAAGAAATTATTTTCACATTAAATTTCAACAGTAATGTATAGTAAAATTTTTTACTTACGGATTGAAGCCAACGATATATGAATAATGCGTTCGAAGAGTAGAGATTTCGAAAGGTCATAGGACGACGTTATTCGTAATCAGGATTCCATTTGCGGAATTCTCTCGGGCCTGGCTCCTCGTTGTCATACCGTAGAGATCGTCCTCCCAGCTCGGACACGTTGGCGAGACCGAAACGCGTACCCCTACGCGCGTACTCCTGGACCCCCTTATGCAATCTACAGCAAGCCTCTGATCTGCCATAAAGTCATTTCATAACCCATCCCGAGGGTTAAGTACCCCTCGAGTCCCAAATCCCGAGTTAAGCGCAAACCCACCGAGAGCTTCAAACTTTCACGACATGATCTCTGCTCTCTTTCCTTCCTCGTTTCATCGTCTGCCTTTCTTCGGTGTTATCTTTCGACAATTAAAACTACAGAACTGATACTCACTGAAAAGTTATTTCGAGAAACGACGCGGTCGATTATTTCTGCAACTTGCGGCGAACCACGATAAGTCTTTTCGAAACTTATCTCGAAATAAATAAATAAATTTTTACGCATTATATAAATTAAAATTTTTTTCAAGGAATATAATATTACAGCCCAAGTGATGTTCGATCTTTCATACTATGCCTACTGTTAAAATAAAAATTTTGATGACAAAATACTATATATATATATATATATATTTTTTTTTTTAAATGTCATGTTCTTTGTCTGCAAATAATACGACGTATTAATTTTGCGATTCGATGGATAGTATAACTGAGATTTTCAACTACGATTAATCTCGGCACTGACGTCCAACACTATTACGTGACGCTGAAGCTGAATAAGACCGTGCATAAATTATAGGTTGTCTCGTAACGCGCGCGTTCGCAACGCAACGGGTTCCCGGCAGCTCGAGAAGGAGAAAAAACACGCGGTGACACTTGCGTCGGAATTAAAAAGTAAAAGCTCGTTATAAATCAAACGCCTTGTCAGCGGGTGTGGCGGCTGGCCTTTAAGCTGCCGCGGGAGGGAAAGGAGGATGGTGGCGGTCGGGGTGAAGGCGAAAACCCTTTCGTTAATTGCGCATCGCAGATGCCGGGCTATTGCAAGCGCTCTTTACGAGCCCTACTCTTCCCTCCCGGTGCACGGTGAACGATCGTAGAAAAAAAGCTGAGCTTCTTTGTAGCTCGAGGAAAAGTTCCGGGCCGTAAGCTCTGAAAGTGCCCTTAAAAGCGATTACCGTGCCTCGTAATCGTAACACGATTCGTTTACCGCGCGAAAGGAGAAAGAGGAATTAGACGTGTTCGACAAATTCCGTAGGACGCGTAACCCGCTGCCAAATTCCGAACGACTTCGAGAGACTGTAATTAAATGGTGCGCCGCGCGATGCGCTCGAATGAGATTTCTTCTTCGGATCGCTGAAAACAACAAGTCTAGTCGTGGTGTTTTTCCTGACTTTCGGATTACTTTTGGATTTCGCTAATTTTCGAATGTCAGAGATCCAGCCAGGTATCATCCGTTAATTGACGTACGGTCATTCACTCGATCATTAAAACTTTTATGACTTAAAACTTATGCTTTAAAATATTTGGGACGTGGTAGTTTCTCCGAAGAAAGCGAGGCGACAAATATACATAAAATAATGTATTTATTATAATACCCCACTTCGCTACAGCGATTAACATTGATTTAACACAACTTATACCGTAATTCTATGTAATTATGTATTTCCACACACTGACACGATGCCTGGCTGCGACTGGATTCTGGAACGATTGCTTGCAGGAGGACGATGCGAGACAACTCTGTAAGCTAAAACACAAAGGCAAATATTCTTATTGGAGGTCCTCGAATGATTGGCGTTCTTCTTATTTTCGCAACTAATTCGCATGTTTCAGCACATAAATACGAAATCATTAATATTTCTGCATTGGTGAGGTTTTAAGTCATTACTGTCCCGCGGCACGACGCGGGGGGGAGACACGCAAATAAAAAGCAAGATCGAGCGGTTACGGGGCCCGGGATGTCGTCTTCGGGGGGTCCACGAGAGAGTCCTGCGGATATCTAAAGCGAGATCTCTTCTTCGCGGAGGAGGCTGCTGGCGGCGGCGGCGGAGAGAGAGAAGATGGAGGAACCCTGGAGAAACGTTATTAATTGGCTACACGATAAAACAGTGTTAGTCCCCATTCGCTGCCCTTCGGCTGGACCCCCCCTGGCTTCGTCCTAAGATATGGGGCCACGCGACTTCCTCGCGCGCGTGTGCGCGCGTGTACGTGCGTGCGTGTATCGCGAAGTTGGAGGTCCTGTGAGAATTACGATGAAAAAGGAATCTCGAGGGCGCGTCGTACGCCCGACGAACAAACAACTCGTTTCCGGGCGAAATTCCTCGTGCCGCACGAAATACGACACGCATCATCTTCTTACATCTCTTACGTCTCCCTCTCCCCCCCCCTCTCCCTTTCCGATAAAAATAATGATCGCGCACTGCATTGCGACTAAAAGAAGTTTACAACTTAATCGGATAATTAGATTATAAACGTGTACGATCACTTCTTGAAACTTACCCCTCACCGAATCTCTACGCGTTCTTTTTCTAAGCAAAAATGATTCTTTATGTCTATGTCATAATTATAGATAATGTAGCAAAAAACCTCAACTCATGGAAAAACTATTGCGTCTGAGCGTGAGATATTCAGAATTAAAATTAATTTTTTGCCGTTAAAACTATCTTATGTCATAGCATATAATCTTCGCGTTGATGCGCGTAAACGTGATCATCACCAATCGTAAGGGACGATTCATTACGATAATTATCAAGTGGAAATTAACGGGTACCATAATTCCCATGCGCACATATTAACATTATTAACTGTTAATTAAAAGGCTGGCATATATGGGTCACTTGGCGTGGAAAATCCTTGATTTGATATAATCCAGATACGATCGGCGATGCGATAAATAAATCGTATTGCATCGAGATAACAACAAAAAAACAAGGATAATACAGCCAAGAATGAAGTCTTTTTTTTTTTATTTCCTATTTTTATTTTCATATTAAAAATTATGCTTACCATGTTTCATATCGTTCGCGACAAAAAAAATCTCATTTTCACGCAATATTATTTCCAAACTTTATAACCTTGAACATACTATTAAAAAACAGGACAACTTAAATTTGTCAAAGAAAGATATATCAATAAGATGAAAAAAAAAGGAGAAAATATATAATGTTTTTGTGATCAAAATACATCGCGTGCATGCGTTTCGCAGACGCGTCTCGCTCCTCTCATTTATCGAGACTATTTCTCCAATTAATGTGCTATTAATTAAGGAGCGCGTGGAAAACGAGCGACGCGAAACGCGAAAGATACCGTAGATGCGAGCGGCGATATATACGGTCTAGTTCAATTTTTTAACGTGGAAAATGGAAGAATAGTGCGCGGAGGCATCAGGGGAATATATCTGAGATCCACCGTTCCTCTTATCCGCTTGTATCTTTCCGCCCCTTATACTCCTCTTTCTCTATCTGTCGTCCCCATTGATTTTTTCCTGTTACCTGCTTGCAACGCGGCTTTCTCTCTCTTTCTCTCTCTTGTTTTTGTTTCTTCCTTCCACTATCCCGTCCTCCTTTTCCTTTTACATCGACAGTTTCTTTGCTTCACCCGTTACACACATATACCCGTTGTCGATAGGGTACATATATCGCGCATGTTTGGTACCCCTATCGTTTCTCCTCCTCTCCTCCATTATTTCTCCATCTCTCTCGCTCTTTCTCTCACCTTTCTCCCCCTTTCTTTTTATTTCTTCCATATCGGTGCGTGCATCCGTCCGTTGTTGTTGTTGCTGTTGTTGTCCCTCCCGCGGATGAGGGAGCAAGCATGAGGGCTATAGGCCATAAGGGCTAACAAGGCGATTACTCATGCCTCCCATAAGAAGAAGTTACAAGCGGCTTCGAAGGTTTATTGCGGCAAATGGCGAAATTTGTACCTTGCTAACGATTGGCCGTCTTTTTTGCTTCTGTCATCCCCTCCCCCTTCCCTCCCCTTCTCCCTCTTTGGACAATTTTTTTATCGTTGTATATGCATCCCCGATATGCGCGACCCTCGCGATTTAGCGTCCGATGCATATAATTATGCATTAAACGTCGATGTATTCTGAAAACGAGTGACACCAGCCTGTCGATCGCGGAATGCAAACGTATTTTATCGTTACCAACGTCAGTGAAACCCTCCCCCTCTCCCGTCCCCACGCAGACACAAATATTTGCAGACCATGCATCAATCAAATATCACAATCCTGAATTTAAAGCCAATAATTTTTTAAAAATCCAACGGAAACATGAGAATAATAAGAGAAATATATTGAAGGGAAATATATTGAAACTACACTCAAAGAACAATTTTACTGTAAGATCTAAATATTGATCATACAGGTTTGAAAAATAATCTTGTCAGACCATGAAAATTATTATTATTAGCGTAGAATGCTTGATAATGATAATACCGCAAAATTTTTTAATATTCTAACAATCAATTTTTAACATCCTATATAATTATTTCAAGAGCCCAACAAAATTATTTTCCAGATCCATCTATCCAACAAAAAACTGTTCTTTCCATGAAATAAATAATCTTAAATATCTCATAAATCTTTTTCATCATTTCTTATTGTAACATTTTGAAATTTTGATTGATGTATTACGTCTCGGAGTATCGCGTAACATTTCTAAATACAAAATTTTATGTTTGAAGAGTAAGTGTTTCTAATGATAAAAAAATATCTCACCTCAAATGCGATGATATTTGAGCCTGCCCGAGTGTCCTGACTGCGTGCGATCGACGGACGACTAGTCCCGGACGTCCCGGACGTCCCGAAAGTCCTGATGACCGATCTGTGATTGTATGCATCTTCGGGGGCCCCGACTGAGTCCGGTAGAGCGACGGCGGCGGCGACGATGGCGGCGGCCGGGCTGGTGGGCCCATCGACGAGTTCGGTGGGTCCGAAAATGGGTCCGCGGGACGATCGGCAATCCGAGGGCAGGAAACTGCAATTTCGCAAAGTAGGGCCTTAGGTTGGAATCCGTCTTTATTCCGAGGTCAAATTCGCGGCCCACTTGTGCCGAGGAGGGGAACGGGACCCCTCTCGGTTCCGTTTCCCCTTACGCCCTCTTAAATCCCGACGGTCGGCCTACGGCAGCTCGAGCTCCGGCAAGCTCTAATTAGATTTTAAGTGAGAAATTGAGCCTGCCGGCAATTTTAAGGAAGCCGAACACACCGCCCTGATTAATATCATTACGTGCGTTCGCTTGTTATACCGTAGGGCCCACGAAATGGAATCCGCGGATATATATACTATATACAGGCGGATGCAAAACTTCTTCGTAATTCAGCGTAGTCTGCTGCTCGACGAGATCAATCGACAAAATATTTTTCCAAATATATTCATCGCTATCAAATATTTCTTTTTCGATAATTATTATCTCCTCTCTTAAAAAAAGTTTCTGTTGTAACCTATTCACTATAAATTATTTGCGCTATAAATTAATTTTTTAGCTTAGATAGAACAAAAAATAATAAATTATGTTTACGTCATATATATATATATATATATATATATATATATATATATATACAATAGAGAAATCAAAAACTATGCTTCAATCACTAAGAAATATTAATGAACTTGAACCTTCTGTCGCAACGATCAAACAAATATATCATTCTTGAAGCGTGCTATATCAAAATATGCAGCGACTCTCGCGCGATCGTCGAGAGATAGCCAATGGTGGCTTCTCATCCCGATGCCCGAAGGACGAAAGGCGGAAGAGAAGAAGGCAGCGCCGAAGAAAGACTCGCCGAATAGCAAGCCACGGAGGAGAGGAAGGAAGATATGTCATTACAAACGCTTATTTTCGAATGATTGTGCGC
Organism: Pogonomyrmex barbatus; assembly: GCF_055798465.1. Classification (NCBI taxonomy): domain Eukaryota; kingdom Metazoa; phylum Arthropoda; class Insecta; order Hymenoptera; family Formicidae; genus Pogonomyrmex; species Pogonomyrmex barbatus. The sequence continues at coordinate 19,935,014 of NW_028297098.1, forward strand.
GGTGCGCATGAAAACAACAACTTGTAATTATCATTGTTATGGATGCACCGGCCGCATCGGACGGTGTCTTTCTCTTTTTTCTTCTACCTCAATCTTGCCTTCCTCCTCCGGCCCGGAGGCAACGCTAATTTTTGCGTTTTGAGGAAACGAGGCCCGTTGTCCGCGATCACCTCGCCGCGTGTTCTCGGACATGCAAATCGTGCGTATCGGTTCGTAAATTTCAATACGTGCATTGAAAGCATCGGTAAAAGTACAATTAGAGGTAATATAGTTTAAACGGTTGTTCTCGCACACAGCCGTTGTGGTCGGACAATTGGAAAAAATAACTTTAGGTTTACCGTGAGGTTATATCGCTTTAATTGAAAAAAATTATTGTGTGTATAAATTCATATTTTTTTGTTAAATTAGTCTCAAACAGTCGGTCATGCTTTCTTTCTTCTTCCGTGTTAGCGAAAATCGCGGATCGAATCGACGATCTCTCACCGAAACGGGATAAATGCGATGTTAAATATGCGTAACGGGCGTTATTGCTACACGCTTGCTTTAATGATCGCCAGCGAACTCGGTGCTACCACAATATAATATATGCCGTAACAGATTATATATATTATCTAACCGTTTAAATAGCATATAATCATTAAGATTATATTAATTGTATTATTATCAAGTATAATCGTGCAGACGATGAATTAGAAGAGGTTGGCCTGAGACAGTCAGTGGTTTTTATAATGAAATAGTAAGTCCGTACTATTAGCACGATTCAGCGGTGGAATATTTTTACATAAATCTTCATCTTCAACATAATTCGACGTGTGCGGTTGCACAGCGGCCCTGTTACTGTTGAATGCCGATGACGCTGTCGTTAACGCAGGACGATCAAAATCATTAGTCTCGGCAAAGAGCAGTCATTAGCACAATATTAAACGGTTATTAAGGCGTATGCGGGGAAAAATGTGATCTGGCGGGGCGAATAAATTAGACGAGAAAAAAGCCAGTGCGTTTACTATTAATCACGGCCGCCCGATGCCGTCCGTATAACGCCTCATTTTATATCGATTTCTGATTCAGTGCTTTGTTTACTCATCATTTTGATAGCCGATCGCCGCGGGTTTAACGACATCGAAGTGTCGAAGTGTCGTAGCCGACAGGCCGTTTTGTGATGGCATAAATAAATGGATGCACCCCTGATTTTTTTATCTCCCTAATTAAATTTCAAAGAACGCGAGAGGCCTCGTTGACATTTGTCTGACCCTAACTGTGCAATTTTTCATCAAAATGACATCTCGATACGAGTCACATTAAAATGCCGTTCGATAATTCGATAATTTAATTCGACAATTATTAAAAAATTTTTTTTATAAATAAAATAACCTAAGCATATCCGAAATTAACAATTAACAAGTGTCCTAGTCACACACGTCAAAAATGATTTTTTTCAAAAGCTATTCGTCACGGTAATTACGTAAATGCTATTACGGAAGCGTCGTGCGTGCATCCGGTTTCATTTCGTAAAAGAGTGGCATAATAAATGTGCGGTGGCGCGGTCGAGTAGACTTTACCCTCTTCGAAAGCGACGCGACGCGAGCGGCGATCATCGCGCTATTCATCAGCTGCGCGCTCCTTTACCATCGGCGTGACGTGCCGTGGCTAATGGCACCTTTAAAGCGCCGGACAACGACGATAATCCCGATGTTCCACTCCACGGACACCTTTCCGTGTATACCCGATTTCCCGAAATCTCGGGCGTCACGCGTGTCACCTGTCGTTCGCGCGCGCTCGAGCGGCGGGCACGCAAACGCAAAAAAATGTGTTAGCATGCAGGTAGCATAATTCCCGATGACTTAGTGAGGTTTAACCTACAACTCGATCCTTTCTACGGGGACGTGCGCCGAATTTCTGATTGCCGAATAACTTCTCGACCAACAATTAAATGTGTATTAATTTCATTCCGCTTCTGCCTATATCTTTTTAAAAAAATCATTTCATTGAATTATTGTTTTGATCACAGGATCTGAAATCTTGTTGTTGACCGAGATTTAGATACAATACATCCGCTTGTAATCCCCCTTTCTCTCCTATTTTCTGCACTTTGACTCCAAGTACAAGCTCTCGTGCAGATTACAAGGTAAATAAAGTTGTTAACGCACAAGGCAGAGAGTTGAAGTTATAGTCCCTTGAAATTAATGCGAATAAACTAGCAGTTATAAAGTATTACACGTAAAAAGATTTATTACATAGGAATAATTATATAATTATATAATTCAGCAGGTTCAATAGCGCATAAATTTTGCGTGACTTGCTGCGTGATCGCGCGAAAAAAAATCAGGTATGCATAATTCCCTTATGTTATTGCTCGCCAGCGGTAATTCATGGTGGTACTAAACGTGTTAATTAATCCGACGTATCAAGATTTAAGAGAGTAAATAAGCAGCTAGAAGCTCTGAAATTAATCTCCGCAGTTAAATAATAAATAAACGACGGGGATAAATGTCGTGTATCCAAAGTAGTTCGTATTCCGAACGCGAGTAAAAAATGAGCCGGGAGGCTCACTTAGCTGACTTAATTAATGACCAAATCCATCATCAAGACGTTCCCACAATGAGGCAAAAGATCGCCTGCCCACCCTATGAAGTAAAACCTGCGTGCAACCCTTTTTCTCAACGACTACCTCTTTTCACGCATATTGCAAAGTAGACAAAACCGCGACGCAACTGGCTGGCCAGTCCACCTTTCCAGAGTAGATCTCTACCGTTCTCACTTATAACGGTCATTCAGGACCGTTTCAGGAGGCTGAACTCGATTCCTAAACTGGATTTTGACAACACCTCGACAAAACATCTCGAAGCGAGCGATGAAGAGAGCGAGTTATGAGATCGCGAAAAAGTCTTCTTCCGATGGGAAATGTCGAGAATTGATTCATGACAAACTTACTTCTATATTATTAATATTAATATTAATTATCAATTAATTTAGCACAAGCTCGAAAAAGAATCGCAACGCAACAAATGGCAAATCCTTGACAAATCCTAATCCATACTCCTCTATTTAATCGTACTTATGAAATCTCGAATTAGCTCAGTCTACACGGACAAGATGGAAGTCTGATGTATCGATGTCGTGAGACCGTTGCCTTCGGTATCAAGTCATCAGTATGGCAGGAGCACGTGCAAGCGGCCGCCGCCCTCGTCTGATGATAAATGATACGTTGAAATCTAGCTGTGGTAGCACGACTGGAACCGTCCAGCGGCAATGTGGCGTGAAACTTCCTCCCCGGCGGACGGAGACGCAGAAGAGAGAAGAAAAAAAGAAGTCGAGAGAGGGAAAGAGAGAAGTCTGAGAGAGCGACGAGTGCTTATCCCAGTGTTCTGCGTCGTAGTGGCTGGTAACCGGTGACGACGACCAGTAAGAGAATCCCAGAAAGCCAGTCTTGCAGACTCCCGAAGGCTAGAACTCCTAGGGAATCCGAGCAAAACCGGTCCAGTCAGATCCGGGGCACCCGCTGGTCACTCCAGGCTGCCGACCATCCTCTACCTGATCTTCCTTCTCTTCTCTCTCTCTCTCTCTCTCTCTCTCTCTCTCTCTCTCTCTCTCTCTCTCTCTCTCTTCCCCCCCCTCTCAACTTTCTGTCCGTCTCTCCTTCGCCGAGCGACCTCGCTCTCTCGATCACTCGAGTATACCTATCCAGCGTTTCTGAAAGCATGGTAGACAAGACGGAGAAGAAACCGAACACGTTCCGTCGCCCGTCGAAAATCGATATTTCATGTAATTATTCGCACTGCACGCCAGAGGGAAATTCACCGCAATCTCTCCGTCGTTGTCGTCTCTCGAGGTCGGAAGAGCGAGGCGGATTCTCATTGTCGTGTAACCACCATGCTCTTACGTAACGGAAAAACATTCGAGAGAAAGAGAGAAAGAGAGAGGGAGACAATCTTTGCAGTTCGCGGGGAACGTCTCAAAATACCAACGGTATGACGGATGCGGCTCGAACTAACTCGCGACTAACTCTTCCTTTCACTCCATCGTTGTTGTTGGCGCGATATATTTTTCGCGCGCTCGCTCGCGACATCTCCGCCAGCATATCTTGCGCTTTTTTCCCAAGCATGCGATAAATTCTACGATGAGCTTCATAAATCTCTCGGATGAGTCAATAGAATGTATACCGTCGCGCAAATATCCGTTTTAACTTAGATCCTTTTTACATTCTTTTCACATATACGTGTCATATGCTATTTGATAAACATATTATTTTCTTGCTTAAAAAAACCAATTTCTTTTACGCGTCATATATATTGTATTTATATTAAAAGAACGAATTTCAGAGGTATCTAAAAATTTGATCAGATACAGATTTAAAAATAATTTTCTAAACTTATTAAAATAATTATCTTACATTAGTTGCTAGAACATAAAAATGTTTGCATTATTATCACGCTTAAAAATATTCTACATAGTTATTTTAATAATTCAACAGAATTATTTTCAGATCTGATTAAATTTTCAGCAAAAACCGTTCTTTCTAAATATATCTAAAAAGAACCAGTGTTTTTCGATGCGAAAGTTAGATTTTTCATTTTGAAAAATTCCATCATCCTTCTACGTCAATAGAATCAAGTCGATGACGTCCGGTAGCGTGATAGTCCGATGTCCGAACGAAAACGAAGGCTCCCGCGAGCGAGGACACGACGGTATGCGGTAACAACTTATAACGCCAGATAGCATCTCGATATATAGGGGAAAAAAATCGAGCGTCGCGGACATCGATGACGTGATTAGGATGGAACGTCGTCGTCGTTAGCTCACGCCCGTGACGAATCACCCCGTGGACTATGCGGAGAACGACAGCTCGTCTCGTCTTTCTCTCTTTTCCTCGAGATTCTTCCGAGACTATGCCGGAAAGGTGACAAAGGGACCACATGTAAGGGCAAGCTTCATGATCCTTTCAAAAACACCGATCGTTATGATCGATCTTGCGATCGATTTGTCATCATTAGATTTTAAAGTAAAAATACCACACACTACTGCGAACGGTCGAACACAATTTTCAAACTTCGCCTTGTCATTAGTAACATTTTGTGCCATATCATCGACAGTCAATATTAATTATTTAAGAACATTCTAACTTGGCAGATTCTTGCATCTGTTACATGCAAGTTTAAAAACAACAAGACGTGCATCATGAATACAATATATGGAATATTGGAAAAGGTCACACAAAAAGAATAATTTTGCTGACAAATTTAAAAATTTGGCTAGATATAGATCTGAAAATAATTTTATTGGGCTTTCAAAATTATTATATACGACATTTGAATTGATTGTTAGAAGTAAAAAATGTTTGCAGTATTATTATTATTATGTTTAAACGTCCTACATAATAATTTTGATGGTCCGACAAGTCTGTATCTGATCAAATTTGTAGATTTGCATCCAGCAAAAATTATTCTTTCCGAGCACGCTTAGTTCTAAAGCTCGACGAACGTGCGTAGGTAGTTGCGATCTGCGCGCTCAATACATTCTCGAGGATTACGATATTAACTCAAGTTCGTGTAAATTAGAGGCGAATGAGGCGAGAAACGTGGAGCGGCCAGGCTCCATATCTCGAGGCCGCAATGAGGCCGGGTTCTTACAGGAAACGGCCAAGATGATCGTCGAATGGAGAAGGCGAAAATCGAAATTGCTTAACGAAGGGTATAAAGACATCGACGAGTGACGATAAAGCGCGAAACGAACCGACGAGTTCCACGAGTTGTTAAGTCCACAAAGTTATCCGCACCGGTTCCGCACGTTTTGCCTTGGCTTTTTAATCCTTAATCGGCCGATCGGCCATATCTCGCGCCCTCGCGTCCGGAAACCTTACACCGAATTGTTTGTTCCCTCTCGCGGACACGCGAATGGCGGACACTTTTCACGATAAAACGGAAGACAAGAACGCAGTAAACTCTCTCTGATCTCCGTCGATGTGGTTGTTACAAGTGCAGTTTACAGTAACGATCTCTCTAACAGATACCGCGATGTTATCGCCCGTTGTTATCGTCAGCGCAATAACGCATGTAATATGCGACCCTGGTTATTAACGCAATTTCCAATTGTTATCACATCGTTTTCCAATCGTATGATTCCTCTTTTACAGTCTAACAAAAAACTTTTTTTCTTTCTGACTTCTGCATCGGATCTCCCTAAATCTTTCTAGATCTCTTCAACAAACACAATATTAGAATAGAACCTTATTAGAATGGAAAATATCGAAAAAAAAAAAAAAATAAAAAGTTACAGTGATATTCAACATATTAATTGTTTGTCGTGACATAAATTTATGATTTAAACCAGAATTCTTAGAGCAGGTTAGAGAAAATGGCCAGGAAAGCACGTATTCCTTTATAAAGTACAAAAATTGTTAACGACCCAACCTGGTCGTATCTTTTGAAACAGCTACGGACTGAAATCCTCCGGAAGAAGAGAGGGGAACTAACGTTCTGAATCTTCTAGACAATCCATCGGATCCTTGCCGATAGATACCTCTCTGAGAGATCGCCGGTATACTCTCGCAAGGCAGTACCCGAAAAAGATCGTGCCGACAGTCATATTCGTAGGATTATTCGCCCTCTTCGCCCTCCTATCCACATCCCAACTTCCATCGCTTCGGTTTGTCTCACCTCGTCTCACCAGGTTGCCACCACCCCTCCTTCGACATCGTTACAACCACGACCACGCCATCAGCACGTACGTGGAAGGTATGCCTGCGTGGCGCGAGATACCCCTTGCTCCTCGATGAAGGCTCTCGCTTTCTCTCCCGATGTAGAACGGCGCGAATGAGAGGGACCGGGGCCGAGAGCCGGGCGCTCTCCCTTTGAACCTTGCGAGAGTTCTGCGCCTCGTGCGCCTGCTCACGCCGAGAGATCGGAACCAGAGGTTCTCAGAGAGAAAGAGAAAGAGAGAGTCGTCTGAGAGAGGCCCTGTCGGTCCTGGAGCGAGATGCCGGCAACTCTTTGACGCGCCATTGTAACGTCCATTATTATTCAGATTCGCCTTGTTTGGACTCCATATTTTGTCGTATGCGCGAAGCCATCGGGTTTGTCGCGCGGCCGGTAGCAATTTGTATCGCGGAGAGAGAGAGAGAGAGAGAGAGAGAGAGAGAGAGAGAGAGAGAGAGAGTCGATGGTGTTTTTTGGGGTTAAACGTTAAGGAGATTTTAGAATTTTCTGCAGAAGAGTGTAACCAAAAAATTAAAACGTTTGGAAAAAACGTTTATTTCTCTATTATTACACACAATTGAAAAGGAGAAAATATTAGTATACGCAATAAGAAGATTAAAAAATTCGTAATAACAAATAAAGCGGGCTGATCTAACGCAGATTGCAATGCATAATTAATTTAGTAAAAAATCATGACGTCATCATATAAACGGAAAACGGCCTTTCGACATCAAATTTGAGTCATCTTCGGCAAGAGTAAAATACAAAGTAACAGTCACATATATGTGTTTTTCATCTCAAAAAGTGGGATAATTTCCAAAGAGAATAATCATTCACGAACCGAGTTTGATTCTCGACGTCTTAAGAGACATAATTAAATGGCGGAAAATACGAAGCGACTATTGATGCCGGAGCCATTGATACGGTAATTACCGCTGTTACGTCTTACCGAACGTCGTATTTAACGGGTAAACGCCATTCGTCTACTAATCGCACGAGGAAAAGCCCTATTGATCGATCGTATTCGGTCACACTCTGCGTTACGTCACCTCCATGTAGATTTTTTTTTATTGCTATTACATTTTCCGCGAAATCTCTTGTAATGGTCACTCGCTATCCGCGACTCGTTACGGTTATTGTTATGGTTTCCCGTTAGCCGATATTAGAATCAATATTCAAAGACCACAACGATTTATGTCTATTGGCATTAAAGACTTTTAATTCACTCGCAACTGTGATCACCACTAGGATAATTGCTCGCTTCATAAAAAGTTTGTATATCGCAAAAATGCATTTTTTTATTTACGTACATTTGATTTATGTCAGACTCCTTCATGGCGATATTATTTCTTTTCTTCAAATTGAAAGAAACAAAATTTTACGTCGTGCGAAATACAATTATCTCCGATAAACTATTTTGTCAAAAAAGCCCTACGATTACCCGTCGTCTTCTTTATTCGGTCTTATAAAAGAATCCTTATACTACGAAACGCACCGAATGTGTTTACCTGCCATGTAATCCTATAAGCACCCTTTAATACGCTCCGCGAGCTCCATTGTCGCACGATCTTAACTTCTGCGGATTATAAACTATTTTTATTTGGTATTAGTGTTTTGCTCGTTACTTTGTCTACTTCTCTCGCATAAACTCGTGACCCCTGCTGCGCGTGCGAAAGACTGAACGTTTTTGTCCTATAAATCCGATGAAACGCCAGTTGCATTTGCAGTTTGCCGTTGCTGGTACAAAATATCGACGGAAGAGAAACCTTTCCATCGTCGATAATTAAAATATTTACTTGATTTTTCATTCTAAAATTAACAAACTTTTACATAAATCAAATTTCGAAACGGAAAGTTTCGAAAAATCTAAATCTGTCATAGTAATTATACTTAGATATTATACAATGTTAATTTAAATGCTTAATAAAGATTCGAATGACTTCTTGTAATGCCGTGTATTATAATTAATAATATCTCATCAATAATTCTCATCAATTAACAACACCCTAAAGTGAGCAATATCCTCTATCGTTTAAACAACATTTCATAAATGGCTGACTCTCGCGTGTCCAAACGCAAGTAGGAAGGTTATGAACGGCCATAAGAATTTTTTTGGCAATAAATATCCTTCGGTGCGAGCTTTATCACGACGTGCGCCGGCAAAAAAAATGAATATCGCGAGCGCGTACATCCCTTTTGCCTTGGACCGTACCTGAGCGATGCATGGATAAAGCTGGATCCATAATTCCTCTTTCTCTTTTCTCTCTTGCGCGTACCATCCGTAATTAATGAACACCGTGTAGAATAGGGAGAATTATTGCACGCTTACGGGCGCAGGGTTCTTCTTTTATGGAAAGACCGAGATCGAAATCGTGCCCACGGATACAAGCAAATTTATGTTCGTTCTCGTAATACGGGAAAAGGAATGAATTATCGAAGTCGCGTGATTGGCTACCGTGATAATTGAATAGCACGTTATTTATCAATACCAAAATTTACAAGTATCACGGTGTATGTGGTCTAATCATTTAAATAAATCTTAGTGCCAAAGCTATACGAGTGAAATAAAATATTATAGATTATTTTAACGAAAAATAATACCAATTTTAAATTGTTCAAGTTTAACTATATATCTGTTACCAAAAATAGATCTGTTTCTTTAATGTTTTATATATATATATATATATATATATATATATATCACAAAAAAGCATATATTTTAACGTTCGTAATTTACATAAATTTAATTGTTATCATTACAAATCTCTAAATATATCTCTTTATTAAAAATCATCAAAGAATTTATCGACCTATCAATAAAAATGTCATTTCACGGCGACAAGCCGCAAGCGAGCGCATGTCAAAGAGGAACAGGAAGTCTTTCGGCTTCGAAGTCGAGCAGTTTGGACGGTTTTCCGATGGAATACACTAGCTCACCGTGGACAGCTGCTTCGTGGACCCCCTTAAACGGTGGTCCCCACAGCGTGGATGAAACTACGACGACGACGTGTGCCATCGAGAGCGCGGAAATGCGCGCAGACAAAAACTATGGATCGCGCACAATGGCCACATTGTGACGGCGTGTATCCACAAAAGGTGTCGATCGAAGCGAGAACAGCCAGCGTGGCTCCGTGCCAAAAATCGGCTCGGCAAAACGTGCTCCATCATTTCACGTCGACGCAGTGACGTAGTAAAGGGACACCCGATAGTCGCCGTGCGATTCAATGATACATCGGCTCTCCTCTCCTTAACAGTTACATTTATACATAACAAATACGTATCTTTTTCACGATTAAGGAAAAAAAAGGCTCAACTGGTTTTTCATCATTTAATTGCATAACCGAAATTGATAAGATCGTCCGTCCGCTTTATATCATAGACGACGGTAAAACATAGCTAATCAAGATAACGGGAGGAAAAAGAGGAGTAATAATGAGATAATGAGAATAAATAATGAGAAACGCGTTAAAAATACGACAAGTTAATTGCGACGGCGGTAATCTCGGGCTCTTTTTGAAAATTATAGAGGTTAACGGCGAGCATATTAAACGATGTCGTGAACGTAAATTAATTTCTATTTAATCATATGTCGGTAGAATGCTCTTTCGTGTAATAAGCACGACGCGCGTCTAAAGGCGAGGGGAAAAATAATTTGCGGAAATAAGCGGCATGTGAAACATGCTGGCGCCTAATCAGGAAAATCTACTACGTCTATAGAAGGAAATGTCGCTTACGTTCTCGCGATTACATTTCATGGAATATATTTCCGAGCTCATACGTGGTGTGATACCGCAATGATACGTAATAAAACTGCTTTTATAGTTATGTCTTTACGATCTTGCGAATCCGTACAGATAGAAAAATCGTGTTATGTACTCGAGTTTACAATTATATTAATTTACGTTAACACGACCGACAATTTTTGCAGAACAAAAATTTACGATTATTCGTTATTAAGTGAGAATCACATATCAATTATGCACGTTGTAATGTAAAACTAACCAATCATCGTATTTTTTTGCGCAATGCAAATGACGAAACAGCGGCAAGAACCAGCCTCGATAACATAAATCGCGAAGCAACGATCGGAAAATCACCGGCGCGAAACTACCGCGCTAGACCGCAGTCGATTAATCTAAGGATGCGATTCTACCGCTTGCAACTTTATCGCCGATGTTGTGACTCACGACGATCTTCGTCGCACGCTATTGCACGAGTCACGAATCCACGATGAGTCTAAGTGGACGATCCTTGGTCACGGAACATCGCCCGGGAAACCGCGAGAGATGAAGGAAGATATCTCTAGTCTGCTGCAATGCCACCGATCATCGATCGTAACGTTACAACTCTAGTAGGAAAATCGAAAAAAAATTGCAGCAATAATATGAGACTAACGTTTTATTCTTTTTTTTAGGGGGGAGGGGGAGAGGAAGTGTAGATTACAGACAATGGAATAATACAAATACTAGCAGACACAACATCACTAACAAAAAGATAATAAACGAGAACACTCGTTATCTAAATGGGACTATCGAGAATGGCACTATCAAGAATGGGCACTTTTGAAAAAAGTCTCGATGGCGCCACGGACCAACGCGAGCCCCATTCTGCCTCCCCTTATTTATAACAAAGGTGACAAAGGACTGATACGCTGTGTGCGGGGATGCCTTTCTTCCTATGTATCGCTAGTCGAGAGAGAGAGAGAGAGAGAGAGAGAGAGGAAGTTTCTCACCTACTATATTGTTACCGCCGCTAATGTTACCGGACAACAATGCGGCCGCGTCCACATTGCACGCGTCCGACCGCTAATTCCTCACGTTTTCTCTCACCCCTCCTGCTCCGATACATCACAGCTTTCTCACCCTACGTCTCTACCCTCGAACGAGATCTGACTATACCATCCCGGAATTGGATTTCAGGAGGCCACTGTGAGCTTTTGCGAACTATTCTCTCCATCTGTCCGGCACGCTTCCGCGTCTCGTATTTCGCAATATACAGTCTAAATATATAAAAAAGTATGAAAGAAGGATATTTTTTAAATATTTTACATATTGTAAATTTACAGATTTATTTAAGCTTCTTACGAGCTAAAAATTATAATCGAATATTCTGAATTTGCTCTCGATTCATCATGAGATTCTTGTACGATGTTTTCTTGTTTAAAGATAAACGATGCTACGTCATTGGGAAATATCGTTGATGAAAAATGAAGTGCGAGACAGCGAAAAGCAAAGCATCCAGAAAGTACAGGACGTCCATGGAAGGCCGATGCGCTCACGAAAGCTTCTATCGATGCGATGGAAATGCAAATCCTACGGCAAATCCTCTTGAGGATGGACGCGCGCGTGCATACGAGAGAAAAAGACAGACTAGCAAGTGTAAGAAATTGAGTTCCGACGAAAGAAACTTGAGTACTCCATAGTAGTTTTCTTGCAGCGCAAAGTCGACTGTTTTTCCTTATACACGGAAAGAGAGCATAAAAGATAGTACACTTTTGGAAAATTGGAATGCGTATATGCATTAAACATATTGTAAATAAATATAAAAACGAATTGTGTAAAAAATATCCTCCTTATTAATCACTCCTCGAGCACATAAAGTCAATGACATTAAATCGGTTACTAAATAATTAGTAAAATGAGGAACAACATAAATCCTTGTTATACCGCGTGCGCTGGAGATAAGCGCACTTAGTTCAATTACCTCCGCCAGAAAAACGAAGAATGAAGATCGAAAAAAAGAAGAGTGGAAGAAGAGAACGCACCTTTTTTTCCGCAGGTAAATATTTCGTCGCTATCGCGGTTTAGACGATTTAATGGACGGCCATTAAATTTGTCAGCAGGTTCCACGCTCGGAATTCGTGCTCGATTCCCCCCGGGGGGTCGGTGGCTACCCCCCGCGGCCAAGAGGTGCGGCGCAGCGGGCCCGTTTATCGCGCCACCCGGTACATTCGGTAGCCGGGTATGCCGATAGTGTACCTGCATCCGAGTGCTCGGAGGCCCTCTCTATCTCTATCTCTCCCCCGTTGGAAATTTGCATGGCATTTACATCCGATTGCGGCGCAACGCAGGCTGAAAGCGGCGAGCACGGTCGTGGTGGGACCCGGAGATGGGAAGAGGAAGGGCGCGCGGCGTAGGGCGAAGGGCGAAGGGCGAAGGGAACCGAGGGGGTTGAGCGGTCCCCTCCCCTCGCCTCGCCTCGCCGGAGGATCGGGGACGCGTAGGTGCATTTACGTCGGAATTAGACATTATTTTAGCCACTTAACTCCGACGCGTGCACCGGCTACGTTTCAGCGACTCCTTCCGTCCAATGAGCTGCGTTTCGCGCCCGGCTAAGTGCTGTTTACGAGACAGACGAGTCAAAGAGGAACCGAGGGGAGCCGTGCCCCGCCATTTGACTGGGAAAAGGTTCGTTTGCTCGGCAAACGATCCCAATTTCTATCCAATGGACATATGAGCACGAGTGAGATATAAATTATACTTTCCTTAAATTCTTTAGAAAAAGAAATGTAGAACGTGTATATGTGTTGAAATTACATGTTAGTCTATGATTTTTAAACTTTTATGATTTTATAAAAATCAAAAAATAAAATATCATTTTTATATGTTAGTATTGAGACGGGTAATGGCACGCATTTAGAAAAAAAATGTATGAAACAGAAATAAATGAGAGAAGAATAAAATGAAAAATGTATGAAAAAGAAGTAAATGAGAAAAGAATAAAATGAAAAATGTATGGAAACGAAGTAAATGAGGAAAGAATAAAATGCTATCATGATCTAATGAGAAACGCTAACTCGTAAAAGAAATTGACATATGCTAATAAATGATCGTAATTCTGTTCCGAGATTCTACGCGATTTCTACCGTGACAATATCAATAAATTCATTGGCGCGTGCACGTGTCTACGTTGCTTTTTCGCAATTACTTTTCGCGTGTGCATAATCTGCAAGGTCACGTTCTCGGACATACTTTACGTCTGATAAAACTTATTCTTTTAAATTTACACATACGCAATAATGTTAATTTATCTCGGATTAAATCGAAATTGATCACTTCTATTGGAATTTCCAATTGAACTTTGTTTTAACGAAGAAGATTTCCCATAAAAAAGTTGAAAAAAAATTTAAGCTAAATTAATTAAATACTAAAAAAAAAAAAACCCGGAACGAGAAAAATAATATAATCAATCATCATATTTCATATCAATGAAATAATATGATATCAATACTTAATATCCTGCAAATTGCACATTTGGGAAGAGATAGATTATTAGAAAGAATTAGATATCAAGGTTTCTAAGATTAAGAATGATCGAAGTGCAACAACACGCACACGAAAATATTCTTTGGGATATCCGAATGAGCGCTCAAGGTAAAATCACGGGGTCAGGGTCATAGGTGCAGTTACGTCGGAATTGGACATTATTTTCAGCGAGTACCGTCCACTTAACTTAGCTGTACGCGCGTGTATGCACGTATATGCGTGTCATAGGTCCTATTATCGCGGCCACTTGGTGCCGGAATGACGATACCAGTCTGTCCGTTGCTGAAGTTCATCCTACGAGTGAGAGAATACAATAGTAATTCGACTCGACCTATTTCAAATCGCTCCCCCTCTCCCTCTCCAGATATGAAACCGGCTATTTTACAACTTCGTTTCATTTTCGTACTTGAAAAAACTTCTCGTTGCTTTTCTTTCTGGCATAGAATATTTGTATTCCCAATTCTAAAAACCTTACAATTTCAGGAATATTTGACAAATTCGCAATCCTCGTTGTAGAGAAAGAATTTGCAGACTATCATATAAAAATATATTTTACAAGTAATTGTTTAAAGTCAAATCGTACATAAAACATGTATTTTTTGAAAATTAGTTCAGTGACAGGTGAAATCCGAGGGATTTCGCGAGACATCTCTGACAGACCGTGTTGTAGTAAAATATTTTTCCATCTCGTGCATATTCTCTTCCTCCTTCCCTCCATCTCCGAAGGAATCTAGCCACGAGCAACAGGGCGGTTGTAAAACGTAGCTGACGCAGCAGACGTAATATCATAAAGGTAAATCCGCTACGCATAGATGTTGGCGAACAATCTTGCATACGAAACGTGTAATCGCGTCGTAACTTCGACACAAAATCATCGAACAACGATTATCGAAACGTCGACAATCGCGCGAAAAAGAAATTTGAGGGGCCAGTTACGGCTGGAAGAATCGAGGAGAAAAGCCCGTTTCTCTCGCCCGACTGTTCAGATCCGCGAGTCGAAGGGAATGAAAGGGGAACGCGGCAATAAGTCGATCGGAGCATCGATAAAATTGAGAATGCACGCGGTCTGCCGCTTTTAATGAATGAACGTCTCGTGAATATAGTAAAGAAGAGAGAGAGGAGCATAAGGGGCTCCATGAGGACGGGGTGAGCGAGGAGGGGTACGAAGAACGGCGTGAAATGGGAAGAGCGAGTACATGTGCACGCGTGTACACGCAATACGTACACACGCGTATAGTCACACACACACACACACACACACACACACACACACACACACACACACACACACACACACACACACACACACACACACACACACACATACACACATATGGATAGAATACATGGATAGTTTAACGTTTGTGTAACGGCGGAATGAAGCGGATAGCGGCAGCGGCGGCGGCGGCGACGGCGGCAGCACGGAGATCTACATAATGTTTATTATGCTAACCTAGGCCAACGCGGTTGCATCAACAAGTGTTATATTATCATTCAAATAAAATGTTTTAATCTGCATACGTTTTATCGCCCTCCCGCGGGCATGCGGAATGCATCGCCGGCACGAGACACGCGTTCCACACGCGGCACGACGGACACGCGCCCGTCGTTTGGTTCTTTTAAATGTCCACCGAGCGTGCCTGGAGCGGAATTCCTTCCGGGGCGGTTCTTTCGATGGCGATTTCGTCGGAGTGAGCCTTACCCGGGAAAATTGATGGAGATTGCCTCCGACACATATTACCTTCGTCTAACGGGAAACTCGGAAGAGATAAGCTCTCCGATAATTTTATCACGATCATGTGATAAAATTATATACACGTGATTTATGCATAATAACAATTTGTTCTCAGTGCCTTGCGTTGTATCAAATTTGCTGCATATAAAATATGACTCATATTTTCGTAAGTTCCTCACTCGTATTAAAAACGCATAAGTCAAGATAATCGTTCCCCGGAGGAACGAGCAAATCCGACCTCGAAGATCGTAGAAGAGTATTCTCCAAACTGTACGATATTGTATTCAGAATTGGTCACTCAGAGGCACTTTATCATCGTCCCGACACCAAACGGGGCATCCCGAAGGCAAAAACTTTACGACAGATTTTCGATTAGACGAAAAGAAGTCCGGCGAGATTTACGAAAAGTTTCCTAGGAACGAGCTCTAATCTGAATGCGTTTTATCGGTCCCGCGGGTCACGTCGAAACACAGAACACACGCAAAAGTTTTGCGTTCCGCCATGCGACACGCGAATGCGTGCACGTGTTGCCTCGTGAGTACTATTAAGAAATAGTTTTGTGCGCCGCGAAATGTGGAAAAAGTCGGCCTGTGGCCACTTGCTCCGTAATTTGAAGCGTGACGACACGAATCCGTGGTGACACATAATTTAATTAATGATTTGCATGCATTAGTGACGACTGTGCGCGCAAAAGTAATCCAGGAGAAAGAATAAAAACCGGCGAAGGGACTTAAATGCACGCGCGATCAATCACGCGATCAACGATCCGTATGATGACGATAAAAAAAAATGGGAAAATGAGGGCACATCGATGCCCCGATAAGAATATATTTCAATATAAATGACAATTTATCAAAGTTCGCGCTAGGTAATTTCGTTTTTTTTTTTTTTTTTTTTCGTTGTTTGGAAGCAAAGCATTTCTCCAAAGATCCTTTAGAATAATTTTGGAATAATTTAAATTACTTTTCCCGATATTTCCCGCATTCGCAGAATTCAAACTATGAGATCTTTACTCATATAAATGCGCAGATGTAGAGAAATCATCTCGCGATCGCTAGTGCGATCGCAGCAACGAGAGAGAGCTCCAAAGTAGACTTTTCGTCTCTTCCCTATCTCACTTGCGGCTGATCCGGTAATCATCCTACTTACGTCTCGGTCTCTCTGTATATCTGTCCCGACCTCTCCGCCGGTTTCCCGTCCCGCTCCCTTTGTCTCCCCGCCATTCGGGCGACGATCGGGGTGGAGGATCTTTCCGTGCCACCTGTGTGTCTTCATTATTCAGCAATGCAAATAGATTGCTGGCGCATTACCATAATTAGATTCAATATTTGTAGCTTGTCACGCCGTTACTATAATTCATCGGGACGACCGTGCGTCTATCTGGCGATTTGTTAGCTCGATCTCGCCCCGCGGGCGAAAAATGTATGATTGATACGCGACGCGGGTTGCACGCCGCGGTGAAATTAGCGCGATCATCCTCCGTAAATTCCCGCTACCGCGAATCTCACAACACCTCTCACCGATGTAACTAAATGAATCCCGCATTGAGACATATGAATGAACATACGTCAGCGTAATACGAACGAGCTCGAACGAGGATAGTCATAAAAACGTGACGTGACGGGCGAATTAATTCCTCGAGTATCGAAAAAGCTAACCTGCAGGGTGTATGACTAATTGCCGCTGTCATCTAGATAAGTGACTAGCAATATCGACATTGGCAATCGTGCCACGTCAAGATCCTAATGAGCCTACTAAAAATTGTGACACGTCCGTTTCTCTCGGAGGTGGAGCCTCAAATTTAAAAATTTAACAAAGGTATACTCGGAGCGCGAGTATCTTTCGAGTTGCAGGCGAGTGAGAAATAAGTAATATTTAACAAAACTTTCATATTTGTTGCACGCTCTTAAGTACCGGTCCACCCACTGTAAATCCATAATCATAACGCTGCGACACTACTCTCATAAATAATTCAGAACAAACTTTGCCCGCGTTTGAGAAAAATGCAGAAACTGGTCTCGACACACTCGATATCTGTGTTTTGACCCCAGCTTTGCCGAAGGCCACAGTAACGTAATAACTTAACGTGAGTGCTTTTCAACGTAAAATGTAGACTCTTAGAGAATAATGTAGCAATCGCGAAGGTCAATGAGGCGCACAGATATTTTCACAATCAATTAAATGACAAACTGACGAAACGTCACAGTTGATAAATAATGAAAATTTCGATTTATATAAATAGCAAGCAAAGTACGTAAGAAAAGAATTAATAGATTTGTCACGTCACGCGCGGTTGTTCATGTTAAAATATATGATTCCGTAATTCCTAATTCCTTTTAATTCTTGACTGTATGTCAATTTTCGTCGTAAATTATTAGAAAAGCTTCTTTGTTATTTTTACACACGTACACACGTACACACATATACACCATCAATTCCGGCTGTCTCTCGTGGCTGACGAATATGGGTCGCGTTTATGTCACGGCGTGTCAGCTTGTCATTACACGTTTCGCGTATGGAGTGCATTTCGCGAAATCGAGATGTATTTATGATGCACGAGCACTTTACTTCGAAGTAAGTAAAAAACGATTTCCTGCTTAACCGTCTAATCTGCGCATCTGGAATAAACTTCGCGAAATAGTTCCCGAATTGTATAACGTAATTGTTTAACGTATACAAAAATGTATAAAGAAATATATTGTACGTAATATCGTTATTTGTGGCAATAATACTTTACGAAACGAGATGTTTTTGTTAGATACGTCTCTCAAAATCAAATTTATAATGTTGACGGTCCTATGCAATTTTTCTCGACGAATGTTTTCGGGTTAGTCAGTAGACCGCGGTGGACGTTTGCCCTCAATTAACTTTATAAGTGAGTAAGGAGGCGTGCGCCCGACCGTCCGTCAGTTCGTTCGTATCTCCATTGCATGCGATGTTCATTCTACAAGTGCCAAATCTCACTACCGGGTGTTGGGCACTTTTATTGGCGTATAATGGAGCCACAGAGGAGCGAAGGAGTTCGCGGGATGCACGCACCAAGATTATTTGCACGGAACGCTTATTCCGTTTGCCACATGTGCGATGATACGTTCGTCATATCCTCTTTCCGAGACGAGAGATACATAATAACTAAAGAAGATTTATTAAAGCAATCAAGAAGTAAATAACAAATATAACGTAAGAAAATGAATATATATTATGTATAATATATCCATCTCTGATGATTTAGCTATCAATTTATAAATTTAGTACTACATTATAGGTGTTAATTTATTTGCTTTTCAAGAAGTGAGTTAAAATACTCTGGAATCTGATCGGAAAATTCTAAATTCCTAATTTTGCATGAGAGTCGAGGATAATTCCTCAAAATAAAACATGGGCATATTAAAAAATGAAGTAATCTCAATGAAATAATCTCGCCGAACGGGACTGTGACGCAAAGAGGTCTCCCGTCTCTCACGTTCTTACACTTCGACAAATGCGTCGGTCCCGTCATTTCCCGCGACCAAGTGCGTTTCCGCGGGCAGTGTAAGGTAATGCGGGCATAAGTCAAGCGAGCGTCGGCGGATCCCGACGTGATCTCGGCTACCTAAAAGAGCGGCGCTCTCTCGAGGAACGTTCAATCTTTATCGCGCTGCGAACCGCGCATAAACGTGCAGATGCACGCACGCATGCACGCACGAGCGCACGTTTTCGAGCGTGTATATACGGACACGCACTTACCTACGCACGCGCGTGTGCACGAGAAGTAAAAAGATTCGCGATGTACACGAATAAGTCCGCCTACGCGAGCATGTACCGTACAAGAGATGTACTGCGTTCGCCGTGACGTGCGTGTGCACACACGTTGCACACGTGTACACGCACGTACACGACACCGTGGACGTACAGGTGTACGTTTCACGAGCGCATGCGTAGGCTCGTTTACTTAGCCAATGCCATAGCTGAGTTATTTATCTGTCTTTTGCCCGGCAGCGCCAGTCGAGAATGCCTCTATACGAGCCAACACTCCTAGAGAGTCGTATGCGCGTGGGTCCCCGAGTTTTTTTTTTTTTTTTTTTTCTTCTGTTCAAGGCCTACCTGGTTATGTTGCTGTCGGACGCACGATCGGTTCTCTCCTTTCCTTCTTACGCTACGTCCGTCTCTACCGTTTGTCTCCGTCACCTCGGTCTTCCCGTCTTTTTTCCTTTCCCTCTCTCTTTCTTAGTTTTTCTTTCTCCCTCGCTCCGTTTCGCCGGGACCACTACAATCTCGCGAGGAAAAAAAAAAAGAGAGAAAAACAGAAAATTGATGAAAAAGAATATCCGAGAGGTGAACAAGGTTGGCATAAGGACGATCCCAAGGAATCTCTCGCAAAGTGGATCCGGTACTTAACATCGACAAGTTCGCACGTCCCAAGAGTTTCGAATGGAACTGAAGACGATCGTTAGACGGTGACGTCGTTTCGCGTCGACGTGTTTTCGATCACGATGGATCGACTGGATGGTAGAATTGACTTTTAAATTCTGCCAAAGGTCTGAAGACGACGAAACAATTAAAATCATTGTGAAATCTTGAGATTTATCTCTGTCTGTTTACATGTATCTGTTTTCTCATGGAGTCAATCAATTATTTTTATATTTAAGAATAATATATAAAAGTTTAGAAAGAGAGAGAATATAAGGAAACCTTTACTATCCTTCAATTCATTCAAATTAATCGTCTTTTTTTTCGACTTAATTGCAAACTGCGCTGTTTCTTAAGGCCCAACATCGCGATGGAAAATTCGGTGCAGAGATACGTAAACGATAGATGAAGGCTGCGTTCCGATCCAGTCACTGTTAGTACTTAAAATATATAGGTTCAGGTCATGTATATTATAGATTTTCAGTATTAGCAGTAAATTTTGGAACGCAGCCGATGTCTCGCGTACGCGGCTCACGCTCGCTCTCCGTAGCCGGATTGTTGAGTGACGTCAGCGTCACCGGAAATGGAATGTAGGTAGCGATGCTTATTAAGCTTCGGAGTGCGAGAGAGGGCATTACAACGAGAGAGAAAGAGAGAGGGAGGGAAAGAGAGAACTCGACGGAACAGCGGTTGAAGGGAGAGAAAGAGATCTAGAGAGAAAAACGGGAGAGAGAGAGAGAGAGAGAGAGAGAGAGAGGGGGGGGAAGGATGGCGTTCAATTGTTTCCTCCGCACACGCGTACCGCGTATGCACGTAGGTACGTACCTACGTCCGTTCGTATAAAGAAAACGACGAAGATCCTAGTGTGGGCATCGGCTATTAAATCAATGCGCTGGTGTCAGGATCTGTTCACGCCTCGCTAATACACTCGTGGAATGTCAACGAGGCGACTACCTTGAGAGAAGGAGGCTGTCGCGGCTGCGATGTAGGAAATCTCGCGAGCCATAAGGGTAAGTAAAAGATAACCTCTTCCGGCGAGTTCCTTGGAGGTTTTTTTAAGATGTTAAATGCCGCGGAAATGTCGTCAAAATAACATGCAAAATGTCTCTCAAATGTGAAAACGTGAGTGAACATTTAAAATTAAGCTTTAAACTTTGTGCTTAATTAATTTTCATTTCTTATTGAATATGAGTAAAGAAATTATCGACAAGTCAGATTGCTCCGATAAACGCGATGGCGCGTTGGCGAGCAGTAAGAATTCTATTTTTAATTGCCTTATCCCTTACGGTAGAATAGAAAGGAATAGATGTTTTAGAATGTTTCCTTGATCGCTTAAGTTATTTGTGAAATGAGGAATGAAGAATGAATAATCTGCGTGCGACCGCACTCAGGAAAAAGACTTATTCAACTAATAATGTGGATAGCGGTTTTGCCGTGCGGTTTGGACGTGCTTATTCTCATAACGATCGCACTTCCATTTCCTTATCGCGTATGAGCGTCTATATATGTATATGCGAGCAAGAATGATTGCGTCTACATTCGTTTATGCCGTGTCTCTCTCGAGAGAGAGACAGCCATTAAGCGAGAGATAAAATGTTCGTCAATAACTAATTAACAGAAGCAAGAACAATTTGCCGATTCGAACGACATGTTAGACAGGCAAACGAGAGATAGATACATACATTCTACAATTGAAATAGGCGTTAGTCTCTAGTTGTGTATATAACATATCTTTCGTTATAAGAATAGAAAAAATGCCACATATTTGCTAATATATTTGAAAAATGTAATAATTGAAATTTAAAAGTGCACAAACGTCGTAAATGTTGAAAAATATGTAGGTAACGGGGATTTTCTGTTTTCGACGATCAGTAACTTTTTAAAATGTCGATTGTTCTCTCTGGAACAGCCTCTATCAGTGGTTTGAAATATCGAGGCTTGCTCGTATCTCGCGCATGGAATGTTGACGAACAAAGCGCGCGACGGCAGCGATCCAAGATGAAGATGCAGTAGAGAGCCGCCGTGAGAGAGGTGTCGCTAGGTATAATTATGGTGTTCCAGATAAGGTCGAGAAACGTGTAGTAACGACTTCGTACGGGCTACCGGTCTCTTGTACGAACGGCTACTTTTATCAATCGGCTATTAAATCAATGCGATACCGACCGTTCACGCGGCACGGTGTTCACGCCTCGCTAATGCGCGATCCGAGGAATGTCAGGAAGGCGATCGGGATTGGCGCCGTGATAACGAGATCTCGAGAGAATTGGAATCCGCCTATATGTCGATTCCATTGAACCATCCTAATACTTTAACATTCAAATAGGGATATATCGTGCTGAAGTTCACGAAGTTATTCTTTTTTCCTACAATTGGCCACTTTAGTCTCTGAGATTTATGAAGATCTTTTTGCGTTAATTTACGTATGCTTATGTGTATAATGCGTAAATTTACATATGCTTATGTAATAGATAATAAATCTTGAAGAAAATTCTACGCAAACAGAACAAAGGAAAAATTACCGCAATGTATTGCGGAAATCGTAGAAAACGCAAATGAAATACTGGAAAGAGATTTAGATCGGAGATTTAAATAAAGATATTGAAGAAGTCGACGTTATAATTTTAGAAACTAGGAAGGCCGGCTTTCGTCGATCGATCGGTATCGTCGAAGAAAGCGGCACAGATCCGAGGACGAAGCGTCGCAGCGCAAATTGCACGCGTGAGTTCATGCAGACGTCGCGCTACGCCTATAACAATAATTTCAGTAGGTGTGAACGAAACCACACCGAAGGAGGGATGAAGAACACAGGGGGAGGACGAGGAGGAAACGCGGACGCGATCCCCAGAGCGCATGCCCGTCGTGAATCGAAGGGGTTGATAGGGGTTGATTAGCGCCTGCGCGCCACATAGTCCCTCCACTTCATCTCTCCGCTTTCTCCCTTTTCTCCCTCTTCTAGAACCGCGTCCCTCTCTTATCAGCCACCCCACTCTGCTGCTCATCCCCTCTTCTCATCTTTTCCCTTCGTTCCGCACCTCGTCGCTTTCATCCCTTCCGTCCATCCCGTTTTTCCCGTCGTCTCCCGTCTTTCTCCTCGTTTGTCCGTCCATCCCTCGTTTGCGTTTCCCTTTCTCTTCTCTCGACTTTCCCTCTCTTTCTCCTCAGAGAACTCGGATTTTATCCCTGCCTCACTCCTTCTCTCGTCAAGTGTCTCTGTCTATGATTTTCTATCCTTTTTTCTCCCGCTTGTCGGTCAGTTTCACCCCCTTTCGATACGCGCCGCTCATTGTTCGCGCGTGTCACGCATCGCCGAGGTGAAACCATCCGACGATTTCCTGGCTGGCACCTGGTTTCGCGCGCTGCTTTTTTCCTCTCTGTCTTCCTGTCTCTTTCTGTTGTCTGCTTTCATCATAGAAGCCGTTGTTACCGTTGACCAGTCGGAGGGCACCCGATCGGTGGATCGTGACGAGACGACGGAAAGGGGAGAACGACTTCCGAAATGACCGATGTCACTGTCAATGGCGGGGGAGCAGGGCTAACGAGGGTGTGACAGGTGTAGCGTCAAATCAGTACGTTTGTGATCTCAGCCAAGGGAGCGAGTAGCATCGCTGGAGGGGGGGGGGGGGGTGAATCGGTAGAACGGGAGAGATGGTTAGTGGTTTTATAACATCGGTGTTTAAAGGGTGTCGTGTTTTTGCGTTCACTATTTAAGGAGGGATTTAAATGTTTCACGCGAGGATATATTATCGTGGATTTGCTGCGTTATATAATTCCAATAAATTGCCACGTGCTGCTTGATATAATTAAATAATTGATATTAATAATAACGAAATAGCTGGGCTGTCTCGTAATTTAATATTGATCTGTGAAGCCTGCGATATGTATATCACGGTCAATCAGACCAGATGCAATATTGAATATTATATTCGGCGTCATAATTATCATCATCTTGCGGCATAATTATCATCTCTTAATGCGATTTCGAAAGAGACGAGAGAGACATTTATATGAAATTTATATTTTTAATAATCTCATAAAAATGCAAAAAATTGTCATAATGATGAATCTAATTCGTTATTCATTGACGGAAATTCTGGAATATTTTAAAATGATTCTCGTAAACTCTTACTCAAATCGATCGATTTAAAACCTATACATTTAACGACTTAATCACGGAATGCATCGCACTTCGTTTATTCTACGCCGAGAAGCAATGACGCGCCCAGGAAAGCGTTTGAATTCCGCTGCAAATCTCGGCTTTCTGCGATTTCCCCACTTCTCGCATGATACATCTTAATCGGATGCATATTTCCACACATAATTAAAGTCAAAATTCGCACATTAACATAATAATCTGCCTCGCGTGGATACGCTTGGATGGTAGCGTCGGGCACTTAAACGTCGCGCATCGGGGAACGCCGTTCTTTCGTCGGTAGGAACCGGAAGCACGTGTCAGCCACCTGATCGTCACCTCTGTTGCGAACTGCACATTCGTGCGTGCATCGGCATACGAAAAGAGAATTTGCTCGCATCACCATAACAACACTTTGTAATCTGAAACGGATTTATCCTTAATATGGGCATAGATTTTTAATTTCTATCAGCAAATATATCAATAAATATTTCGACATTTGTTTACTCGTATTACGTAATGTTATTCAAGTCTATTAATCATTCTTTTTCAAGAATAAGATTTAATTTCAAAGTTTTTTAGCTTCAAGGTTCAAATCTCAAAAAGTCACTTTTTTCGGTGATTCATCACCCAGAAAAAATAACATTAAGTATCGATATTTCTTTTGAGAAAAAAATTGTTGATTGTAGATTCGTCAAAGAAAACGTGTCTCACAAGTCAATGCGATGAAAATCGACACGCTTGATATATCCCGACAGCCGCCGAACCGAGCGATGGCGGCAGATCGCGAGGCCTACCGCGGTTATTGACGACCGCGATTATGATTATCGGTATTATCCCCGCCTGTCTTTTGCTCTCTCGGCAGAGATTACCCGAAGCATATTCGCGCGCTTCCGAAGTGAGTAGATTGTAACGCGATACCTTCACCGTAACGCCCATTCGCCTCGATTGGCGGAGATCGCCGCGCGTCAGGAAGCCAGGATCTTTACCACCAGCGTAATTGTCGCGCGTGAAATTTGCATATTAATGTCCTGGAGATTTTTATGTTGTTTCCCCGTGAGTATATTATTGTCCCAGGGTTTTGCGCGACGTGTTATTTTCGGAATTAATTCCGGGAATTATAAACGCATTTTTGTCCGCGACTTAAATTTATAAAACGATCTGCAATGCACTTCCCAAACTAAAACCGAAAAATTTTAATGCTAAAATCAACGAAATTGTTTGTTTATACTACGTCTCTGAGACAAAGTCTATCCTCTTTATTGCTTGAGCTAATATAATTTGATTAATATTCTAAATAGAATTATTTGTGATTTTTTTTTTAAATAAGAGACGAAGCACTGAATAATGCATCAGATTAGTTTGCGGGGAAGCCGCAGCAGGAAGCGAACGCAGGCAATGAAATCGACGGGCTGTTTCGCGGCCGCGCGATCATATTTTTCGCCTTTAACGGCCGTAAAAATAAGCGCGACATAAACCGCGAACAATGCGTGTAAAAACCGATTGTAAAAATACTCTCGCGCGCGCGCGCGCAATCGCGGACGAAACGCGGGAACGGACAGGAGTGATGGCCCCGTGCGACTTTTTCCACCGTGAAAAGTGCTGGCGGAGGAGGAGTATTACACCCCCGAATAGATTCGGTGGGTTGTAAAAAAAAAAAAAAAAAAAGACGATACTATGGCTTACTCGATCGAGATTTACGAGACAAACGCACGCGTTTGGAATATAACGGTCAGTCGTATTTCCGCGTCGTTCGACGTGGCGCAAGAGGTGGTTAAAGAGTTTTAAACCCGTTACACAATTGGTCGTCATGTTCGACTGGAAAAAGTATACTGTTACATATATGGTTTAGCGATACGTTAAAGACAACGCCTTCATCAAGAGCTCTTACACCTGCTAATTTTGCATGGCGAATCGATAATCGAAAGGAAATTGAAATCATAGAATAGAAAGGTATTCAATCATCAAATATTTTAGACGTACTACTTCAGAGAAGCAATTGTAAGAGACAAAGTTCTAACGAAACTAGAAAATTGTTGAAAAATAATTGACTGCTGATTGATTCCAAAATTTCAGATTATCATTTGCAAATTCCCCATCGGAGCATCGGCTTGTTATCAGGTTTGATCGACTTGACCGTGTACTGGATTCTAAACAAGATCTCTTGTTTGTGCAATTTGCGTTTAATAATTTAATACTATTTGAATCAAACATGTTCGGTTTAATAAAAGAATGTGTACAACATTATTTATGTGTGATTAATCGAGCGGTACATCGCGAATCATTCTCCGCATAATTAATAATGTAGTGTTTTCGTCGTATAAAGAGGCTGTTCCCTTCCAGCGGACTCAACGTGCAAAAATTGGGCCAAATGTGGTATACTTCCAATTAATTCACGGTCTTTTTGTGGAGAAATCATATAGAAATAGCGCAGACAAATCATCACATTCGGACACGACGCGTATTGATCTAAATATTTTGCGTTCTAGATTTAGCATGTCGCGCCAACCAATAATTTCAGCTGAAAGCATCAGCATGAGATCAGTTGTAATACAATAAACGCCGATATTGGTTGCGATAGCAGAATCTTGTTACGCTAAATCGAGGACGATTTCGGGCTACGATAATAATTTACTATTTGCTATCTATGGTAACGATTAGTTCCATCGGACTCTCGTAATTCGCTTCTCGGCGACATCAAACAGGAGAAAAACACAATTAAGAATTCATGATTATTAAACGTCGATCGATGAAATTGCAGCGTCAATATCTGCTGTCAAAGTATTTTGAAATAATGCCTCGAATTAAAAAACGTTAAACCGGTCGATCGTTTCCTACGTTGAAATTAAGTCGTTAATTATTAAGAAAACACTAATCTTGTTTTCTCATTTCTTCAATCATATTGCACATTTTTTTGGAAATATAAACATGTTGATTATATAAACATGTTTGTTGCCTTCTTTCGTCTAAAGTTACCATTTTACTTGTGTGTAGTGCAGCTTTTGTATAATTTACGTCGATACCGGTTTATTAATTGATCGAACTATTTGACGTTTACGGGATGGATAAAGAGAAGAGCGGCCAGAATAAGTGATAATAACTATAACAAGATGTCAAGATCTTTTAAGTCAGATATTTTAAGTGGCTTAACTACAAGCAGCGAGGCCGGCTACACAAGGCTTTTTATCGACGGCAAGAAATTAAATAACTACAAATCTGAATCGCGGACTCTTTTGAATAAAAAAAAAAAAAAAAGCTACGTGTTAACTATTACTGAATGAAAGCAATGTTGAAACCTTTTTCGTTTCAGATTGCATCACTCGACTTGAGCAATAAAATCCCTGGGAGGAGACGACTGCTTCTTCAAGGTAAAACGTGCCACGATATTCGATTTCGCGATAAGCAACAACGACACGAGCCTTCGACGCGTAACCGTAGGCGTAGCGAGAAACACCTTCGGAGTCAGTCCGATACGTTCGATGATGAGCAAACACCAAGATCTCGCTGGAATCTCACGAACGTTAGAACAATGTTTTCCAATGGCTTCTTTGCGTAATGGACTGTTTCTAAGTGATAAAACAATTTGCGGAAGCAACTGAAAGCGCGCACACAAGCGTTAAACAAATATATAAAATATAAACAGAAATTAATGTGTAATAATGAAAAGCCTAATATAAGAGTGTTATACCATTAAATAAACTTGAAATTGCTATTTAAAGGTCGATTGCGTATCATCCGATAAGCGATTTAGCGATTTAGATACGCGCGTATATCAAATCGCACATGTAGTTCTAATTAGATAATCTACTATTAATTAATTTAATTAGAACATAATGTAAATGTAATTAATAATCCGTATTGACGTGTGTTTTCGATCGTTTCTCTGTTGTTTCAGCACGAATTGAACAATATCTTTATTAACGATAGAACGATAGAACATACCTATCCCAGAATATTATAAACGTTTAATGGATTTCATCGACGCGCGTCACTATCTCAAGCATTTTTTTTTCCTGCAACGTGCGATTATCCCGCATGTCACTTGGCCGTCACGGCAATTTCGTCATATCGTGCGGTAATTATACACGATGCGACGTACGAGAGAATAATCGAGCGATCGGACGAGGTATTTCTCGCCGTCGATCGACAAACAGAGTCCGGACTTCGTTCGTGGAAACGAGAGACAATCGCGAGGAAAAGGTCTCGGAGAGATGAAGTGCTATTCAGGTTCGATCGATTATGCGTGCGAATACATATTTTTCGTCGTTTCCTCACGTCGCTCACGTTGTTCATTAAGCTCTTAATTAATGCAATGAAAGACTTCAATACCACCACGCCACGGTTAAGTCGCGCGAATGAACTTTTACCGTAATTATTCATGGATACATCACGGATGGAAATGAGACACGAGAGTAAAAGTGTTCGCCCACGGTGATTCGAAAAAAAAAAGATTTTAAAGCTTGAGAGATTTCAGATTTATCTATTGTGAAATCAAAAAATCCTGCAGAAACCGTAACCATTACAAAATCCGTACAGACAACAACTGATTTTGATCAGTGATGTTTCTCGCGAATATTTTTTTCTATAAAATTTATTTTTCGAGACCTTTCTAGTTGGGTGAATATCTAATGACCTTATCTCGCGTACGGAATGCTTGTCGATCGAGCGATCATTGAGAAATGTATTACGCAGATTATCAATAATGATCAAAACCAAATAGGAATAGCGCACTTTCGCATTTATTTGAACAATCAACATTATGATACAACAAGAAGTAATTTACAAGAGGAAACCATAGGATGATTCGATTTTCACGATACTGACGCACATAGAATATCGACGAGGTAAAGAGAAATGAGAATTTCTCGACCATAGGTGATGATGATCGGCAAATAAAGCAAAACGCCAGGTGTATGTTGCACATTACTTTCATGTCATTTATTAATTGAAATTCAATAGTAATTTAGCTTCCGCCATTCTAACAAAATGTCTTCATCATCAGATCGCCAGATCTTTATTTTTACGTTAATAATAATTAAGATTTAATTATATTAATAATATACAGCATGGGAAAACGAAGGGCGCGGGGAAAAAAGGAATTGTTTACAGATGTGTACCATTTAACAGTTTCGTGTATACGTATATCTCTAGATGTACCTTTACATGCTTTCTGTCACATCTGTCTCATTTACACCTTGTTCATAATCCACAACATCCGCACGCGTTAATATGTCAAGAAAACGCAAAATCATGGTTCGAAATCGGTGTAATATTCATGAGTTCGCTTTTTGATTATCTCAGACATAAAAATTTTAATTCATATATATATATATATATATATATATATATATATATATATGAATTAAAATTTTTATGTCTGAGTCATATATATATATGATATACAAACTCTGAAAAATATCTGTAAAAAAACAAAGTAAAAATTTAATACAAAACATAAAAAAAATACAAACAGAATAATTTTGAAATATTTTTCAACAATTATTTTGTCTTGAATATTTGTCTTATAAATATACATATATACATATATATATATATATATATATATATATATATATGATGATACATACACGCACAACATAAATTGAACTTATCAAAATTATACCGATTTCACTCTTTGCACGAAATAGAACGTGAATCGAAGAGCGCGGTTGTTTCGCGAAATCATGATTATTGTCAATTCCAGAGAGAGGAAGAAAAAAAATACAAACGTGCCTCGGGACAAGATCCAATTAGCAATTGTCCAATTTCGCGTTTGCGCGCGTCGATTCGTCCGGAAAAGGATTTCCTTAATTTCCTTAACGAACAACCATGCTCCTCGATCTCTATATCTCCGAATACGTTCGCCAGCAGTCGTACGATGCCACGATCGCAACATTCGACATCATGGTTTTCCACCAATCGCACGCGTGCACTCTTACTTTTTTCCTCGCTCACTTTGCGCTCTTTTCCTTCTCATCCCTCCTTTTCTGCATTTACAAAAAGAAAAAAATAATACCGAATTTTGCGCAGCGTCTCATTCATCGTTTCGCAATTTCGCATCAGTCTCCCTCGCTCTTGTGTGTCGGCGCCCGAAAAAAAACGAACGATCCGATTTGTTCAGCCAATAAAATCACCCAGCCCGATCAATCACCGTTAATTTCGATCCCGGGGACGCCCATTCTTTTTGCGTGAGAGTTAAATTATAAGCGTCCGTCGCACTCGCAGCGATCCGCAATCGCGCACCGATGCCAGTGGGTAAAGTCGTTTGTCGATACAACAAAATCACTTTGCCGACTACGTATCCGCTTCCTCCCTCCCTGTATGTACATACATATATTTATACATCAAAATCAAATTACACAACGGAAAAGAACAC
Source organism: Pogonomyrmex barbatus (assembly GCF_055798465.1). Lineage (NCBI taxonomy): Eukaryota > Metazoa > Arthropoda > Insecta > Hymenoptera > Formicidae > Pogonomyrmex > Pogonomyrmex barbatus. The sequence goes on from NW_028297098.1 coordinate 19,965,600, forward strand.
AGTGTAAGATATTGCCGAATTTTACAGGGAGAGAGCTTGCGCTATTTTATTTCTTGCGACAAATTTAAAGACAACCGCAAATGATTTGTTGGCTCAACAAATCTTCTCTCGTGCATCTCATTTTTTTTCTCTTCCTCGTCTCTCGCCCTCTTCTGTGGTGTGTGTGTGTGTGTGTGTGTGTGTGTGTGTGTGTGTGTGTGTGTGTGTGTGGCGCGCGCGTGTATGTGTGTGTTTACATGTGCATTCCTTTGCTATTCATTAAGAAGAAAAAAAGTGACAGAAACTAGCATGCAACAACAAATTGAAATTAAATATCGCGCATATCACATACAACTTTCATTTAACGTCTCCGTTAACGTATTCAATACCATTTGTACACATGATGCAATTTATTATTATTATAATACGCGGTTAATTAAGTAATGCGAAAAGTTTGCAGCCGATGCGCCTCTCGGAAAAAGATTTCTCTAATATTCATTTCGCTAACAGCTTTTTATGCAACAATAAAAAAGATCACATCATAACATCAACGTGCAGTGCAATCTCCACAACGCGGAATTCATAATTCACGAGCGTCAATTGAATTATGCGGAACAGCGTATAAAAAAATATACATATGTATATGCAAATGGCGCAAGTGAAATCTTTTGAATCATTTTAATAATGAGCGTCGCGTGTCAATTCGCGGCTGCAACATTCATAAAACCTTTTTACGCTGTTACGGATCAATTTGCAGCATTTTTAAATTGAATCCGGCAACGGTAATTATTTATATGCATGATTAAAATTACCGAGATTGCACTTCTCGTTGAAATTGGAAACAGGTACTGGTGAAGAGTTCAATGTTTTCATTAATGTTATTTCGCCAACACCGAGTTTGACCGATAAAAAAATATGGAAAATATGAAAGATTCTTATGTCAATTCTACGTTGGACAATTATTTTTCGGAAAGTAGCTCGATCTTCGTGAAGCGCGAATAAATCCTGTCAAATCGAAGATATGTTTGACATATCAAATATATCGCGCTAATCGAGGAAATATGAAAAGAGTTCGACGATAAGCATCAACGACCAATTGAGCAAATAATCACAGAAGCTATATGTGTGTAACTGATAATAGCACACATAATTGCGGTAATCATTATTGTACGTAATATATAGCATAGCTGCTATTTTAAGCAGAAAGTTAATATGTTACTAATTATAAAAGATAAGCTCTTTATCATAATGAAAAAAAAGATCTGTTAATAAAACACTGAGAAATATTTTCATACGATGTGTTTAAGTAAATTTTTGAGATTTAACTTGAGTTTAACCTTTCCCACTTTAAAAGTGGGATTTAGGAATGCAAAATTGTTACCGCAGCGGTAAATTTATTCGAATTTCATTCATTAGCGAACAGATATATTTGTATTATGAATCATTATTAGTGGAGAAATATAAAAAAGTCGGTTTCTAGTTGACGAGCGAAGCTGCATAAGATTTACATTTCTCCAAACGTATTCTACAGCTGATGATCTTCTGAATTAATTGTCAGTTTACAATAATCATATGAATAAAAGAGAGAAAGATATTCAGGGAAAATCGTAATATATACAAAGCTGACGAAAGACACATTAGCGAGCTTAATGACGACATAAGGCTTGAAATTTCTTGAAGCGAACCTGCCGAAATGAATACGTTTCTATCACGTCGACGTCGGTAAATGGACCTAACAAGGATAGGATTTGGATTCGTTCTCGATGATGGCGCGGTGATTATGTCAAAGGAGGACATCTGTATCCCAACGAACGGGGAGGCTAACGAGCAACGCTAATGCGAGAAGGACTCTATCCTCGCAAGAGAATGAACGGCGTAATATCGGATCTCATAAAATTCCGAAACTCGTCTCGTAGGCAAATATGCTTCTACCGATCCACTATGATAGTCTTAGATAAGACCTTAAAGCGTTCGCACGATAGTACGAAGGGCGAATGCACGTTAACTGATTTGTTAGGAAATGTTAATCCGTAAAGGGAAACGCGTGCTGCGATCGATGGTAATGAATGAGCTAAATTTTCAAGGCCGTAATATGTAAAGTCTCGTGAGAATACAGGTTATACGAACGCATAAACGAATGATAATGCACGTGACCCGTGGAATTAAAATAATTTATCTTCGGGATTTAAAATTCTGAACAATTTTTTATTCAACTTGCTGAAATGCCCCATTAATTTTTTTGATAAATTTTCCATAAGTAACATTTCGCGACATTTATTATCAAAGTAAAGGCAGGATTTTAAGTAAGCGCAGGATTTTATATATTTTCTATAAATAATACCGCTGAGGACTAGATTCACCTGAAACGTTCGAAATTTATAGTTATAGATGAGCCGCGGCTAATTCTTCTAAGCAGAACTGGCGACCCGGGCCCGGGATATACCGTGCCATTACCGAAATGTCGAAGTATTACGGAAATGAATAGCCCGCGATGCGTTAAGCGCATTATAACGATCGGAAATTACGGATGATTAGCGAGCCACGCGGTGGCGGTGTAACGCTGGTTCGTTCGTAAAGTTCCCCCGGCAGGCCCTCCTTATTAAAGCCCCGTGACGCGCGCTCCACGGAACGATCGCGTCCCCATAAAAATTTCTCTCTTCCCAAATTGAGCCGTGAATTACAAGCCGCGGCCTCGGCGCGCGTTTGCGCCCCTAAACGACTCTTTTAGCCCGCCAAGTAGATACTATAGGTGCTATTAACGCGCCGGGCAGTTTATACACACCTAATGCATCGTTATACGACCCCGGCTGCCAGACGCAAGTACGACTCCGCGGAAGTGTATAAATTACCGTCGGTATTTCGGTAAATACGCGTAATGTCAACGCAATGGTTTCGGCATTAATAGACGATGACGGACGGGTTCGTTGAACCACCTTACTCAAATAAGACCGCGATTGCCAGACATATGTGTTTTTTGGCGGTGACCCGACTCGTGATGCGTCCCTAGTACCTGCCATCATATTTTTGTCAATCATTCTGGACAAAAAATATACAGCGTACATATAAATCGTGCAATTAATAATGATATTTAACATTGTACTTCATCGCGACATACTAAAGAATGCTGTGTCAGGATAATGGGAGCCATAAAGAAGTTGAAAAATTGTATAAGCATCCGACATCCGAAACAACGTCTGGAAAAGAATCATTCGTCGTTGCATTGGTATAAAATTTCGACACGTAAAATCGGACTTGCGACGGAACGATTGGCAAGTCAAAATCGCTTCGTATCCGGAATTTTCCATTAACTCTCGTTGTCGCAGAAAGTTGATCGGACATACGTCCGGCGGAAAACAGCACCTGCGTCGGACGCGCTGGCGATAGATAACGGCAGCCGATGATGCCAGACGAGTGAATCTGCGCGATACAGCGCATAACGAGTCTACTGATGAAAAAGAAAAAGAGATGACGCCGCGTTTCGCGTGGGCACACGGTACGGCGCGATCAACGAAGTACCACACAGCGATTGAGGCGGAAAATAAATCGCTAGAGAGAAGGCGAAGGTGTGCGTCGGCGCTACGGAGTTCGCGCGACCACCTACGCGTTCCACGACGCCAAGGAAGAGCCGCAAAAAGGTGGCGAGAGGATTTTATATATAAAATAAAAAAAGAAAATATACATAAATATATAACGGCGGAACAGAGCGACACTGAGAAAATAGAAAATGCGATAACGGTCGGAGAAATAATGAAGTTTCTTCTCCCGTAAATGCAATGCATGATGAATCTAGAGCGCAATTCCGGACTAATAATTAATTGATAATATAAAAATTTATGGAAAGTATTGTAATGAGCTGGAAATGTCAAAATCGCCCGATTACTGCAATCAATCAATGCGATTATCCAAATGAGAGAGAGCAATGTCGCAAATATACAAGTGCCTAAATATGCAGTATCGAGAGACATATAATCGCCTATGCATAGAATAGTTTAAAAATCATTAAAAAAGACAGAAAGTGAAATCTTAAAATGCGAAAGTAAAAGCAGATTATATCAGTGTCATCTCGATTTCGAACCTGTGTGACTGCTTGAGAGACGAAATCTAAATTACACAAAATATAAATTACATTTGTTTCCCATAAGAAAATCTGCCGTAAAACTGATGTAAACCTGATCCTTTTTAAGGAATAAAATATCGTCGAAGATTAGCTCGATTAAATAAATGTAGTTGTATAAATTAAATTTCGCAAAGGAAAAAAAGAATCTCGAGATTATCTCTGGAGAGTTAACATTGAACATACTTCCTATGTCAATGATAAAATACAATATTGCAAAATATGCAATTTCACATTGTCATACGAAATTATTACAAAAAATAACAATTTTAAAGTAGGTTCTCATGCCTATTGTCAGTATTCTAAGTTCATTTATTAATTTAAAGACCACAGAATGAATTTAATTTTACCGACGGCAAATGACAGCTTCGCCACCTTTGACCAGGTATCTTTGTTTTTTTGCATGACAAGTGCGAATTAACTATGAGCGCAGCAGCAACGGCAAAAAGAAACTCTATGGAATTCTATATAGAAACGATCGGCAGACAGATCAAAAAAGATTTGGTAGAAGCGCACAACTGATCTATATAGTAATTTAAAATCCTATATAAAATAATATAACGAATCATCCATGCGAGAAATATGGATTTTTCTCGATTCTATGATTTCTGTAAATATTTCAACTTTTTATTACTTTTTTTGTCATGCTGATATTTAAATGACAGTAATATTTAATAACAGGAGACGAATATGAGATTATATGTCCCATACTATTTCTTGTAACATAATCACTGTACTATAAACTGATCGGATAATTAATAACTTTTATGTAAATCACATAGTTTATCATCATCTAGTACTATACTTCATGACGTAAGATACTTTCAGTAAATGGTATTGTATGAACCATGTATGTCAGCTTCGCATCTGCCAAAGCTCTTTAAAAAAAAGAAATACAATCCAGACAAGAGAGAAGACGAACGAGACGAGAAACAGAGAGAGACAAAGAGAAAAAGAGAATGAGAGAGCGAGAGAGGGAGAGTTCTTCGATATACCCAGCAGCGAAAACACGAGATTCTTGGCTCCGCGTTCGACTCCCGGATAATACAGGTATCGATAACATTGACGATGACAATAATAATAATTAAAATTATAATAATCGCAATAATAAGGAATAATAATAAGTGACAATAATAATAGTGGCAAAATATTATAATAGCGATAATAATAAATTCACCATGTTAACGCCGGATTTGTGTCACATTTATAACATTTTTTTCAAGACCAGACAATGAACGTCACAATAATGTAATAATAATTAAGATAATATATAATAATAGTAATATAATAAACATAATAATACAATAATAATAAGATCTAGTTAAAGTTTTTTTCGATCTATATATAGACATAGAGCTTTCGCGAATGCTACCGCCATTTCGCGCGTTTTCATATACATATATATATATCCTTTTTCTATTTATGTATAATAATATATTTCCATCTATAGACTCGTGTGCATATATACATATATATTTATGAATACTTACTCTTTATACAGAAGGGGTTTTTCGCGTGAGGGGGGAACTGTCTTGCTGTCTCGCTAGGATTTCGCACGCGCTTTTCCAATACGCGATCTCTCTTCGGTGTGCGCCCTGTCTCCCATTTATATATATATATATATATATATATATATATATATATATATATATATATAATCTGTCCCTTTTTTAACTTTGTCGCGTTGCTATTCCTTGTCTTTCTCCCTCTTATATCTCCTTCCTCCATTTATTCCAGCTCCCGCGTCTGTTTCTCGCTCGTAGTCGACGACAACGACGACGACGATTCATGCTCTCTCTCTCTCTCTTTCTCTCTCTCTCTCACTTAACTTACTAGCTTTATCTAGTACATTATTTACAATCCATATTTACTTATGTTACATCATCCACGCCGGGTTTACTTCGAGCAAATCCCGCGCGAACACAGCACTCGCTCCTTACGTATGTTCCTTTCTTGACGCCCGTTCGTCCGCCGCGAATTTCGGACTCCGCGGGAGATAAGGGAGAATCGCACGCGCGAGGAGGCACCCTTGCGATGCGTTCCGTGTTCGATATTCCCACTTTGTTCGCAGGCGAGAGATAGAAAACACCCTTTTAGCCGCACCCTCGCCTAAGTCCACCTTGCATCCGCGCACCTCGTTATTAAACCATTCTTTCTCGGGTCCCTATCGAAGACCGCCAAGTAAATCACTTCCGTTCACCGATGACGATGAAACAACAACAATAACAACAGCAAACAGCCAACAGGTCCGCGATCAGACTTTACGAACGGACGAACGAGCTCCGACCTGGCCGCGCGAAGGAGGAACGTCATTACTACGGCCGTCAATGGTACCCTTTGAGAGAACGCTACTGGGTTTTCTCTTGCGTCACGTTGCGAAAAACACGATGAAGACATTTCACTTATCACCGGGACTTTGTCGATGGAGGAAAAATAGCCAATGCCGTTCGAGGAACGGTGAAGTCTCGATAACGATGAGAATGATACTTCGGCGACGAAGATACCATGAAGAACTCGGGCGAAGAATGACCACGATGTTCATCGACGGCCGTGACACTCACGGCGATGATCCTCTCTTATTTCGTATTTTTCTTATTCTGTCTGTTCCGTCCGCAGCTTTTATCCTCCTCTTTCTGGGTCTATGCGCGCGGTCAAGGTCGGCAAAAAATCACCGACCGAGCGCGTCAGCTTCTCAGCCTCCCCAATGGACCGGTCTCGGCCTCGTTAAACCCCGTTGAACCTCGTCGAAGGAGCCACCATTCCGTACCCTCGTCTTGATAACGAGCGCCGCCGTCCGGTAGATAGAAAGGGCGCCGCGAGTCGGTCAGCTACGAGGTCGTGTAACTGCCGGTGCGTGCCTGAAGGTAATGATGATAGAACGGTGGCAGTGTCGTCGTTTCTGCCGTTGACGACACATTCGCCGAGTTCTGCGAGGTTACCGCGAGGCCCAACGGGGGAGGCCCCGGCGAACGCTAGTGAGCCGCGAGCGAGTGGGCCGTAAGGGCCTGAGGACTGAGCATCGGCGGACTGTGACTGTGGCCCATGGGCGAGCCGTGCAGGTGATCCTGCGGATGATAACCCTGATGAAGGCCGCCCTGGCTCTGGTGACCTGGCGGCATACCCTCCATCATGCCGTCGCCGAGCGTATTGGGCGGCGTCATTCTTTTCTCCTTTTGCCGCCGATTGCAGAACCACACCCTGACCACTTCTTTCTCGAGTTGCAACGAGTCCGCTAGCGACGTGATCTCTTGGGCCGAAGGCTTCGGCTGCTTGTGGAAGTGTTGCTCAAGAGCACCTTTGACTGATACCTCGATCGACGTTCTCTTCTTTCGCTTCCTTCCCTGAGCGGCGATTTTGTCGATGCTCGTCGGCGAGCCGGTCGTCGAGTCCGCCTCCTCGAGCCACTTCTGCAGCAGCGGCTTCAGCTTGCACATATTTTTAAAGCTCAATTGTAGAGCCTCGAACCTGCATATTGTCGTCTGCGAGAAGACGTTGCCGTAGAGAGTACCGAGCGCGAGACCGACGTCCGCCTGGGTGAAGCCGAGCTTAATGCGTCGTTGTTTGAACTGTTTGGCAAAGGCCTCGAGATCGTCCGACGTTGGCGTGTCTTCCTCACCAGCGCTATGATCCCTATCGAGAGGATGGCCCGCGTGCAGAGGATGCCCCGACGGTGGACTGTGATTGTGCGCATCCCTCAGATGATGAGGTAGACCGGTCTGATGGTTGTGCAGCTGATGCGGATGTTGATGTGGATGTTGATGCAGCATGCCATTCATCGCTGCATGGTACTGTTGAAGGGTAGTGGGCGAGGCCGCACCACCGCTCGGGTTGTAATGCGCCGACGGGACGACTGGTGCATGCCAAGAGTGCGGCGAGGCCATGCCCGGGGACTGATGCGGGCCCCGATGGTGCATACCCTGGTCCGTCGCGGTCGCCGCGGCCGCCGCGGTCAACGGTTTTACATCGAGACTCGCGTTCGCCTGATGGGGATGGTGGTGCGGATGATGGGTAGTATGGTGCATGCCCATCGAAGCCGCCCAGGGATCGCTGCCAGGCTGTAAGCTCACCCAGGGATTCGCCGACGAGAGACTCGCCGCCGGATGGGAGAGTCCGTTCGGCGACGGCGAAGACGTCACCTGATGGTGATGGTGATGGTGATGATGATGCTGCGGCGCCGGCATGTACTTCATCTCGCCAGCGTCGGCGGCGCTGCGGGGCGAGCCCGAAGAGTAGCCACCCACGGCGATGTTCATCCCGATCGTTGTACCTGAACCACCATCCAGGTCGGTAGACACTGCGCTACTAACCGGCATGTACGTAGTAGCGGCCATCTACTTCCCGCTCGTCGAGAGGCTTAGTGAAACCCTCTCCCGTGTGATTTTCCGCCGTGGAACTTCCACGGGGTATGTTTCTCACTTGCACCCCTTTCGCAAATAATCTTCTGAATCTTGACTTTTGTTAGTGGACAGAAAGATTATGTAAGCAAAGAAGTCTCAAGAGAATTAGTAATGATTATCGATAGAATCTTCTTGTCCTTGATTCTTCCAGAATAGAATAGATTCCGGTGTTGTCAGTTATATGTTTTATCTCTAGTCATCTCACGATCAATTGATCCTCGAGAAGAAAATTTCTTAGTCACTGATCACTTGTCGCACAATCCACAGTTCGCGTCGATACACTGGATACCAGACGAAGCTGGTCGTCGCTCGCGACGAAGTTTCGTCCATAGTTTCTCGAAAATGTCATGTATGCGACAACACGGAAACATCGATGAGTCTGCGACGAGAAAGGGTTGTCGATATACTACTTCCCTCGCCTTTCCCTCGCTACTCCGCCGGGGTCGGGGTGGGTCTCCGCGTCTCCGAATCGGAGCACCGCTCTGCCGCGGCGCTCCAAAACTTGGTTCTTCCTCTCGTTCTCTCTCTCTATCGTCAGCTCTATCGTCGCGTCTCACTCGTCTCCGCACGATAATCACACGTGAAATGAAAGCTCGCTTCCTGGCTATGATATACTCTGGCCAACCCTCGAGTCGAGTCGGAAAGTCACTCGCGAGGATATCGATTCAGCCGAGGTCACACATCCCTGGTGGGGATTCAAACTTGTCGAGTAATCACTAATCTTGGCTCGATGACGACGACGACGATGATGTCTACGACGATGCGAAGTTTACTCCACACTGGCGTCGTGTCTGCGGTCCCGACGTAGTGGACGCGTACCGATGATGACGATGCACGGCGCGACTGCACTCAGGGGTTGCCACCGCGGACCGACGACCGAGCAGCGAGCAACCGACCGACCGGCTCGGCGTAAAGGGACGTACGACGGTAATCGCGGAACGGAAGAGACTCGACTCGGCGGGAGTAGAGTAGGTATATGATGTCGTGCGTGTATGTTCCTTCTGATGGTAGATGTCCCTCTCTTTACATGAGTGTACGTGTGCGTATACATACGGTATACGTGTATATGTGGAAAAGCGTGTGGGTGAGAGAGTATAAGAAAAAAGAGAGAGAGAGAGAGAGCGAGAGAGAGTATATGTATGTGAATGTGTGTATGTGTATGTGTACGTGTGTATGGCGACGGAGGAGAGACGGGTTAGAAAGATCTCGCTCGGGCTCTCATGCGTTATGCATGTCGTAGCTGAGAGCGACTGACTGCCTCGCCTCGCAGCTCGCCTGAGGTTCCCGAGGTTCCCGGAGCTGCTTGTGGTGGAGGTTCGTCATGCGCGTCGTTGTCGTGCACATCCCTACCACCATTGGCTGCGCAGCTTGCAATTGGACGGGCTCGCAAGGTGGCCGTCGACATACGTCAGCATCAGGCGGAACCTACTGTGACCGCGCCTACGAAGGCAGGCGAGGTACCCCAGGCGCCAGTCCTTTTCGACCCCCCCTCGTTGTAGTTTGACTACGCTCTCGCTGGCTAACGATGCTCGTTCGCTAACGCTGCTGTTGTTGCCGCCGTCGTCGTTGCCGCCGCCGCCGCCGCTACCACCACCACCACCACCACCACCATCACCACCACCACCACCACCACCATCACCACCACCACCACCACCACCACCACCACCACCACCACCACCACCACCACCACCACCACCACCACCACCACCACCACCACCACCACCACCAGCACCACCACCACTACCATGACCACCACCACCACCATCACCATCATCACCACCACCGCCACCTCCAGCGCCACCACCGCCACCGTCAACGCCGATGTTGCTGCCGACGTTGCTGCCGTTGTGCCACGCCACTGCCGCCACACCGTGCCGCGCCACCACCGTGCGGTGCTGCGCTGCGCTGCGCGGCAGCTCCGTTCTGTCTCGTTCCTACCGTCGCGATTAGGAGAAGCGCGATTCGAGTCGACGTGCTCATCACCTGTCCATGTTCGTTATGTGACATTCCTCCCCGCGACTTTACTTCTCAGGTGCATTTAATTTCTCACGTCTATGCGACTTTCCATATTCATATACATTTTGTCAAATATCTCGTTATTCAAACGATGGATTTCCTTAGGAAATTTTCACGATCACGGTCGGCGATCATTGTCGCGATCTCTCACGCATGCACGCATGCACGCAACAGGTACTAATTTAATAGCGAATAATTGAATGTGCGACAAGGCACGGTAGATATCGCGACGGTTCGAATAGTCCCGTCTTTGAGATAAAGTATATCTTGTGGGAATATCCGGAACTATGAGAATTACATATGTGGGAATTACGCGCAAGGCATTATTAATTTGAGTCATCATAAAGTATATAAAATAACTAAACCATACAGAACTCTCCATCAAGACATAAATCACAAGATCCTCATTGTTTTCGCCGAGCTTTTGGAACAGATCACACTCACACACACACACACACAAGTCTGAATATGCGAGTTCTCTCTACTGCGTCCTGCAATTCGTTCATGAGAACGTGACGATCGCATACTCGTCACGTACGCAAACGAAAGATCAATTTTTCAGGCACCGTCGCGGTACAATCCTCCCCGTCGACAGTTTCATTTCCTTTTCGCGTAGCTCGCGGTGCAACAGGTGTACGGATAACCGTTGGCCTCGGCTCGTTCGCTGATTACACGCGCCTTCGTTATCGATATTCCGCACCCCGCATCGTCTCGTAGTGAGGGAGGAAAAAAGATAAACCGAAAAGGATAATCCGCCGCGTCGTGAAACTTTAATTTATGACCAACGAAATTCTCAGAGAGAGGAAAAAATTTGAATAAAAAAACATGACGTCTGCATTAAAAATATTTTCAATATATGAAATTCTGTGAGAATCAAAAAAACAGATTGCAAGTGGCATATTTATGTGTGCTTTACTTTATGTAAATATTTTTTAAAGGACATTTTACTGTTTGTGACGTAAATCAAATTGCAAATATAACATTTTCAATAAGAATCCGAGCGAAGGTAGATCGATTGCCGATTACGCAACAGCAACAGGTACTCATTCGAGATGATTAATTATGGAGAAAGATCCGTGAGGGAGGGGGGGGGGGAGTATCAATAAGAACGAGCCGAATACAAAAAGCGAGCGAAAGCGAGTAAATGTACGAAGAGGGAGGAAGAGAGGAGGAGAGGAGTCGACAACGAACGCGCAAGTGAGTGAGGTTTAGTACATTTAAATAAGAGCCACAGGTAGCAGCATTATGCAGTACGTGCCAGCTACCCCTCAGGAGGGGTGAGTTAGATCATCGTGTGCCGCGGGATCCTCCTGTGTCGTAGTCTGTTTCAACTACCCGACTGGTTTTGCGCGCCTTCGCACCTGTGGCCATTCGCGTTATTGTTGCCGTTAACTTCCTTCGTTTTCTTATTCTTTATTACTCGCACGTGCGAGGAAGCGCGACTAATTATCGCTCTCGTACGAGATGTACGCGAGCTCTTCTGCGCTTCGAGCGTTACGATAAAAAAAAAAAAAAAGAAAAAAATAGTAGAAACACAGATGCCCGCACGATACTTGTCTTTCTCGCCTTGTGCGCAATCCGAGCGATATAACGAGAGAAAATTAAAGGAGCGATAATTAATACTATCTTATTTTCATAACATTCCTTAGCGAAAATTACTTATACTGAAATCAAGGGATGAAGCACTGATGAAATTAAGATGTGGAAATTTAGACGGAGCAAAAAATAAATATTGGTTAGGAGAGAAGAGAAGAAGATGTGTTTTGTGGAGAAGGAAAAGTTAATAAAAGTAATATAGAACATTATGTAAGGGAATGTCAGAAAATTAAAGATTGGTGAATAGAATTAGGTAGGAACAGAGGCGATCACAGGAAAATTATGGGAGAAAGAGTTAGATTGGGAAAAAAAAGTAAAAGTTTTAAGAAAAGTATGAAAAGAAAAGGAAAAGGAATTAAAGAAAAGAAGAGGAAAATAAACAACAAGAGTAAAAACAAAGGAGGAGATAAGTTTTTCGCAAAAAGGGAATTGTGATAAGAGAGGCTGCGATAGATAGCAATAAGTAAGTAAATAGTAGGCAAATAAGGATGGAGGGATAGGAAAGATGAGCAAAAGTTATAAGCAAGCGAAAAGCAAAAGAAGTAGTAAGAACAAGTATAATTGTATAACAGGATAGATAATAATGTATGGAAGGATGAGTGTGGTTAAGTGATTAATTTTGTAAACAAAGTCCCCTTTTTGGACTGTAAAACTAGAGTGCAAATAAATTCTATTCTACTTATACTGAAATCAGCTTCTTCTAACACGGTATGATCTTTCACAAATCGATCGTGAAGGAGATCATTATTATAATGTTAGAAAAGCTATGCTAAAACATTCCACAACTTCGCAAACGGGCACGTCAAGAGTCCCGTGGTTCGGGAGAATTCCTATGAGGCATTCTCCAAATAATTTTCTACAAAGTGCAACAGTTGGCCGTGGCGCGTTTCTAGGTCGACACGATAAAACTGAGGCCCTCTTAGCGCGCCAGAGAAACCGTGTCGGTGGATGCCCGTTATGCTCAAAATATCGCGATATTTCGTGAACATGGTCGACACCGCCAACAACGGTTGTTCGCGAGATCCGCGAAACTTTGCTTTGACAGCTTTTATTGTGTCTTTTCTATCGCTGCCATGGCACGCTCGAGCGGCACCACAAAGCTCTGTCGCTGAAAGAGAAATTATGCATTCCGCGTTACCCGCGAATGGCCTCCGGAATTTCACTCACCTCGTCCCCTTTCTCCATTCCTCTGCTGTAAATACTCAGGAGTACGCGTGATTTATCTCCAGAGTTCTTGAACAAAACAGCCGAAATTCCACTATTATTAAATGCTTACATAAGTATTATATAAAGATACTATCAAATGTATGTGTGTGTGTGTGTGTGTGTGTGTGTGTGTGTGTGTGTGTGTGTGTGTATGTATGTGTAGATTAAGTGGATTAATTAAAGTATTAATTTTTACGACGTTGCAAAGTTATTCCCACAGTTTTGTAAGACCCGCATATTGCATTAACACATTACCGTACAACTAATTCTGGTTGGTCAGCCAGATATAACGAAAGACCGGCCATCCGTCTTCTCTACCCTTTTTTCGCGCTTTTTATCTTTCGCTGTCTGCCAACTTTTCGCAGTGGTGCCGACACCACGGTGATCTACGAGCGGCTGATAGAAGACTCGCGCGAGGCGTATAAATTCGCGTTCGTTACGCGCGCCACGGTGGCTCGCTGCCATAAATGCTACTGCTTCGTCGTAGAACACTAGTAAACAAGCGGAGAAGAAAGAAGACGAGAAGCGATTAGAATTGTCTTTACATATCTATCATTGGACTGACAGATTATGAATGACACTGTTTAAAATATCGAAGACAGATCTCGTTCAAAGCGTTCGTTCGACCAAAACGATATTGACGCACACAACGCATTTTAATACGACGCACGCGCACGCATTCTCACCTTTAGATATAATACTGAATGCATAATACTAAGGCTAAAAGCGGAAGAGAGTTCAGAGAGGATTAGAAGGCCGAGGAGAAAAGGGCACAAACTTTAACTTATATGAAAGTAAAGTTTCTTTAAGATCCTATATTTCCGGCGAAACAAGTCAAAAAAGCAAGACCGAAAGTCTAATGCTCTTTTTTAAAATTTTTTAAAATTATTACGTCATAAAGAAAATGCATACAATCTACTGTTGATGAACGTGTTAAAGTTAAGTATTAGAATTAAGAAAAATATAAAATTATGTGTGTTCAATTATTCGGTTATAGTTAGAGAGATTTGTCAAGCAAGCTTTGTTGATTAATGTTTCTTTTTAAATATTATAAATAATATTTTAAATATTATAAATAATGTTGTACCATCTTGCGACATTGACAAATAAAAACAAATCTTATTTTATAAATCTTTTTTTATAAATGAATTAACGTAAACACACACACATACACACATACACAATTAGCATTGATAGCTTTTAAAAATGTTTAATTTTCAACATTCATATGAATAACATGATAAATATAAAATATTTAAAAAATATTGATTTAAAAATTTGTAAATTCTCTTTTCGAAAAAGGCTCTAAACGAAGAGATTTCTTTTACAATTTATTATTTATTTATTATTTAATTAATCTATTCTATCTTTTCGATTATTATTTTCACGATATATTATTCGCTCTCGTGAAATTTCCTCGTTGGACCGTCTCGATCGATCGAGTGGGTCGTGGCATCATAATGTACCCTTAATTCGATTTCGTGTACCCCATTGTGTCAAATTGGATTGAATGTTGCCGTGAAATATTTACTTAGGATCCGACAGGTAGCTTTAGCTGGTTTCTACTTCACGCACGACGCATGCAATAAACTTGAAGAGGAAGAAGGAAGAGAAATGAAAGTCAGCAGGGTGAGAAAGAAAGACATAGAAAGGAATAGATGCAGAGAACGCAGAAAACAACTAACGGTTTAGTCCTGGCTATGTGAAAACAGCTTGCTACCTGAACATTTGTTTGCATAATTTAGGCATTTTCATCGGAGCCCAATCTAGAGGGGGTCCAGACCAGCCGAATGCATCTTGTTCTGCGATCAAAAGTCTGAAGGTGCGAAAACATTTGTGTAAAACACCACCATGAAATCGATTCTGTCCAATTAGGCGTTAAATTTCCATTTTTCCCTCATTTCACGTTTATCGATTTTACATAAGTATCTTTTAGAGTCTCGCATTCATGCGTATCACATTACATCGCAATCTTATAAACACAAATTATTTTCAAATACTTAATAGAAGTTATTACGGAAAGAATAGTCTTGTTGAAGGATTAAAAAATTTGGCCATATACAGATCAGAAGTATAATTTTGGTAGGCCAAATAATAATATAGGATAATAATACTACAAAATTTGTTTATATTCTAGCAAACAATTTTTATGGCCTATATAATTATTTTGATGGCCTAACAAAATTATTTTTCAAATTTGTATCTAACAAAATTTTTGGATTTTTTAGCAAAACTATTTTTTCGAAACAATATTATTTATTAAACAGTATATTTTTAGCTTTATACAAAGACAAAACAAGTTTACAGAGCAGCGAAACATATCTTTGACCTTTGCGCTCTTAATTTCAATATGTATACGAGTACAATTGTTCGCGCTGACGTAGCGTCGAGCTAGCATCGAAATTAGCGCTGCGACGTTTTGAAAGTATCGTTCAAATCCCAAATAATCACCCTCCAGCCAGACGTCTAATAATGCGCAACAACGCTTATAACAGTGGATAAGAAAATGTATTTGCGTACAAAATCCGCTTGTGGACTTGAAGAGAGAAACGCATATCGAACGTACTCTTACGCATACAACGCACTTCTAATTGTCACTCGTGATGGAAGACCATGATAATAGAACGTGTACACAAAACTTAGCTAGGGTTATCTTTTTCGGTATATTTAAAATTACAATTACGCTTCTTGTTAACATGTCGAAACTCAAGCCATGACGACGTTCTGATAGATCTTTATCGATCTGCAATTGCTCCGTTTAATTCGGAATGTGTCATAGATTTTTGAAATGTGTCATGGGTGGTTTATTTAGGAATTCATACAAATACATCCGAATCACTTGAAGATACAAGAGTAGAAGCAGCGTTATATCGCTAGAATCTTCGTTAAGCAAATACGCTAGAATCTTCGTTAAGCAAATACGTTTCATCGGTCATCGAAAGCGTAGAGCATGACGCGTAAATTTTTTTCAGCTTCCATCGACCGATCCAAAAATTCGCCAAAAATTTCGTTGCGTCCATTTTCCCGAAATATACGTGAGTCCCGGAAAATGTTGCGCGAGTGCACGCATGAAATTCGCGTGAATTTGATCATCTGTTAAAACAGAGTGTGTGACAATGTGGACCATCGTTGTGACTCGATTACATACATACACACACACACACACACACACACACACAAACACACTACACACACACACACACACACACAAACACACTACACACACACACACACACACACACACACACACACACACACACACACACACACACCGATATCCAACTTTAACGATCGTTGAAATAAAACGCGTGACGATCTCTTGCGAATCAACGCACTCCTCGCGCCGTGGAGCCTGTGTGTAAAAACGAATATTTAGAACGTGTCGTAGGTCGTGATGGTCGTAAAAAAAAAAGAAAAAACGGATGGGAACGCCACGTCACCCGTATGTGAATGGAGGACGTTAACCGGCGTAATTTGGTCGCTTTTATGCCCGAAATGAATATTTTAATATTTTAATACGAAATACGCTATGAGGGATTTTATGGTGCGCTATAGCTTTTCCCTATTGTGGGTATCTGCTCCCATGGAGGTAAGGAAAGGGAAAAAGGGCAACGCGAGAGGAGTAGCGAGAGGGAGCAGCGAGATTTGACGTGCTCTCAGAAAGGAGGGAGGCAGCGATACGAATAGTGGGGACAGGGTTTGAGAGGACAGAAGAGGGAGTGCCATTTGAGGAGGCAAGGGGGGAGATTGTTGCATAGTAAGTAAAACTGTAACAAGATGGCAGCAGCGCGCGGCTGTATTATCGTAAAAAGAGGGGAAACTTTATAGGATATCCCTTTGAAGGGGTTGCTTGAGAAAGGGGCGCGTTGATAAATACGGTGACATCTATGGAACAAACTGAGAGTTTCATAGAAAGAGAGAGATCAAAGCGCTTCGAAGATAATATATATGCCTATAGTGATAATTATAAAAATTGCAATTGCATTTTGAAAGAAGTGCGACAAATTAACTTCTTCCAATATAAACAAAAATCGTAAGAAAAAATAACGAATTTGTACATCGTTAGAAAATAAGATCCATGAAATCATATATTAAACAATATTGAAATAATTAAAATAATTTATTTTTATTTATAATTTTTATATTTCCATTTATCTTTGGTTTTAAGAGTCCATCAACTCATCAGCACATGATTAAAACGATTTTTCAAGTCACATGTCAAGAGACATGAACGAAGAGATGTGGGTTTCCTCTCTCGTCGTGAATTTCCACTTTAAAAAGTTCGATCTGCCACACAGCGCAACTGTTAGGCCGCTCGGAAAAAGAATCGATAGTTCGCGCGTGCAAGGATGTAAGGAGCGCGAAGAAATATGTCAGCGGGCGGAGAAGAGGAAAAGGGAGCGATGGTTTTATTTACTACCGCCGGTCCGTGATCTGAATTTTTACGATCGCGGCCGCCGAACCCGGCGCGATTCATTTCCGCGATGACGTCACCGCGTGGGTCTGACACGCAGTGTGGCACACGAACATCCGCATTTGCTCCAGATCACTGACATCCCCCTTATAAGTGTAGGGTGCAAATTTCGAACGAAACGAAATTGTCATAAAACATTGTAAAATGTCACATCTTATAAATCGCTTCCAATGTAAACCATTCACAGAAGAGCAAATTTTTGATAAAATCTATATGTAATAATAACAATTATGTATGTCCTTTCGGTTACACAAGTTAATATTCATCCCTCCGTTACACGCGCATCGGACATTCGCAGAAATCGTAATCCATAACCGAGACACTTCTCTCGAATTAACGAATAATTCGCGGTCACCATAAGTGAATGCTGAACTACACCACCAGTGTCCAGCCAGGCAAGCGAATGGAAATTCCCAGCGGATGGCAGAAAGGTGCCGAGCTGTTCGTTAAAGCGTCATGAGGGGTCGAGGTAGAGGAGCGGGCCATGGAATAGATTAGGCGTCTTGGATTCGATTATAATCACCGGCAGATCGAATCGGTCTCAACTAACTTCGTCGACCGCGGATCCTTGGCAGAAACGAACGAAACTCGCACGGGATTCGCCGGTCTGGTAGACCTCATGCCGTACGTGAATTTGCGTTTGAAATCGAGAAGAGGAGGAGATCTCTCGTCGCTTGAGCTCGACGCTCTCTCAGGCGCGGACTATTTGATCCTTGCACTCTAAGGACCCGCTAACTGCGGCGGAAACTTCGACGCTTTGGGTATGGTTGATTAAGGAGACGATAAGCGCCGCGCTCAAGCTCTTGCCTAATGCAGCGAGCCACCAACTCGCGATGTTACCGCTGAAAGTTAGCACGCATTCATCCTGTCACCCTCACCGTTTCCTTGATCAAACGATGTAACAATAATATAAGGACAATTTGCTACGATCATCTTATATACTTAATTTTCTGCATTTATCTACAAGAGTAACGAATGAAACGTGTATATGAGAACGTGACAAATTCACAAGTACATAAGTATTAATCTCAAAGAATAATAGTGAAATAATAAATGAAATTAATAGAATAGTATTAATATAAAAAAGTTAATACAAATTAATAAAATGTTAATAAAAATATTATTTTAACAAAATATGTTTTTGATAAGTGCAGAGATCATGAAAATACTAAAGTTCTAATTGAATTATAACGAGAATGTTAATCTTTCTGATCTTCATACGAAGAATGATAACGTAAAACAGACGCAAGACATCTTTCTTCGTGTCTGTAAAGCGCGTCGAAAATTACCGTAACATAACAGCAGTTTCGATTCTTCTTCGTGCTCTAGCCGCAGCAGAAGTTGCGAGAACGATTCGTCCTTCGTCCGCGCGCAGCCCCGAGGCTGCGTCGTCCTTCCATCCCCCACGAAAACAGAACCGCGGCGAGAGCACGAGCAGCCGACAGTCTCGCGAGAGATAACGATCGATGCCTGAAATATGCACCACGCCAATTTACCGATCGAAATTATTATTAAGAGGTACCTGTGGTCAAAAGAGAGCCCGAGGAATGGAGCCCCTCGATACCCCTGCATCGCCGTCGACGCCGGCGTACCAAAACCTGACGGCTCCTGCTCCTTTTGCACCATCAGCCTATAATATTCGATGTGCGAAAATCGGAAAGTCGGGAGAGAGGAAGGAGGACGGAAAGGGAGAGAAATTACAAGAGGAAAGGAGGACGAATAGAACTCGAGGATCGCCGAGCAGAAAGAGGAGGAGAAGAAAGAGGGAATGTCGGTGTGCCCTCGTGGGCAAACGATCTATACCGCTTATGAAATATATCGTAAAATTTCGCGAGGGTGAGGAGGAAGGGAACGACGAGTTGAGGGACGCTGTTCGAGAAGGCACGGTCAGGAAGGTAGTAGCTTCGAGACGAAACAAGCAGAAGAGAGAAAGAGAAGGAAAAAGAGAAAGAGAGCGAAGGAGAAGGAGAGACTGGAGGCTAAGCCTGTAATCATGAGATTGCCAGGAGCTACTGCAGCTGATTGTTATCTTGTATCTACACCCACCACTTTATCGCCGGCCATCTTATTACCCTCGACATATTGACGTCACGCACGTACACGAAGGAGCGCGCACTCTCTTTCTATCTACTCCCCTCTTCTCTCTGTTCGTCTTCTATTTTGTTCTTTTCTTCTTCGTTTTCATCCCCATTGAATGTTATATATCTTTAGAATTAAAAGATTGGGGTCGCGAATTCGTTTTCAAAGTCAAAGATTCAACAGAAATTTACAAAAACTGATGAAATTTCAGTTGAAATACATAATTACATAAATAATTTTGTTTAGATTTAAGATTTTTTAAATTTCAAAATATCTTCAAAAAAGTACTTTAAGAGATAATTAATTGTCGATAAAAAAATAAGAAACCTTCAATATATGAAAATTTGCAATATAAGCACACCTTATACAAGGGTAAATTAGAAGTTAATCAATTTATAGAATAATATTAGAAAATTTAAGCATATTACTTTTTAATATACTTCTTTTACTTTTTAATATCCTGACATATCGTTCTACAAGTTTGTTTATGACTAGGAAAATATGTTAATCAATTTTTCAACCATACATGCACTGCTTTTTTTCTATTTTGATTACCCATATACTACATTAATTTATACTACATATATTTACATTAAAAAGCTTCAAAAACTAAAATTCGAGCAGTTGCGTAAAATTTTGTTCTCTAAGATTATAATTTATTTGATTAAAAATTTTCTAAAAGAATTTTAAATCTTGGATCTTTTTGACACTAACCAAAAAAAAAGCGATGCGCACACTGAAAATCAGAAGCATATTTTTTGAAAGATGAAGTAAATTTGTGAAACGCTAAATTAAATGCATGCAATACAAAGAAATTATGTCTTTTAAAAAGATGTGCCTATAAAATTTTTTACAATCATTCTAATAAATTTTTATAAAATGTGAATAATTATTAATCCTCATAGATTAGCTTGCAACATCTTAGAATGTATTTATTAGTTATATATAAATTGAAGGATTATTATTCATTTCTGGATTTAAAAGCGGATTACATCCTTTCAGTTTTTTGATCCTATATATCGCCGTTATCACCGATTATCATTATTTGCGATTCTTGTCTTCGTAGCGAATCGATAAAACGCTCTCTCGATTGTGGTAATTAATTGACAAACACGCTCCAATAAATTTAAACGAAAGCAGGTTATTAGAAGTCGAATTCCTCGACAACTTAACATGCTGATTCTTCTTAACGGTCGTTATGCCCCCGGGAACGGCGACGATTCGATTTGTTTTATAAAGATGATCAGTATAGAAGTGATCGTTTGATAAGAAATGATAAGATTCTGAGGTTGTGGAAGATGTACTTTTTTTCAAGGATGTATTTAACTCTCGTAACTTCAAAGCTTACAAACTATTGATAAAATATTTTTTTAAATATCGTCAAAAATATATTGCTTTATATAAATATATAAATATATAAATATATATTTATTTATATTTATATCTATATTTATATATTATTATAAGGTCATATTATAAATAAAAGGGTCTATAATGAGAGGACAACAATCGATATGCAATCGATATCTATTCATAAGTGTAACATTTATAATACAAACGTTACGGATATTACGTCTCAATGATTCAGATAGAAGATCTCGAAAAGATTTTAATCTGAATGTTCTGTTATCGACATGGCTCTCTGTGACTCGTTAGCGTAAAATTGTCCCTCGTTTATACAATTTATTTATAACATTTCTACGGAAGAGATTAAGAATGTCATATCGGAACGAGTCGGTGGTAGAATATAATTTGGAAAATATGCTACCCGTATTCGTAGAGTAAATCGCTGGGGATTAATCCGGCACCGAGATTGCCGACTTTGATAAGAAAATTATGCGAAGTACTTATGTAAGAATAGGATTTATCAGAAGGAATGTACTAATCGAAGCGCGATAGGAATAAACTGACTTTCATAATCAAACCACATTAATAGCAATTAGAATTTATCTCTAACTCTCAGCTACAAGAAAGTGTCAAGTCTCTCTTAATAATTGTCAAAGAATATACCATAATTAGAAAATATGAAAATATGTAAGGTTTTGCCACTTGTCGATTAGATGTACATATGTTTCTTTATTGTTTCTTGATCTTTAAATACAGCAGTATGAAGATGATAGCAGTAGTCGGTAGTCAGTTTCTCTCCGAAGAATCTGAGTATCAGAGAGATCAAGAGCGCTGGGTACAGCAAGGATAGGAACGGGACAGACAAGGAAGAAAAGAGGGAATTCACGATCTGCAAAATGCAAGTATCGGCATTAGTCCGCGGGGTATCACGATCCGCCAGGGCTGTTCCTGCTGATCGAGTGGGTGGTGAAGCTTCTGTACCGGGTGTGTAACCTATCGTGGAATAAATCATAAACTTTTATAAAATATATCAGAAATATTAGGGGACTCATTTTGATTTAAATAACTCGTGAGAAATGTTAAACACAATTATATTTGAGAAAAATTATATGCGTGAAGAATACGGATTTTATTATCCCAATTTCACTGATAAATTTATTGTTGAATTGAATTTATTATAATTCTCGTATTTTTAGGTTTATAAAAAATTTGATTAAAAAATATTTTTCGACAACTGCCGGGGTTTCATCGATCATGCGCAATTGATTTCGGACAAATCATGGATTACGTCGGCACAATTTGTGCTCGAGAAATCCGGAGTAAGGCGATAAAACGTAATCGGCTCGATCGAATATCGGTCGATTACCTCTCGGTAACAAGCAGCTTCTTCTCTAATCATACCGTGGCGATGATTCTTCGTTACGAAACGCCTAATAACCCGTTTTGCCACTCACGACCAGTCGTGCTGGGACGACGACAAGTCGATTCTAAATTACAAGTGCATCAGAATGAGCGTAAGATCATCTGAAGATTAATCCAGTTGACTGTCGTCTAATAGGAACTAATTTGAAATCGCTTAACAAGAATCATGAGGATTAAAAAATTTAGGATTAATAATTTAACTTATGAGACTCACAGTGAGTTATTTCGAATATAGAGGGCGTTAAAAAATTATATATATATATATATATATATCAATATTTTAATAACATTTCGTAATAACGTTCGTTTAATAACATTTAATAATATTTTAATAATATAACGTTGTTATATCAATAGATTTTACGATTGACTTTACGATAATTCAAATAATTAATAATAATCCGTCTTGTTAGGACCAACCTGCAGCAATCATTTCAATTCATTTATAGAAAATTGGATTCAAAATCAAAATAAATATCATAATAAATAATAAGTATGATTTAATTAAAAATTACACGCAGTATTATCATAATTATCTGATATCCTAATTCAATTTCGAATCAATAATCTTACGTAGGAAATTAATATGGATTAGATAACGTAGAGAATTAATGAGAAACGCCATTACCGTGATTTCACGATAATTAAATGTCTGGAGAAAATATCTGTGCGCGCGCTTACATTTTTCAATACGGAACACCCCGTATACATGAACCAGGTACGAAGGTCTAGGTACGAAGCCCGGTAGCCCAGGGCCATAAGGTCGGACCTCCTCTACTCCCTCACCTACACGCGTTCAGGAGGTGAAGGAGGAGAAGGAAGAGCAACGATTGGTAGCAGACGAAGAAGAGAATAAGAAGACAGCGAGAATAGCAGGGAGGAAAGAGAAGGAAGGAGAATGAAGGGATCGTCCACATGCGACTCTCGAGCTTACACGGTCTATACTTTGCGTCGTGGTATCTGTATCTCAATTCTGACGGCGTAACATACGAAGGTGGCACACACAGGACAAAGAGAGAGACAAGACGAAGGAGCCAAGGAGGAAGCCAAGGGAAAGGATAGGGATGGAAAAGAAAAGATTGCGCGGGAGAGTGGGGGAGAAGGAGCGACGAGAGCCCGACCGGGTCCCTTGCGTTGTGTCGGAGCTCACTCCGTAATTTTCTAATTATATACTCGAAAATAATTGGTTATTATCCCCCCTCGTATGTACATGTGTGTGTCTGTGTGAATCGGTGATGCTGCGCCGGATCGCGAATGCTCTGTAGCTCGAGCCTAAAGGGAATCACGAGCGCGTCACGGAGCGCTTCTTCTTTTCTTCCTCTTCTTCTTCTTCTTCTTCTTCTTCGTCTACAGTTTCTCTCCTTCTCGTTTGCCCGGTCCTGCCTCCGCGCGAGAATCATCTGCCATTTAAAATCTGCTGAGAAAGACAGTTGAACGGATCACAGAATTAAAACAAAAAAAAATATTAAAATATAACAATGCACATCTCTCCGCATATAATAGATTACTTATTACTTATATTATAATTATAATTATTAAAAAAAATATTTAGAAATGAAGTCGCTATATATTACGAGTCTCAATTGCGAGATCGAGAAGTCATCCTGGATGCCGGATACGCTGATTGGAGAAAAAAATCGAAAAGTTCTGCTCTCGACGATAATAAATTAACAGCAAATTCATGAGTTTTCGTCGGCAGGACACGCCAGTAGCAACGGTAGTCTTTCAAGAACAAAACGATAGTCATCTCTTCTTTCGGGCGAAGGGTCGAAGAGATTCACGAGTGGAATGGCGCTTCGCCCCTAATTTGCCGGGGCAGGAGTTCCTCTCGGGGGCACGGGAACGCGCTCAGAGTATTAATAAAAACGGTGAGAAATAGCTTGCGCAATATCTAAAAATCGGTCTCGACATCTCGACATTTTTCGACACGCACGTTAGCGATCAAAGATGTCGATGTCGTTCGAAGGGTTGGTAAGATCGTCAATGTTCAGAGTTGTATGATCGGTGAATCATGGATAAGTATGTCAGTAAGATAGATCTCTCGATCGTCGATATCGATCTTATCGTCACGAACAATTCGGTTTCCCGAGGATACACATGTTGGCAAAATGTGATCGATGAAAACGATATTATTTTCTTGATTCAACCTCGTTCGAGAGCTTTATACAATTTGTCGCTACATCAACAACGAAAATTAACGCTTAGCTTATAAGATAAATAATATAATAGAAAACAAAAAAATACAGCATTAAATAAAATAAAATATATGATTAAATAGTTATCCGAATAAAACGGATAATATTAAAAATAAATTTATATAATGTTTTTAGACTTCTTTAAATTATGTAAAAAGATCAAAATAACGTTTTTGAACGCATATAATTATTAGTTTCATCAATTTTCATATTTTCTTCTATTATAGCAGTGGAAAGTACTGCTATTAAAAAAATTTTTTTTCTCATATATCTTGATTACTTTTCTTGACTCCTTCGAGTGCTCTCACTTCTGAGAATTACGGATAAACTATTTGTGCATTTTAAGATAATCCGGCGAGCTTTGCGTGCAATACTATGAGAGAGAGATTCATCGATCTGAAGATATTAACGAGTCGGCCCTTCTATGGGAATGGACTCGCGATCGAGATGAAACAGACCATTCGTAAACGATATCGCCGATATCTAGGACTGTAAGAACGTTGAGTGACAGATCGTTGACGTGATCTACAGGAGGAATGCAGACTGCAGAATGAAAGAAGAATGCCGCCCTTTCGAGACCGGTGACAATCGAAGGATCAAAATCAATGGCTACTAGAAGGGCTCGTACCCTCAAACTGGTGGTGACATTTTAAGCGGGTCATTAGTTTACAACCAGTGGCACATTAGTTCGCATTAGTACACGTTTGTTTACATACGCATGTCAGTCCTGGCCCGACAGAAATCGACGATCTCACGATCGGACTCGTGCAACAGCTAAATGGAAAAATTATGCCCGTCGAAATGGTTCGTTCCAGCCTCTCTTTCCTCTCGACCGCGCCTCCTTTATACGTCTCTTGAAATTCATGAACCACCGCGAAGATCTCGATCGTTCGATCAAGGCGTGCGAGTGTCGCCGCGTCGCATCGCATCGACATTAGTCCGCGCGCACGGAAATTTACGTAATACTGGTGTAATTCTCGGCCCGATTCGATTTTGAATAAATATAGGTCGCACACGGGCGGTTTACGGACGCCCGTTATCTCGACGCAATTGCATGATGCATTGCTGCAATGTAGTGATTTTATCGATCGATTGTAATAAAGCATAATGTGTCAATTAGGGTGTACCATTAATTTTGTCATTATTCAATCAAAGTCTTGAAATCGTAATTTATAATTTCGCGATAAAAAGACATGCGATCATGGTGACAAATAAAATGTGATAGAAATAGCAAAAAAGTGTCAATTTATTTATTTATGTCCATTTCTATCAATGTAGATTAAAAAATTGTTTACTTTTTTTAATTCTTAGAACCAAATGAAGATAAAAAGTTAAATCGAGATTAAAGTTAATTTATATTAGTAGAAATGGATATTAGACATTGATTTAAAAATTTCGTCTTTCATATTTTTTAATAAAAGAATTTAAAGAAAAAATATGTCATCTTTATCTCATTTTGAATGTGTTAAAATAATCTGAAATAAGATTATACATATATAGACATGCGATCTCGTGTTATCGAATGCAAATTAGAAATGGATTAGAACGAGTTACAATGTCCGGTAAACGAAATTTTAGAATGTCAGAAGGTATAAACTTCGCGGATTTTAGACGACGTATGTCGAAAAGGCTGATATCACTGCTGATAAAGCAACCAGCTGTAGGTCAAATAAGTCCACTTTTGCATTTATGCATCGAAGGCGATCAACCAATGAAACAGATCTTGTTTTTATTCAAATCGTAAAAGCAGCATGTACATTGCATATAATTTTCATACAGATTACATAGATAAAAGGTTCTTATCGAAAAATAAAAATAAAGGATACCTCAATTTCTATAATTCTAGTGGATAAAAATTGTTCAAAATACATTTATAATTTTAAATTTTATGATTTTTACAAAAAAAAATAAATAAATTGAATAGTCTGGAAATTGTTACGTACATATACATATATGGGTATAAACATAGTTTCAACATAGTATTACAAATATTAAAAAAGAAATAATAAAAAATAAAACATGGCATAAAAACGAATCAAACTATGACATTTTAACAAAATAAAATTTTATTCATTATTTTGGAAAAGAACAGATCAAATTTTATTTCAGTGTCAAAACGAATGTATTCCAATATTTATAGCTCCGATTTAGAGAAGATTTGTCACAGTCGATTAAAAACGGTCGCGTCGCGTCGACGCGCGACCTGGCGCGATATCAAAAGACCCGTCGTCCAACGCCGCCGTGTCGACGTCCAGGCTTAATGCATATGGAAGCAGGAAGCCGGCGATGTCGAAAGGTCACTCGGCATTTCGCCGGGGTGACGAAAGGTTATCTCTCTTGCGCGACGTACGCGGATGTGTCAAACGCCGGAGTGGTGCCCGAGAAATCCTCCTCCCCCATGTTCTTTCTCGACCCTTTCTTCCTCGCTGCGCCACCGGTCGGCAACGAAAATTAAATTCAATCTTTGACTGCGCTACGATTTGCATACTTTCCCCGCGCTTCGGAAGCTCGAACGACTGTCAACGCATAAACACGGGATTACCATAAGCGGGACCTATTCCTGGAGCGATCCATTTTTTCAGCCAAGCCAGTCCGGTCAAGCTATGCCGCCAAGTTGGCTCTCGGCAACTGAATGATGGTTAATAGATCGCTAGACTGATTAAACGATGTTTAATCTATCTAAAGTTACCCAAGTTTCCAAGACTGTAAAATGTTATACGAATATCGACAAGATTGGTATTCTTACGAAATTGTAAGCATATCTCTTATTATTATTATTGAAGAATATCGATTACTAAAGCTATCAATTATCAATTCGATTTCTATTGAATAAATTGCAGTTCTTTTACCGCGTATTTCGTTTCTTATTCTTTTATCTAAAATTTAGCAATCACTTATGCATCAGTTGATGAAAGACAAAAGTTGATGATCCGAGGATGAAGAGAGAAGCGAACTAATTCAAGGGATATGGCGAGGACGATAGCGAGCGCAAGACAAACGATCATAGGAGAAGAGGAGGAAAGAAGAAGCAGAAAAAGAAAAAGAGAGAAAGAGAGAGAGAGAGAGAGAGAGAGAGGGCGAAGGATCGTGGGGTCGTCGTTCTTGCTCGATGATGAAGTGGCCCTCTTGTTATCCCTAAATACCATGCGCGGCTCATGAGCAAACAGCGACCGCAGTGAGACTGCCCGCCGGTTAACACCGTCGGTCCCTATGGGGGCCCATAAGACCCGCGCCTTAGGGGGGCCGGAGCCCCCACTGGCTTCTAGCACCCTTGTTCAACCCATTATAAACAAGGCCTGTCTGGACCCCAATGCATTATATTCCGATATTCCTGCTTCAACGCTGGATTCGGAACTCGCACGGCGGCGCCCGTAACCTCCCATCCCCATCTCTCCCCCGCGAACCTCCCCCGTCCTATTCTCTTCTATCTCCGATCGAACGACTCGTCGAGAAAAGTGTGCGGGATAATCGATGTGCTGATCATTCTCACAGCGCATTTTTAATTTACGATTATGCGCTGCCGCGAATTAACTGATCATAATGGAAATCGATATGACAAGAATGAGTAAGCATTTCTCTTCGTCAAGATCGAAAATGAGCAAATGAAATAAAGATATATCCCAATATTGAGAAAGAAAAAAATGTTGATAAGTTTAAGAAGATATAGTAAATGCAGCAAAGAAGAGTCATTTAAGGTTTTCTGAAAGCAATTATGTTTCTATGAGAGTAAATAAATGATAAATTAATTTATTTTAATTAGCCGTGATATTGAAACACGCAAAAAGAGAGTTCTCGTTAAAACCAAAATGGAAAGTGTATGCATACGGTGACTACTTATCGACGACAGAGACTCGTACCTGCTAGCGCCTCGGCGAATAGAATGGACCCAACTGGTCCCACCGGTGCCGACCAATCATTGACCTCTACTATTCTTCTGTGACCTATGAGGGGCCTGTCCGATATTTACGGAGAGCGCGCAAAGAGCGTTGATTAAATATCGTACTAATTAAATAATTTATTACGGACGTCCGCGTGCGCCCACGCCCGGCTGATAAACGACGGTCCATTCTTCTGGCGGACCCACGAAATGCTCTCCACTGAGTCCAAATGGAATTTTCTCTTTCCTCGACGTTGGCAGTCGGCGGGCCGTATCACCGTTTAAGGGATAAAAGATCATCGGCCCGTGGAATTAATCCTCCTCGGACAACGCGTACGCTTTAACTAGGAGAATCGATACGTCCGGCATAAAAAATTATTCAGATATATCAGGTACTTTGTGGAAGTCAATTTAGCGCTTTAAGCTTGAACAGTGCCGAATGTTATTTATATATTGCTTTCATTCGAAACGAAACCTTTTCCTTGATGCGATAACTCACAATTTTCAATTTATTTCTATATAATCTTTATAAAAATATTATAAACCCTTTTCTGTCAACGCAACGTTGGCTGATACTCTCAGCCTCTTTCATTTAAATTGTTCTTAAATCCTTTCTTTAATTTCGACAGGCAGATGCAACGAAGATGTGGACCTGATTTTGTCATACCAATCTTCAATGCATCCTAACCCGGCTTAGGAACACAGCCTACAGCGATGTGACAGAAAATGACATACTAAAGATTTTTAGGCAGATGTCGTCGAATCAGCCGTAAATAAAAAGCAACCGCAAACGAAGACTATACAGAATGAATTTTCATTATTATTAATGAATATTAATTGTTAATTTACTAATGCAATATTAATTATTTTTGTATTTTTTTTTATATCCAAGTCAATAATTTTAAGTCAATAATTTTAAAATTTACATTCTAGAATAAAATTTTAGAATTATGAAGATGTTAAAAATTAAATGTATCTTTTAATATATTCTTTTTAAATATATGAATATTACGCTATAAGAAATCAATATTTGCAAGAAGTATTAATAAGAATAATGGAATAGTTTTGTCATAGTTTAGCGATATATGTATCCCTACACGATTCAATACTTCTATTCGCTATAGTATAAGCTGCGTCATTTATCGAACGATAAATTAACAGTAACAGTGAAAGGAGACCCCGTTCCTGGATTGAATCGTTTCCGGTTGGCGCGTGTTTCTCCCCCGTCATATTACCGAGCCATTACTTCTCTGTAGGCAACTCAGCATCCAGTCATCCACCCCGAGTTGTTAAAAGAGTCACCCTTCGAACACCACACGAAAGTAAACGAACACTCAATTCATTGATAACTTTATGTTATCACACAATTTATCAATTGATACTTGAAACAATTAATAATAGGACATTTTTCAAATATTTTAAAAATACGATAGAAAAGAAGAAGATTCACTCATGAATCTAAAGTTAATTTTCCTATAATAAAGAAATGTTCAATAAATGTTCGAACTAAAACTTTTTTTTATGAATATTACAAATTAAATTATAAGAATCTATTAAAAATATATATATATATTTTATTCTCTGTGTATAATAAAATAATATCTTGTTTTAAATAATTTAAATAAAATAATAATAATGCATTTTATAATATATTAAAATTTATTATAATTTATTATAAAATGCATTCATATCGTCAAAATATGATTTGTATATTACTTTCAATGTAAATTTATTCATAATGTATAGTATTTCGAATATTATTCAAGAATATACATCGTTTCTAAAAATTGTTGCCACCTCGTCAGAATCACTCTAAGCTGGTGCAATTCATTCTAACGTCGCGGGACTTCGTTGTTGCGGAAGCGGTCTCCAAGAGGGGGCCATACCGGATCAGAACGAATCATTAGTGCCATCGTGACACAATAGCATGGCCACGTGGACCCTCAGGAAGTTTAGCGCGGAGATTGCGAAACGCGCCGAAGAGAAAGACAGACTTCTCCACTCTCCTCGTTTTTCCCTTTTTTTTCTTCTGCAACGTGTCCACGTGATATCTAAATCTAAATACCCGAGATGCCGGAACGAAAGCGGATCCCGGACATTACCGGGAATAATTTACGATTTGTTATTCCGTTCTAATGTGCTCCGGTTTCTACCCTCGCACCGGATACTCATTCCCGGCTTATTTTTAGTTAATAGAATGGTCGATTTGAATATCATGCTAAAAAAAACAACGTAAACTTTCTTTAAACAATATTTAATTTACTAAGAAAAATCAAAGAAATCCAAAATTTTTCTTTTTAACTAATTAAATAAATCAATATCTATTGATTTGCTTCAGCTAAACTAATCACGAAAATTTTCGTGGACTCGAAACAAATTGTTATTTTTAGAAATAAATATGTGAGACTAAACGAATTTTATTATTAATTTCTTAAAAATATCAACGGTTTACACTTCGACACAATAAAAAATAAAAATCATTTTCATTTAATAGAAATGATCACTGAATATAAATTTAGTACGTCTTTATACTTTTTGATTTCAACTACGCTCAATAATCTTTTAATTATACAATGTAGTATTTTATGGTTCCCACGTCCGAACGATTCGAAATTATGTGTGCAATCATCATGTTCATGTCGCTAAATAGAAATGCATTCAGAGACAGCGTTGGATCGTGAAGATGAGGATTTGAAGCACTCGGATGCATCCCTGCCTTTCGAAGAGCTCTGCCTCACCGACTAGAAAATATTTTAGTATGCTATATTGACGTTAGTAGTAGTTTCGCAACTACCTCCTTCATCTCTCCCAATAGTTACCTCCGCGATGCATCGCCGGCGGACAAAAATATACGTCGCATGTAAACACAATGGCACGTCGGAAAGCGATCCTCCGGTTTTCGAGCATTGTGATCTGGGGTCTGGGAATAACTCCCTGCCCTCCCGGATGGTAACCCCCGAAGCAACACGTCAGAGGGACAAATTTCACCCCTAAACGCGCAAATAAAGGATAAAAGCCGCTAAATTAGCCCAGCGAAAGCGGCATAAATCAAAATATTAGAAAACAGCCGCGTGGATGGAAGCGGTCGGTGTTGGATGAAGGATTTATGGGATCGGCCCGGTATATCGGGTCAACGCAAAAGCGAGGGCGTGCCTTCACTGTCCCCCTCCCCCCCCCCCTCTCTCGTGCCATCTCTTTCCTTTCAATGGTTTCTCTTTTCGCTCTCACCCCCTGCACCCTCTCTGATGCATCCTGCAGCGCGGATCAACGCGACTTTTGTTTAAAACATGATCTATCGCTTAAATACCTAAAACCGGACTATTTATGGGTCTGCCACCTAGGGAGGAGAGACGTCACCCCGGCAGGACAGTGGCAGGATCCTCCTCTCCTCTTCTCTTTTCCTTTCTTTTTTCGCCAAAAGCGATGCGTTTATGCAGGTGAAATCCCACGCCTTTGAATTCTCTCTACGAACGTGAAATGCTCTCTTGTCCTCTCTGTCCCTCTCTGTCCTACCCCCTTCCAACCTCTTTCATCAACGAAGGGCAACCCCACGACTCCCCCTCGAATGCAACGAAATTTGACACGTTCCCTTTATAACGGCAGATATTCTTTTATCATTTGGACACACTTTCCTAGCGGCGCGATCGAGGGTTCGAGACTCTTTCTCTCTTTTTCTCTCTCTTTTTCGTTTATTCTTCATATCCTTATAAAGGCTATAGACTGATAGCAACGACAATATGGATTCTCGAACTTGCACAAAGCGTGGTCAAAGCGTGAATAGATGTAATATTTCCTTGGACATGCAAATGTTCGTCGTGCAATTACGCGCTACTACCCATTTTTAAGATGCATCGAATCCTATCTGAATGTGTGATCTCAAATTAGCAAAAACATGAACATAACATATCGAAATATTTCTAAAAACAATTTTTGTAATTTTCAATTAAGCTTATAAATACGAGCATGCAAGTACAAAAAAAAGGATATATCTTTAACGTAAATGTTTAGCTAACTTAAATTTGTAAATTAGTGTAAATATAAATGTAGGTGTTATGTATGAAATTGTCAAGTTATAAAATTCAACTTGCTTAATGATAATGTTGACATTTCTTCGAAATAATTTATAATCTATGATGTCTATACACAACACGCAAGTTTCAAAATTGTATATAACTTCACGTGTAGGCGTCTCTGATTTACTTTTCTCTCTCAACATTCGTTACTTTCCCGTTTTTTATGGTAGATTTTTTTATGCGATACATATCGATTCCCGTGACGCGATAAACACAAGATGAGGGAGATCGTTGTTTCTGCGGCAAGCGGCGCAAGATATATATATATATATATTTTTTTTTTCTTTCTCTTGGTCATTCACTCTTCCATTTCTTTTCGAAAAGAGAGAAACGAGGAACGCACTTTAGATGGATACATCGATAGATCGACGAGCTAACGAACGATGAGAGAATTCTCTACGACCGAGAACATGGCAGCGAAACAAAAAGCTATGGAGATTTGCAGCGAAGATTGTATCAACTCGATCGCGGAAGTTACGTCGGATTCATAACTTTCGCGCGCTTAAGTGCTCGTTGCATCGATCTTATTGGACGCGTCTTTGTGTAATGCGTTGCCAATTAATCGATTAATACTATGTTACGGCGGTGTATATGTCACGACGGTGGGAAACGGGACGCGATGTGCCTTTAACATATCGGATACCTTTTATTTGCCTTTTATAAAAGAAACTCGCGAACGTAAACGTCTTTAGACTTTAATCGCTTGCATCGCTCCGAGGTGTAATTTTACAACTGCAGATGCGTAAACGCGCGTCTCGCGCGAGCGCGCGGAACATCAAAATTATACAGGAAGATCATCCGTGGCGAGCAAGCACGCCATAATTCATTTGGTATTGCCAAACAGACGTCGTAAAATTAATATTATTGCAATCATTAAAACGAGTTAATTGACGTTTAGCAACGGTTGATGTTGTCAAAGTTAAATTTCAAAATAGGAACCACAACTCTCCACGGATCTTCTCACTGAGAGGTGGAATATACATGGGAAAACTTTAAACAGAAACTAAAACGCTTTTATGTATGTGGATTGTGGATAAAATAAAATTGTATCAAGTTAACTATTGCGATAAAAATCGAATAACCGAATGTATTTTTATATACAGACAAAATTAGTCTTATATCAAGATTATATATTCCTATACGTAAACGAGAATATTATAATCTTCTTAGAAAAATTTTAGTACTGATGCAAATATATAGTGTATATTCTTATATTATAATTTTCATATAGAAAATTTTTAATCTTTAATTGAGCAAAACTAACTATACTCGCGTCGATACAATCAAATCAAGATTAAAATTTTTAAGAAGGTTATAATATTTTTACGTATAGATGTAAGAATATTTTTCTCGATTAAACTAATCTTTTTATTTAAAACTAATTTTTTTCCGCATACTTGTTGCTTCATCAGCAATGTAAATTGTCGAAAAAGATGTTATTTTAAACGCTGCCGGTTTTCGTAAGTAAAATACGTAAATCGCGTACCACATTCCGATTTGCAGTGCAACCGCCGCTGAATCTTGTTTTCATGGTTTTCATGGTCGCACACAATTCGCAAGAGACATGACAACAACAATAAGCGACGCTTACCGTCGACGGGCCCTTACGTAAAGGTACCAAGAGGCGATATGGCGACACCGATAAGACTGCGGGCCACGCATTGTCGCGGCGATACGTAATATGTGCGCGAGCGCGGTGTACTTGCGTGAATAATGTATGTAGCTCGCCGTTATCTATGTGGCGACCGTTCGCCATCGACGCGGGATATATAACACGATAAGGAACGACAGAATCGGACAGCAGCCTGATGTCCCGAGCTACCGTGAAGATAAGCCGCGGAATAGAAAAAAAGATCGGAGGCGGCGAACGGTAGCACGGCAAAAAAAAAGGAGGAAAGTCGAGGAGGAAGAGAAGAAGAAAGCAAAAGACAAGGAAAAGAAGTCGTAAATGCATTTATGTATCTCACATGATTGTGATCCATCGATGCTTGCCTCCGTTTTACCTCTCGCTTCTGTATGTCTCGCGCAGGGCCGCTTCGGGCGACAAACAAGACTCGCGTGGTATCAGTTAAAGATTTGCAACCATTGTCGATGATATTAAAAAAGAGATTACGCAAATGATGATAATATTGGTCTGAGCACGATTTTTTAATTAAAATTATTAATTGAATAATTTCCTAAATATACAAGGATAAAATACTTATCGCCGCGCGAACGTAAGTTCGAAAACATTAATATACGAATACGTTAAAAAACCGACTCTATACTTTTCTTCGTCTCGTTTTCCTAACATCACGACACTATCACTCACCATTTCGCAGCTTGATTTTTTTTCTCCCTGTTGGCATTGCGACGTTCAATCACGTTTACAAGCCGCATCGAGAAACTGCGTATCGATCGTTCAAGATGTATTCACGAAGGCTCGTTTTACATCGCGGGATAACCGATCGACACGAATCTATAATGCGTCACGCGGAGGAAGGGACGGATCGATTTGGACGATCGATCTCGGGGAAAATTCAGAGTACCGTCCGTGAACGAGTCATACAAGTGGCCACTTCGATACAGATCGCTCGAACGCTCATTTGTAACGCAAGAAATTCTGTAGAAGAAGAATTTCTGTTCCGGCATTTCGAGATACTTGAAAAGGAAGAAGAAAGGATTCTCGATTAGATCCAGATATAAAAAGATGGAGATGCTAAAAATTAATTTTGTAGTAAGATTCAGTTCACGTGGTAGATAAGATAGAATTAAGAACGAACATACATTCGTATCACAACTTGCCTAACTGTTCATGGCACGTACGGTCGCCTTGATCGTTCATGGCGAAAATCCATTTTTCACCGAGATCGCGCTAGGATATGGCGCACGTTTTACCTGACTCTGACAGAGAACAGGCGAGAGACAAAAAGACCCCGGGCAGGTTGACCGCGAACGTGCCATTCTCGCTTTCCGATATCGAGAATCGTCGGGTGCAGAACGGAGCCGGGATGTTTCTTCCTTTTCTGTTTTTCTTGCCCTCGCTTTCCTCTGACACCCGCTACCTTCGGTAGGATTATCTGATTCTTGCTCTCATCGTCGAAAGAACAAAACGCAGTGGTCCTATCCGGCCACCATCGCGATCATGGTACATGATCTACGCGCCGCTGCCATTATCTTCCACCGATCGAGGGTACTTACTTATCGTTGATCCCGAGAGAGAGAGAGAGAGAGAGAAATCTCTTCTACCTCTCGAGACCACGGCTACCATCTTGTCGAGATCATGCCCCGTCTGTTGTGTCACGTCGGAATTGCAAAACTGGTGACAGATATAATGGATGTTTCGCTCGCGTACAATCCGTTGTTCTACAAGAATCGCTATGTTAATCATCCCGATAGAAGCAAAAGCACTCGTTATTGTCGAAATCTTACGGTACAATACGGAAAATTAAAAAAAATAAAAAGTCGTACTATTGTCATATTATTTGAGAAAAATCTAAAAGGTAAATATATCTTTTAATTTTTCGTAAAATGTATAAACAATTATTTTATCAATTTAGAAGAATTATAATTTCAAACAACTGTTCGCAACAGAGCTGAGAGAAAACATGTATGTTCTTACGATGATATAATAAGTAAAAGACAAAAAAATGATACTAGAATATCACTAGTTATAAAAATGGATAACTCGGATATACTCGAAAGGCGTTAAGTAGTTCGCGGGTGTTTAATATTTTAATGGTCTGTCAGAGAGCGGTGAGACTCGATTAATTTTAATAACACGCTTCACGGCGATACCTGTCCGACAGTCTTAGCGCTCCGAGGGTGCGACGTCGCGCATCAGCACCGCCAGCACGACAGGTTATCCTTCCAGTGCTTTCCCTCACGGATAAAGCAGCGTCACGGCGTGATGCGTAAAGCCGGAAAAGTTCGACCTACGTTGTTGCGCACCCCGCAGAGAGAAAAACGATCGTACAGGTGCGTCGTCGGAAATCGCACCTACCACCACAGGGACGACAGGCGGGCCCGTCAAAGATGTGATAAGGCTTGTGATAAACGCCTTCTTCGTCCCATTAGCGAATCCAACCCACTTGAGATATGTTTAGTAATCGACCGTAGGATTGTAGCGTGCATTAAAAGTAATATCAAATTTAAGTTTAAAATGGGAAATTATATCATGCTTTATGAATAGTCACGATAAACTTTTAACTGATAATTAATAATTTATAACTTATTTATATAATTCTCTCTCGACCCTTTTCTTCCCTTCCCTTTTCTTTCTTTAGAATATAATTTTTAACTATAGTATGAGAAATTTTCAAAGTTAAAATAATTTATTACGTTTTATTTATTAATGGCGTGCACTAAAATAAAACTCGCTCTATAGTTCTTTTACATTTCTTTAAATCAATATCGTGAAAATGCATTTGAGATATGTTTAGTAATCGACCGTAGGATTGTAGCGTACATTAAAAGTAATATCAAATTTAAGTTTAAAATGGGAAATTATATCATGCTTTATGAATAGTCACGATAAACTTTTAACTGATAATTAATAATTTATAACTTATTTATATAATTCTCTCTCGACCCTTTTCTTCCCTTCCCTTTTCTTTCTTTAGAATATAATTTTTAACTATAGTATGAGAAATTTTCAAAGTTAAAATAATTTATTACGTTTTATTTATTAATGGCGTGCACTAAAATAAAACTCGCTCTATAGTTCTTTTACATTTCTTTAAATCAATATCGTGAAAATGCATTTTCAAAAAGCGTTTTCAAGTGCTATATCATATGTAAAAAGAATAGTAAACGTTTAAACTGTCAAAAGCTCATGTCAATCTCGTCACATTGATATCGTTAATAAAATAAAATGATGCGTGCCTGAAGGAGAAGGATTGGCGATTAAATGCATTTTGATGTAATATCTTGCTCAAAATACTTGCTTCAAAACGAGCACATTTCCTATCGCATGGCATAACTGACAACATCAACATGACACAGATCGTGAAAACCGATTTGTGCGATCTCCGGACGACCAGTACCGGAGGAATCGATGCAATGACAAAGTGGATTGTCCGTTACGTTGCAGAATTCGGAGACGACAAAGCTATCTAATCTTCTTCGTGGGTCAGATCGATCATGAGATCGTGAGAAATCGCGACGATGGAGGATGTGAGGGTAAGCGAGGAAAGGAAATCCACGAACGAAATTAAGCCCAACGGGATCGGACGTTCGTCGAATTCCGCGGGGTCACTTATCCGAGGCGAGCTATTCTGTCTGCTGCAGAATTCATTCTGTGTTTCTTAAGCATCGTCCACTGTCATTTCACGTTTTTCTGTTCACGAGTCAGAATTTTCCCGTCAGCGAAGCAATCCTTCGACGAGACTTAATAACGATTAATAGTCACGTAGTCTACAATCGCACGGTCGATTATGATCAAAAGATTCTTTTGATCATAAGCGACGATGTTCAGCATCATCTTTTAAAAATAGCGACTATCGCATTTAAAGTAAAATAAATAAATCGAATGTTGTCGAATCGCAACATCGAAAATAATTATTATTTTCGGGAATTTTTCAGTCTGAAAGGCGGAAAAAAATCGAAGCTTTCTATTAGAAAATATTTCGATGATAATACATGTATCAATTGGTATAAATTATTATGTACGTTTATTAATTTGGAGGCACGTGTTAAATGAGCCAGCTGAGAACTAGTATACCGTATACATAATGAACGCTCGGGCGCAGTCGAGCGATGAAAAATGTTTAAGCTCACTTTTCGAGGATTATCAATTTTTCGCTAAGCGCACGTACGTCGTACGTCAGTCACGGCTTTATCTAACGAGCATTATCTGTCGGACATTATCTACCTAGTCTATTTCGGTACGACGCGACCCTGTATAGTCACAAGTCTGAGAGCCTTCCGCTTCTTTTCGCCTTCAATGCAAAATATACTTTTTTTTTTTTTTTTCGTTCGCAATAATATTAGTCACGCTGCTAATAATATATTGGGAAATAAAATGTTTTAAAGGTGAATTGAAATAGTAATGATCACATTTTCTTTTTTAATTTAAAACATTTCTTTTAAAGACACACAGCACGACAGCCAGGCTAAAATTTTTAAAATCGGCCTATAGCTTTTCGTGAGATTCTACCTGCAGCTGAACAATATTTCACGAGCTCTCCGAAATGCCTTTTGAAAACTCCTAAGGGAATGTGACTAACTACATCTTTGTATGATAGAATCGAGTCTTT
Source organism: Pogonomyrmex barbatus (assembly GCF_055798465.1). Taxonomy (NCBI): domain Eukaryota; kingdom Metazoa; phylum Arthropoda; class Insecta; order Hymenoptera; family Formicidae; genus Pogonomyrmex; species Pogonomyrmex barbatus. The sequence continues at coordinate 20,004,611 of NW_028297098.1, forward strand.
AAACAAGCATGAAAAAAGGACGATTGTATCACGTTTACGAAATTATTCGCATTATGAAACGTAAATAGACTATACTAATTAAAATGTCGTATAATAAGAAAGCATATCTTTTATCTCTTAAATACCCGATACAATATATTAAAAAAAAAATTTCGTGCAATGTTTCTTCAACTATTGACAGTTAACAAAATAAGCACACATAGAATATAAAGCTTCGTTTTATGCAAATAACTAATTCAAGTTAAATATTCAAGAGGTAAACCTATTACTAAACATTTTGGCAGACACAGTATGCATAGATATAGAATCAATTAATTGATAAGCAAAACTTCTAAATAAATATTTGGATATATATATATATTTGTACGAAGCGTATAAATAGTGTACTAAAAAGATTAGATATTATTATATAATATAATATATAAAAATATTAATATTTTTAATATGATATAAATATCAATTAGTAAGAAAAAGTTGACTTTGCATATATCGAAATATCATTTTAATTAATCGACAACGCTGAACTTTTTTAATAACAATTTCGCTTTATTAATAAATAACGTTTTAAGCGCCGAGATTTCATGCGCTGAAATATAATATTGAAAATCTTTTTAATCTTTAAACAATAGTCGTGTTGCCTCAACTTCCTCATAAATTTTGCTGTTCGTTTCATTTGGAGATCCTATTCCATAACCTATTGTATTTATCAAAATCACATAAATTGGAGAAAAATTTTTTATAGCAAATATTGTATAATGTTAACCTTCCTTAAGTGAATAGAAATAATATTTTTCTGAACAAGACACATAATTTTTTCATTTATCATAATATCATTAATGTAACATGCTTTTGATTGTATAAATTAAAATAATTTCATAAAAATAATATAAATTTTGTAAATATATTTAATTATTTAATTATCATAAAGAAAGCGGGAAAAAATTTTACGCTTTCTGTGAAACAATTCAAAAGGGAACATCGATGGCGTCAAACAGTCTGAAAGAATGAAATAGGAATAATAAGAATAAAGATACGTTAAGGCATACCTTTCTTACAATGTGATTTCGGCGATAGAGCAAAAGAGACCAAGGTACAGATAGAAGAGCGAGCAAGTAAAGGAGAAGAAAGACGATATAGAAAAAACGATGGAGTCCCCAGAGATCCAGGTAGATGCTAATGGGCGCCCATTGTTTCTTCTCCCCATCGTTTTCCCTACCACAGCATTGTCCTTACAACGGGCTCAGCTCCCCGCTCATCAGTTAACATTGTCCAGAGCATTAGATCGTCCTTGTTCCAAATTCGAGTTGGAGTCGCGCGCGACCTACCGCTTTCGAGGAATGCAACGACTCGCCCTCGAAGGGCCGCATAGCCAAGAAAAAGAACAGACGAGAAGAGAGAAAGTGAAAAAGGGGAGAAGGGGGGGGTGAAAGCAAGACTACAAAGTAGAGGACCGCAAGCTCGTGGAACTCGTGTAAACGAGATCGTACGAACAACGCTGTGGTGAAGATGAGGGTTGTCCTATGAGCAGGACTTCCGTCTCATTTATTCGACCTGCTCGGTCTGTTTACCTTTGCTACATCGCGGTAAAACAAACAAGTTCGTTTTCACAATAAAAATATTGTACACGCCGATGCAAATGCAAATGCAAATGCAAATGCGAGAATAGACCGATTCGTCGGGGTGTTGTCCTGAATCCCCAGTTAACCGAAACGTGACGAGGATTTGAAAATATTTTGACTTTGCGGTGATACAAAGATCACATTTAAACTAGATGATATCGTAAAGAAGAAATAGTATCGTGAAAAAAAGATTTTTCTTTTGAGATCTTGAACATTAACATCCAGACTATTTGTTATGAACTATTGTCACTTGTATGAAATTAAAAAAAATAACAAAAGCAAAATTTTCTTTTAATAAATTTCTAGAAGATTATATTTTCATCGTTGTTATAAGAAAAAGAAGTACTCAATTTTTCCATTAATTATTGTTAACAAAAAGAGAATATTACACGTTTACATTAACATATATACTTTTACAAAACTTACACACTTGAAAAACATTTGAATAAATTGATTACGGTGTTATCTACAAATGGAACTGAGCACAATAATCGCGGCTGGTGCTAATTCGCAGTACGCAAGATTGATGTCTTATCTCGAGTCAGTCCCGGCGAGATGAGACTGCCAAAGAAGACGAAGTGGGTTAAGAAGAAGAATGAGAGACTTAAAGGATGGCAAACGTGCTTCGGACAGCCTCGGGGAAGGGGTGGCATAGTTGTCTTTTAAACGGAGCAACGTTACGTACCCCTGACGAATGGACAGGAGGAGGTGCCGATATCTCAACCGTAATTTATCACCCAGCTAGACCAGCTAGAAAATCGACGGGCCCCGCCACACGGGCCCACATGAGGAAGAACGCGAACGGAAAATAGAGAAAGAGGAGAGACACGAAAAAGGGGACCACAAACATGCTCCGTGCTGTGTTGCACTCTCTCGGGCCTCTCAGGGCCCCGGGCCAACCCTCATTACCACGCCTCCAGACTTCCTAGTCATTATCTGGTGGTTTCAATACCGAGATCGAATTTCATCAGGAATCTCGACACTGACATTCCATAGAGATAATCGCACCCATACTCTCATGTTCATATGTGCAAAGTCTTTTTCTATAGAATTTCGATTTTTTTTATAATCGATGCACAATGTACATTATATTTCAAGATTTTTTACTTGTACACATTTATTATTTATTTTATTTCTCCGTACTATGATGAGTATAGATAAACTATTCTTAAATAATATAAAAATATTATACAGAAAACAGTAGAAATTAGCATATATAAAATTATAAATATTAATAAATATAATATAAATGTATATGATGTAAATATATAAAAATAATTTATTTAAAAAAAATATTTAATAAGAGAAGAAAATTATTCATAATGTATTAATAAAATTCTATACTTTTGTAAATTTTTTCCTATAAACAAAAAAATCTCACTAATTTCGCTAATTTCGTCATACGATATGAAACATATTAACGATGAAAACTTAATTTCTACTTGACGCACGATCTTAATTTTCCCCAAAATTTTTGAACGTCCTGAAAGCAGCAAAAATTTCTCGGGGTAGGTCCCGGAAGATTCCACTCGTGGGCTGGTTATAAATAATTAAGGAGGTCCGACAAAACAAATATATCGTTTCGCGCAGTGTGATAGATGATGTTGCTCATTCAGCGTCCTGGGTGAAGAGAAAGAAGAGATTGGGAGGAGATGAAGGCGGCAGTGAGATACGTGGAGGAAAAGAAGCAGGAGAAGAAGGAGAATCAAGACTCAGTGGGTTTTTAGGGGCCTTATGTGGATCCACGGAGAGGGTTCAAGGGCGTGCTGGATGTGGATGTTGCCGAGGCAGAGAAGGCAAGGCAATTAGGAAGCACAGCAGGGTGCCAAAATCTCTGCCCTCTTCCTCCTCCTCATCCAAATCGAACCACCACCTACACCCAGACTTCCTTCTTCCCTTCTACTATTTTTTCGACAACTTGCGCCTCCTCGACAAGCCCGTGTTCGTCGTCGAGGAAAATGTCATTTACAATGTCGTGTACTTTCTTCGTATGGACATCTTTGACTTGATATATTTGACTTTCGATAAATTATATCATTATATAATTAATAAAGTTTTATCGTCACGTCAATATTTTTTACTCATATAATATTCAAGAAAAATTTCAAAAATGGATTAAGTAAAGTTATGTTTACAAAATTATTTTCCGTGAAAAATATTCTTTATAGTATTACTTATAATATAGTATTACCATTTGATATTTATCACTGTCGTATCTAAACAATTTTTATTCTTAAATTTGTGTATTAATTTAATTTATAAATCTAATTCTATTTTACAACTTTATTTTTATCTTATTAAAAGTCAAAAAGAAATTATAGGAATTATCTACAGCATCTTTATATTAAAGAAAATAAAAAGTTATATTCAATGTAATTCTTTCCAAATTTAATATAATTATGCCAACAGGAAACTAATAATCGGTAGAAGTGAATTCTTTTTGTCAACTGTCAAGTTATTTGCATTGCATTATGAATATTTCTAATGGCATTTGTAGCATGAAATATGACATTGTCTTGTTGTGGAGATAAATGTCTTTAAGCAAAAGATTACGTTTTCTTTGTCACATCGGATGATTTTGCAAGTCACAATAATTTCTACTAATTATTATTTCTTACATTTATAATAAGTAGTAGTTGATAAAAAGAATGTTTTCCGTCTAGCATTGATTTTTCGCTAACAGATACATTAAACTCAAAAAGAAATGTACTGAATTTCATATGTTTTCTTTAGTATTTTCTTTAGTACTTGTTAATATTTAGATGCTCCAGATCATTTTTATGATTTTTTTTCAATATATTTTAAAAGAATATTTTTAGCCTAATGTTTTCTTTTATTTAATTAATATCCATCACAAGCATTTATAATGTTTACCGCTCAAGTTGTCCCGCGCCACTATTGGCAACTAGACGCAACTTAATGTCTAACTCGGTAAAGTAGAAAGTGTATTGATTAACATCCGCTATATAAGAAATGATTTGATCTTACCTAGTATAGATATACTTATCGATATGACATATCCTAAAATAGAGACCGATTTTTTCTAAAATAGCTAAAATTGTCTTAATAAAAAATTAAAAAAAAAATGTTTTCTAAATTATGTAAATATTTTAATATTCATCGTATTAAATAAAATTAATAATTTTAAAAGTGCAATATGTAACGTAAAAAAATTTTTATATTAATTAGATTTGCATATAAAAAAATAATATAATTTATATAAAGTTATATATAATTTTAATAATTTAATTAAAAAAATAATATATTGTTTCATAAATAATAATTCAAAATTATATAAATGTGAATCATGAAGTACAGAAAATTATGTATCTTGGATACGGAAAGCTATGAGGTCGCTATGTCAATAAAGGAAATTTCAGAGTTGATTCGTTTCTATAACGACAAACACAAAGAGTCCAGTAGTGAACAGAAGCCGCCCTAAAGACCCTTTTAGAAAAGGCTATAACCACACGGAACGATATTACAATTTCAATACGCGATTAAATTGTACGACAAAAATTAACAATGATTACCAAAATGACGGAACAGTGCCGAATGTGCAGTCGCGGATTGCAATCTTATAATATACCCTTTGATTCACATGAAAGGAGAGAGGCCTACACTTTCGTGAAGAGTCCGAGGGCAATATTACACATTCAAAAGAGATACAGAAATCCCCCAATGTAAGTACAATCAATTACTTTTGATAGTAGATAATAATTTATAATATAATAACAATATAATAACATTATTTATGTGATGAATGAATAATTTTTGAAATCCGAAAAACTGCTTGGCAAACATTGGCAGACTTAGATTTTAAATAAGTTTCTAAAATTTTAAATAAAACTTTCTTCTCCTCTTTTTTTATAAAAAAATTAAGAAGATATACATTAAATCTTCGTTGTCTTTGTTTAAACATATATTAAGAACTTCTTTTAATTTCATTGGCAAACAGCTTAATTTATTTCTTCAACATGGTATAAAAATCGTAATTATAAATATCATAATTATATATTGAGTATCTTAATACGCTACTTTGTGCCGCGGTTAAAATAAAGAATATCTTTTTACGTTCATAAAATCTTCACATTAATGTCGGCGCAACAAGTGCACGATGTACTCATAAACCATTTTATCCATTTAACGATCACGCCCTAATCATTCTTTGAATTAATGATTCCGGGCATCATAAGTATATGATACGGAAAACACAGATTGTGTTCGCTTCTTTACGTAAAGCATGCCCTACATATTTAACAGAGTGCTAAGCTTATATGAAAGTGTGAACTTTCAACTTTACAAAGAACATACACCCATATTAATATTAAAATCTTTTTCTATTTTTTACACGTTGTTTACCATTGACTTTTCTCACTATAAATATTTCTCAGGTATAGCAACAAGAGTCATAAAATTGTATAGTTCTCAAGAAATTCATTTAAAACAATCTCGCGGAATAGGAGAAGACTCTCCTTTATATATTGATCGTGTGATACATGTTTTAATAAATTTTTTGAATAAAAATTTACACAATTTATTAAAAAAAATTTCAACGTTCTATATATTCCGAGAAAATTAGCAGGCTTAAGCTTTAAGACTAGGAAGAAAATATCAATAACTGGAAAAGTACAGTACATTGATAATGTAGCAGCCATTTAATCTATAGATTACTATGCTTATAGATGACAAAAGCGAATGACCGCAGCAGTGGTTGATTTTATCATTGACTATCGTACGCGGAAGAATACAAAGTGTGATGCTATGCACATTTGCTTCACGCGATTTCTGTTTCAATCAAAAGCGAGCATTTATGATGTACAGCTACGAAATAGGAAATCCTTTTTTGCAAGAATTCAGATTGAGGACATAAAATCATTTTTTATTAGGAAATCCAATAACAAGTTTTAATAAAGAACAAAATAGAATGGTTTTTTTACAATAATATTCATAATTTTTTACAATAATATTCATAAAACTTTCGGATTGAAATGTACATTTATTATGTTATTATTGTGCATCTAATCCTAAATATAATTAATTAATGTTATTAAATATCATACTCATTTGAAAAAATATTAAACAAATCAAATTATATATTTATAATTATTATTCCATCATAAATCAATGTAATAATAACAAACTAACAAGTTTTATATAAATATATTAAATATTATATCATAAAATACCTATAAAAACAAGCAACTTATTCGTACAGTTCTAAAGCACGTGCACAATACAACCTTGTCAAAGAACAGTCTCTCTGACTATTTATTGGTCACTATATTTAGCATAAAGCTCTTTGGATGTTACATAATAAAATATCCAGCACGTGATATTGATTAGGATAAAGAAACACTTTGCGTTACATTCGGACAAGGCATTCGATCATGAATTAACAATAATAATCTCCCATATAAAACTACTTTAAAAGAAAGAATGTCAATTCTTTATAAAATAATTAAGAGATGAATGGGGATACATACGTATCCTACACACACGTTTTTCCATAGTATGTGAAACATACGTATGTCATATCTCACATATATATGTTATAAAAAAATTGTGATATCAGATAAAAGTATATCGTTGATTTCAAGTCAGCTAGAAAAATAAAAGAAAGAAAAATGAAAAACGCAAATTCATAAATATATATATATATATATATATATATATATATATGCGTGAGTGTTCTACTTATTTTATTGATTTTCTAACTGCGAATATCGGCGTCCTAAACATAATTACACGCGATGTTTCACGCAAAACGCGAGAAATCAGAGAGAGAAACTTCCTCAAGGATTTCCACAACACATTTATATGAAATGTGATAAAAAGAAAATCCATATTTTCCATCCAATTAAAATTCATTTTTAATCTCTTCTTCTAAAAAGATCAATGAAAATTTTTTATGTGATTAGTTATTGTAAAACAAATTTCTTTCTTTATCGAAGTTCTCTGAAAAATAGCACGATACGAAACTGATGGCACGGTAATGCAAGTACTATAAGTACTACTGACAATCGTAAATAACCGTAGGTCTACGGTTTAGGTCACTTTATGGTATTATTCGGGTAGGTCATCCAGTCAGACGATTATACTCATGCAAGGAAGGCAAACGAAAGAGGCAATCCCATTATTACACCGATAAAATCACAGACAAATTTCTACTTGTTAAACGTCACTTATTATTTTGACGATCAATCTATTAAATCAATATTTTCATAAAATATATATCAGAAGCTTTGTCGATAATGATTATGATTAATTATAAATTTATGTTAGAACATATAAAATTAATTGACATTAAAATTATGTAAATCTCACATATATAGAAATTATGTCATTCGTGTAAAAATTTGTATATTCAGAGAAAACAAAATAGTTCTGGCGACTACTTTGAAATTTAAGTATCAGCAACTAAGTTTATGGAGTTATAAAAATAAAAGTGGTACCAAGAATTATCAAAATAATAGTCAATATAATATTAGATGTTAACATTATTTCACTATTTGTATGTAAACATTAAATATTATTATAATAACTGAATAATTATAATATATGTATAATATAATTATTCAAACTTCAATACAATAATAAATGATAAATAATAATAAATAATAATAAATGACAATTATTTTTTTTATTTGGACAAATATTTTTCTGAAATCAGTCATTATGCCGTAATTTTTTGTATCAATAATATATTTTTTTATTAATAAACCTATTTTGCATTTCTATTTTCTTGTCTCTCTATTATCTATTATATTTAATATAATAAATAGCATTATTCTTATTATAACTTTATAATACATAATTGAGATGCTATTTTTTTTTTCAATTTTCTAATTATTGGTACTTTTTTCTGAGTATATAATTTTTATATTTTTTTAGAAGTAAGCTATTCAAATCATTATTTTGTTTGCTGAGAATAGATTTTTAGTTAGTAAATAATCATATAGATAAATATTGGATATAAAATATTCACAAACAGTAAAAAAATTATTGCGATAAATATGATTGTATAAGAAATATATAAATACAGTGTAATTAAAATTCTATTAAAAGAGCAAAAATAACCCAATACAATATATGATAAAATTATTTTATTCTAATTCACTCAAAATAGATTGTAAAAAAGAGAGGAAGAAAATATCATTACAGAATATGATTCATATTCATATTAGATCCGTTTATACTCTGCTCTGAATTTTCATGTACACTATTTGCATAAGTCGCGTGATAACAAAATACCTTACTCATCCCATAATTCATTTTCCTACCTATATATATATATATATATATATATATATATATATATATATATATATACGCTTGCATTAGTAAATGACTATCGCTACGAATCAAAGCAGCTAGCTATATATCTTCGAGAGTTTCAAAGAATAATAGAAAAAACCTTAACGCCAAGGTTATCTGGACAAACTTAATCTTTTAAAAGCAGTAAAAAAAAATGTACATTTATTTTATTGTTAAAAATGAAGGAATAAGGAATCGCATGTTTATATTTAAAACGTGAACAAGCGCCAAGATGTATTTTCGCGACAGGCCCGGCGCGATCAAATGTGCGGTTTCACCTTGAAGTGTTGCTAGGGTTGGAAGCTAACGGACAGGTTCCCTAGGTAAGTAATAAAACCCCAACCATATTCCATCCTTTATCGGTGGACTTAAGCATGCGCAACGTTCGCAGTGGTCAGCGTTATTGAGTGGCCAGTCGCGAGGTAAAGATATATGTACAACTTGGTCTATACGGGTCTATAGCGGTCGATTCTAAGGACATTGTCCAGTCTCTGAACTCCCCCACGAGTCAGTCAGTAATGCCGCGGCTTTACTCGGCGGACGATCGCAATCACGTTTTCTTTCTTCGTCATTCGCGAGCAGCAAAACCGCCGGTTTGGCACAGTACGTATTAACGTGAACCGATTGTAACAGGAATTCAAGTCAACATGTCTTCATCAAAAAGCTCTAACTTCGATATTATAAATATGTAATATAAATGCAATCTCTGCATTTCTTCATCACGCGACGTGGTATTATCTTCGCATTTATAACTTTGGAATTTTAAAGTAAAGTAATGTGTAGATAAAGCAGTAATAAACGTAAAAAAGTCTCTAGACAAGTTAATATTTCAATAATGTGTGTGTGTGTGTGTGTGTGTGTGTGTGTGTAATATCGCTCACACACCGCTACACATATGTTAATATTTTCTTATGTTTTAAGTAAATTTGCAAGAAACTTGATATTTTAGTTTTAGAATTAATAAAAACTATTCTTACTATGAGCGTTGATTATCATGAAATTATTAGTTCACAATGAAACAAAGTTACAAGTTAAACCTTTCGTGACTTCGTCGGTGAATAATTGAAGAAATAATTAGGAACGTCACGTTCACGTTTCAGTGACTATGTTCTCACTTTGCGAATGTAGACAATCAATGAGCGATCAATAGACCATAATTGCTTTCGAGTACTTTCGAAGCACAATTATTTGTATCTATATAATATACATAAATATACAAAAAGTGAAATTCTAAAATTACATAAAATGTAATCTTTAAACTTTTGAAGGAGGTCGCTTGAAAAATTAAACACGACGCGCGATTTTAATCTTCTTCAATCGACATACCATGTCCGCCGCAAAATCGGACGTCTGAAGAAATTGGAAGGATGCCGGCCGGTATTTCGACTCTGGCGCCGTCAACAGACGTGGGATCTTTCGATTATGAGGCGAAGGATCCGCCGGCTTTTACAATTTTACAAAAAGACGGCCTGGACTCGAGTCTGCCGCTCTTACATGTCAACGAGGACGATGAGATGAACGCATCACGACTCACCAACTTGGAGAACATGAAGAACGCAATGAAGAATAATCTTTGTAATGGCAGACGCATCAGTAAATCCAATGAGCATCTGGTGCTGGCTAGTTTACAATCGAATCAAGCCAATCCATTGAAGAAAAAGCATCAGAGTAAAAGTCAGGATAGTCTGGATGTAGTTGAAGAGAGACTACCCACGGCTAAATCTAGTATCATCTTATCAACGGAGGACTTCAACGAGGTGCTGAACGCGAAACTTAAAAAGATTCAAGAGCAAGCCGAGGCCGAGCAAGGCCGCAAATCGCCTAAAAAATCGATCCTGCCACAGAAGAAGCCGTTCATTACAACCGTGAAGACGGGGGAATTTCTAATGCCGCCACCGGAAGTGGCGGCCTTGCTCGGCATAGCGCCCAGTGGAAACGACGAGGAAGCGACCGACGGATGCCCTCTGAGAAGCAAGTTCAAGCCACTGGTATCACTGGTCAAGAGACCGGAAGTACGTCACAGTAGCCACAATGCCAGATGTTCAGCCGCCCTAAAAGCCACCGTGGACTTTTCCCTCGGCATGATGAACGCCACCACTATCGCCACTGCTTCAACCTTGAACGAGCAGGCGAGGAGGTTCAAGAGAAGCGAGCCGGCGTAAGTGACACTGAGGTGACGTAGCACAGCCGCGTTATAGACGCCGTTCAATTGGCACGACGGTGTCGCGATCGTCTCCTTGCAGGGGCGGATTTGCAAAAAGAGAATCGCGATGATGCTTGCCCCCGGGAAACCTCGCACATTTTTATTTGCAGAAATATTTGTACATTTCTTTTTTTTTTTTTTAAGTTGTACATAGAATAGAAATGTTACTTCTAATGTCTTCTAGTTTAATTATATTTCTATTAGGAGCAGTAAAAAGTTATCAAGGATAGGGGGAATTCGCCCTTGTTTTCATTGAATTTATTTCGTATCGTTTCGAATAATGACACTATCTTGGATATTTATCTGGGATACAAATTGTGATATGCATCTTCGTTAGTTTTATATTATTCTCATTAAAAATTCAATATTTTCAAAGTAAATATTTTCAAAGTAAATATTACTAGAATACAATCGATCGACTTGTGCTAAAAAGTGACTTCATGGAAAAAACTTATCGTCGTCAATCGACACGCGTCTTAAAGAACTTAGAAACGTAAAATATATCTACTCTAAAGAACAAAATGCGATTATGAAATCAATTGAAGCGTGAAAATAAAAGTAACAAGAAATATTCTGAGAGGAGGAAAAGAGTGTAAGAAGAGCGGGAAATTGTTTTTCTAGCAGATTCCCGCAGACGCCGCGAGCTTTACCAAAAAAGTTGGAACCGATCGAGGGCATGACGAATATGCTGCCGAGACTTCGCGGGTAACAAAAATACCTTACAAGTGGCACCACTCTTATCACTGGTCTTTTAGTTGATAGCAGCTGCTTTTTTCCCGCTTTTTTTCTTCTCGTCGGCCCGATTTTATTCTCGTACGCTTGCAATCGCGTTCGAGTTTCTCTCTAGATTGTCATCGCTCCTGATGCACTACATTGCTGAATTTTCGTAGAAAGTCATATTTGATGTGGTTGTTCTCGGCCAAATAATATTAACCTCAGGACCTCACACTGAGGTCCACTACATCCCAACTAATGCCATTAAATATGAATATTAAATTGTGAAATTTAAATTGGATTAGTGGATCTCTCAATTCTTCATATTTTTAATATGTAATTGACGATTTTGTTCGTTTAGTTGCTTACCACAATTGTTACGTGAATGAGCAAAGAAAATTCTGAGAAGACCAGTAGGAGGAAATAGGTCGCTAAAAACAAGTGTGAGGACAGAAGGTTAATTCTTATTTTTCTTCAATTATTCTTCTATCAAGATTTTTATAACTGATTATTACATTATCAATAATTATAATTTGAAGAATATGACTATTTGTCAAGCAAAAAACTGTCGATTCTGTTCCATAGTAATTCTCTTGATAATCAATCTTCAAAGATTGATTGCCTAGATCAATCTTAAATTTTTTAAAATTTTTGTTGGATAGAAATAAATGAAAAAAATTAATGGGTTCTGCACATGAAAATATGTTATAAATGTTTTGTTTCGATCACGATAAATACTGTCGTGATTGTTATCAAAACCATTACCATGCAGCAGGGTCGTAGACATTATCGTCGTGACGTTTTGCTATGCGATTGAAACGCATGCTTCATTAAATGCGGAGGTAGATACATCACAAATATAATAACAGATCTTTAATAACAGATTATTTAGACATTTCTTTCCTACATTATAATTTGCTGCATAACGTAACGTATAATCTCTCTTTTTATTGATAATAATTTTATTTTATTAAAATTAATTAAAATTATATTTCTTTATATATAATTTAATAATGAGATAATATGAAAACTTTCATATAATAATAATAAATTAAAATAATTCTGTTATATCAGTTGGAAAATTGACGAAATAAATTCAATCACTTACGGAAATATTAAGATACGGACTGAAATAAACTATTATAACCTCCAAAACTGTATAATTAATTAAAAATTAATTTACATTAAAATAAATATAGCTTTATATATATAATCATTTTAGAGAAATTTATTATTTTGCAAAGTTTGCCAATGCTTGCCTAAGAGAAACAGATTTCGCAATAATTACTCAGCATGTTAAATTCTCAGCTGAGCTTTTCTCAAATTTGTTTGATATGTTATCATGAAAAAATGAATTTTACTGTAAATTTTACGTTATTTTACAGCGATCAGCCGATTCCTTTCGGGAATATTATGTTTGACCGCCGCGTTACTCGCGGAAGCACAACGGCTTCCGTTTCTACTCTCGTAAGTATTCTAATCTATCAAAGCAAAAGATTTATGTGTTTTCTTTTTTTTATACGTTTTGTATTATTCGTACTTGTCTAGATCGATGGGGAACAATCGATAGCAGTGAGGCAAGCGGAAGCGAGACGAAGGCATTTGGCGAGGAAACGTGCTCAAGTGCAAGTTTGCAGATCGTTCGTCGCCAGAACGGGTTCACCCCCTCCAGTTCCTGGAAGAAAACACGAACCAGTGCAAACCGAGCTTTTCCTCGAGGAGGTTAACTCAAATCTTTTATATCTATATTTTATTGTAGCGATGAAATATTACTTTTTATTAGGTAAGCTTAGCGTACGTTAAATGTTAAAATAAACATATTGAATATTTAAGTTGACAGAGAAGCCAGACGAATCTGAAGTAGCCACGCAAACTGATTACTTCTTAGAAAAACCAGTACTACCAAGCTATCAAGTTCCAGACAAGATTGGTCGGGATGTCTATACCCAAATCGAACCGGGAGAAGTACGTGTTCTGAATATTTTATTAGAGAAGACATTGATATTTGACTATGCTCAGATTGATCTACAGAATAAATTTTTTATATCATAATATTTTAGCTTTTCGATTATGATACTGAAGTCCAACCAATTCTGACGGTATTGGTAGGCAAAACTATCGAACAAGCACTAATCGAGGTTCTAGAGGAAGAGGAAATCGCTGCTCTTAAGGAGCAGCAAAGAAGATTCTTGGAATTGCGCATGGCTGAAAAAGCTGAGGAGCAACGATTAGCGGAAGAAGAAAGAAGACGTAAAGAGGAGAAGGTCTTACCATCCATCTTATTCATTTTAATATTTTAATATTTTAATATTTAATATTTTGGCTTTCTAATGTCCATTTCTATCAATATAAGTGTAACTTTAATTTTGATTTAATTTATCTTTTATTTTTTTTAGTTCTAAAAATTTGAAAAAAATATAGAGTAAATTAAACCAAGATTAAAATTAATAGACATTGATAGAATAGATATAAGTCACTCAATTATTTTACATTATCATAAAGATAAAGATGCAAGAAAATATATTATATATAAAATATTATATAAAAAAATAAATTTGTTTTCAATATACAGAATCGACGCCAGAAACAACATGAAAAAGCGATGAAGGCTCAACAGGAAACCGAAGAACGTGTCGCGGCTGCGGTATTGTTAACGGGATATATCGCCGAACTTTTACCCGCGGTTTTGGAAGGATTAAAAATGTCTGGCTATTTATTAGATGAGATCAAGGCTGGTTCGTCAATTTGCATGAAACATTGATTACTTTTTTTTAATCTAATAACTTTTTAAGTTCTATTTAGTTATCAATGTTATCTCTATTGAATTTATTATTCCACTTCTCCTTTCTCATCGCTTTTATTTCATCGATAACGCATTAACATGTGCTGTGACTATATGTTTCAGATGTTGAAGAAGGTTTCATGCCGTGGTTAATGAAAGAAGTTAAAAAGGAAATGGGTAATATGATCGAAAGCAGAGAATTATTAATGGGTAAGGTTGAGCTAAAAATAAAATTTTTTTAAGAGCACAATTGTATTTTCCTGAATTTTATTTAAAAAAATAGAAGTTTTAAGGAGTTTTGTTCATGATAATTTCCTATAAGCAATAACAAATAAGCAATATGTATAATGTACAATGTTACTATATACATGAATATTTTACAGAAATTATTAGAGAAATCTTAGAGAATCGTGCACAAACATACAAGCAGCTTGGTGAAGAATATGATATGTCAAGAGACAAGAGATTAGTAAACGAATATAATTTAGAAGGAGGTGAAACTGATAGTAATTTTGTGGATTACGAATCATCCGCAATGGGTGAAAATAATCATGCAATTTAGCATGATAAAAAATTTGGTACGATCCTGTATATATTTGTAATATAGTACAAATCTAAAAAAGATATTTATTTTAGTAGACAAGTTGAAATTATATATATAAAATCTCAGCAAAATTTTATTTAACAGTTACATTTAGGATTAAAATATAGACAGAAATTAAAATGTAAAAAAGTAAACAGAGATTAGAAAATGTTAATTATTATTTAATTAGATCATGGATATTTAGTAATAATTCAATAATAATTTGTGTAATTATTAACATTCTCACGCAGTTTTGGAAATATTAAAGAGGTTGAAAAATGACAACAAGCTATAATTAACTTTTGGAAAAAATGAACAAGTTATAATTAACTTTTGGATAATGGGATTTACCTTAACCTTAACCAGCACAAAAGCAATATCTGAACCCGCTACCTTTTACATTAAGCAGTGTACACAGCTGTGCAACAAATCCATCTCCTTCGCTTGCACCCTCTGACAGGTCACTGCAGCGCTCGCAATCCCTATCGCAAACAGTAACCGCCGAAAGGACGAGAAAGACTCATCAAAAATTAATTATCGATTCTCAAAATCAACGCGGTGTGATCTGTCATAGAGAAAAGGTGTATAAGAAAAGAAAAATTATGTCAAGTTTATCTCGAAACTATTTTTCTAAAAACTATAAAGCATTTTTGTTTTGCTGAGATCTTAATATGTATTACAATATAACACGTCATATTATGATATTATAAAAGACAGACTGTTTTGTATATAATATTAATATATTATTTATAATGTATATAATATTAATAATTTGTCATTTATTTGTCTGCACTTTAGATTATTATGGGAACGCTACACAACGCTTCAAGACAAAATAAGAAGCTAATTATATTCTAAGATGTAATACATGGTTTATTCATAATTCCGAAGATATATAAAAAAATTTAAGTACATATTAAATAAATAAAAATGTTTAAAACGTTTGATATACTCTCAAACCATACCTTATGAATTATTCTCATATTTTTATGAATTATATCATATGAATTATTCTTATTTATGAGCATATTATTAGATTTTTAATAACAATTCGCAACATATATTCTGAAGATAAAATGAGTATTCAAAAATCTATTGTTTTAAAATTCACTTCTATTTATATTAATTCAATATTTGAATTATCATTCTAATCCATGCATATATTGAGATTAATATATTGAAAAAATTTTGCTGAAATTTTGCTACATGAAAAAACATATATAATATCACTAAAATAGAATACATTTTTTGCACTTACTAGTCAGATTATTATTTCAGATAACAAAAAAAAAATTTCAATATCTGTCATAAATGTCATGAATTGCGTTGACAAGAATCAGTATATTAAACATGAATAACTTAATATATGTAAAACATTTAACAATACATATATATAAAGTTAATATACTTAATAATCCATATATATATATTTAATATTTCTTGTATATTTATATATAAAACATTTAAGTAGATCTCAAGCTATTATTCTTACTCGTATATAAAGTAGTCATCAATCAATACAATCAATACATCAATCAATATGTATGGATAAATTATATATAAAAAAATTTAGATCAAAATTGACTTGTTATAAAAATAGAAGTAATCATTAGTAGTAATTATTAATTATTATTATATAAAATATAGAGGTTAACATATAAAAATTCTCAGGCTATAGATTGTCGTTTTTTCAATTTCAATGCACTTACGAAAACGCAATTATGATCATATAATTTTTTAATTTTTTTAATAGTCCTATAAAAAAACGCAAAATAATGCATGACTTTAATCACGAACGCAAACAATAACGTTCAGCGGAATGGATAAACTGGGCCATGATTTGAATCAAGGGCTGAAGCAAGAACTAATTCGCATTGCGACACTTCATATTTAAAATTTAGATTTAGAAAATGAAGATCTTCAAAATAAGCTCAATCCATAGTATCCAAAATTATTTTTTTCTTCCTGGCAATATAAATAATTAAGCTCCTATTCATTCACAGCAAGAAACAATAATTGATCTTATCGTTAGCACAGCGGATCATATTCAAAAACATGAGAATAACATGATTATATAAATATTAATTGTTACACTCAGTATATCATACGGAAGTTAATTTTCATTGAGAAGAAAATTTAATCTAAAGTAATTTGCTGCTATTATTCCATTAGTAACAAAAAATGATCAAGAAAAGATCAAGAAATTTTAATAATAAATTAAAATGTATAAATTAAGATACAATATACGAGAAAATTCTTCCAAATTGCTAATGCGATCCACTTAACGGCAAGCTACTCACGTCTTTTGATTCGCAAAAAAATAACATTTTTTTAAACGCTTTATTATAAATATCAGTATTTTTGTATTCACCTAAAGTAAAATAAATACCGTAAACACAGATCATTTCTAAATTTTATCCTTAGATACGGTCATTTTATAGACCACCGATACCGTCGTCAGAGTAAAAAACCTGTCCGCTCCAATCAGGATTAGATCGCTTGTAATGGGATGAGGTTTCACGCTGAATTGAGATCGGCACAGTTTTAAAAAGCCACCCACCCTCTTTAACTAAGCCCTCGCGGGTAAGGGGTGGAAGCGGAGTGAGACAAGGGGACATATTGTATTGGATTAAATTAAGCAGGGGGACTGCTTTCTCGTACCGTGCGCTATATGCACAAAAATTGTGTGCCAAGTGAATCGTGTTTTCTGGGGAAGGAGGAAGGGGCAATCTACCGCATGCTGAATAAAGAGGGGTAAGAGATGTCCAGTACACCGGGACTGGTATGCCACGAGGGATCCGACATTATTTTGTCCTGTGACCCATATCACCTGCATCTTCACGTGATTTTTTTCTCGTTGCAGATACGACACGTGCAAATTTATGAACTCCTGCTGTAAAAATACGAGTTCGTGTAATTTTATAAAAAAATAAAAAATATTTTATTAATTCTTGTCTTCTAATTTAATTTTATGATTTTTACATCAATATTTGCAATAAAAATTTGTAAAATTTATTATATTATGCAATTTTATTATCTCATAGAAATATCTTTCTATCAACTATTAGCTTGAAAACGAAATACTGTTATATTTTAATATTTATTCGTGAATAACACGTGGATTGACTCTTAAAATCAAGTAAATAGTTCCTAATGGTTAAATACTGCCTTTTATTTATATATAAACGCGGGGCGCGTGATCAGGGATCGAGAATATCTGTGGGGTACTCGATGGTCACGTGTCATGTTACATGGCATTCGTTTCAGGACGCGCGCAATATGTCGATGTGGCACGTGAACAGCGGAAGTGCACTTTGACTTCTCTTACATAGAATGTAACACAAAAAAATTTGCAAAATTTCCTTATAAATGTGTCAAGCATTTAAATTAATCTAACTCAAATCATTTAAAAAATTTTTATTATAAAAAATTTTTCATTGAATATAAAATTTTGCATAAAAATTATTATTCATTGTGTGCAAAATTGATTAATTAATTATTGTTAATAATTATAAATATAATAATTACTAATAATATTACAAGTGTAATATTATTACACTTATACTAGCATATATTTATAATTTATAATATAATAAATGTAATATAAATTCAAATAAAATAAAAAATAATATAAAAAAAAGATAATTATTTAACGATATTCAGATAAGTATTGTTTATCCGGCTAAATTCTTTCTTGTCGACTAAAAATTTGCCGGCTTGACTAACGCAAATTGCAACGAATATTAATAATACATAAGCCACCGCCTCGTTCGAGGCGACATTAGAAGTAGTCTTTTGACACTTACAGAACCGAGACGAATCACCTTTATGATCACCTCCCCGCAAAAGCGACCATAACTCAGGATTTCAATAGAGGGATACAGAACAATAAGATTGGTTCCATCTTCTCGTAGCAAAAGGTTCTAAGTCCACGCGCATCTTCCGTCACCGACAATTTGTATCACTGTTTTTAAACAGTGTATACAGAATTGCCCTTATCGATAATGACAACATAATATAGAAAGTTCATAACATATAATGCACAATTTATATTAAAAAGACATCTATCTATATCGATTACAAAACAATATATTTTTTTTCAAATCTGAATATTTACAAAAAGAAAAAAACGTAATATGTACATGTCGTTGAATAATATTTAAAACTTAATGTCATTAATAATTGACAATAATATAATAATTGTTACATGCGTATGATATGCAAGAAATTTATAAATTGTATGACACTATATATATTATTAAAAATGTAACATCTCTATATAAATTTTTATATTTCTTAAAATAAATATCGTATCTCTTTTCAGCATAGTTTGTTTATTTTGTTTATACAGTATATATAAGGGAGAATTTCCTGGTTAGAATTGGATCGTGTCGCATCGCGTTCTCCTGTATGCAAGACCGAGATGCACTTGTGTCTCCTCGTGTCTCGTCACATCGGGTGCTTGGTGCACGGCTTGGTGCGCGAATACAAGATCGCGGAGGGGTGCTTCCGCGTAGGCTTATTTTGAGCATCCCACCCATGAGGGTGCCGCGATAATACGTAGATGATAATCGCGATATTAATATCGCATTGGGAAGCGCACACATGCGTGCAAGGGGCCCATTGGTCACGGCGGAACACTTGCTCGCTTGCTGGCTCCGCGGTTGTCTGAATTGCACCCTGATTTTAGAAAGAGACGACCAGAAGTACGGCCCTCTGCTACGACAAAATTGAAATTTATCAATAAATTGCAAAAAGAAGCTACATTTAATATCGTCAATATTCTGTACAATATTTATTAAAAATGATAATTACATGTATAAAGCTAATTTTATCCAATTTATTAAATTATTTTATCATCATGATAATTATTATATTGCCAATGAAATAAGTTCGCAGATAAATGTTATATCATGAAATAAAAGATTTGGTAAATTTTATATATCTCCTTCTACCATTATTTCCTTTAATAGCTAGCTGCTTTTATTAGCTAGATACCTGAATCTTTCGTACTTTCCTATCCACCAATCGCAAAGAACTAAAACACTTGCCGTGTACGTTTTGGGGCGCGATAGAATGGCGAAACACTCGTGCTCGAGTTTCCAACGTTCAGAGAGGGGTTGGTGTAGGGGATGGTGCGGCTTGTGAACACTCGTGTCATTCCCTGCTCCGACATCATACACGCGGATGAATCACGTCATTCATAAAAGAGATTCGCGACTTGAAGGAACCATGTCATTTTTCTGGTTCCGAATCAGACTGATGAGTTACGTGTAGCTTCAAAATCATACCTTAAGAATTCATGAAAGAATCGAATTCACAAAGTATTTAATAAAAATTGTTATTATTATAAATAAATATTATCTATTTCTGTCTAAAAGAAATAATTTCTTAAATTCAGTTAAACATAATCCTATTAAACAACAATATTTTTAAGATATAAAAATAGCTATAAAAATTATTAATACTTATATTTTGTTGTATTCTGTAGTGTTTTATTATTTCTATTTTTATTATGTTCTATTTTTTATCTTTATCTTTTATTTAAATAAGTGAGATATATAAATGATTTAATAATTCATTATAAATTTATTATAAGCTTCAATATAAATTTTTAAGAAAAAACATTATTAATTTTCTCCAATCAATTATTCTGATAAATTATTATCTCAACGATGAAATCAATCAAGAAATATATAAAAAAGACATTTAAATATTTTATGAACGGGTGCGGACTTTAAATGTAAAATTGTAGTTAAAATAAATATAATCTTATGAATTATATAATAATTATATAATTATATAATAATTTCATGAATTATAAATTTATTAAAAAATTCTTAATAAATATATAATTCATAAGATTTATTTTAAATACAATTTTATATTTAAAATCAACACTAATTCATAACATATTTAAATAATTAAAAACTTGTAAATAACTAAATATATGTATATAAATAATACATATGCATACACATATGTATTTATGCATATATAAAATGCATTTTTATTCATTCTCGAAATAAGAAATTTATCATGCATCTACTACTTTGGCACTTATATCAATATTCAATCATGCATAAGCAATTCTTCACATTAATCTTGTCGTTGAAACGAGAAGCATGTTACGTCTAGCGAAAAGCGTTTTATGAGATCGTCTATCTGTATATACAAAAAAGAGAAAGAGTGACAGAGAAAAACACGTATTGGCAAGATAGCACCAAATCATTGAATGCATCAAGATCGACGGACGATTAAACAAATCCGAATGATATCGCGCCTACGCGATCAACAGCTCGGGGACCACCGGGAAGAATAAGCCACTTAATTTCCTAATCAACCGTTGATTCAGATGCACCTTTCGGCCGATCCCTCTTGGTAGTACAGAAACTCATAGTGAACCACAGCTGAGCCAAACAATGTCTTTTCACATGAGGCTTTTATAGCCCCATCAAGAGTATTGAAGATCCGCTCCTGGTTCTACTCTACCGATCCGCGAATCGCATCCGCGTCTTCATCAAAATTGTGACAATTGCATTTTGCAATGATATAATTAAGATCAAGACGTGCGATGTATCAGTTACTAATTTTTGCAAAAACATCTTGTCATATTAGATGCAATATGATTTATATTTATAAATTAATTTAATTAATAATTAAATATATATATATATATATATATATATATATATCTTTTTCAAATTATCTTTTTATATATTAATAATATAATATAATAAAATGTTTGTAATATATCATGTAATATATCATGAGAAAATAGCACCTGCTACAGCAAGTAGAAAACCCCCGAAGTAAAACCTAACCAGCTAGCTCCTCCCATTCCAAGTGGTCGCACCAACGACATGACTCGCAAGCACCCGAAGGGCCTGTCTACTGCTGGCTCTAAATGCAATTACATATACGTTTCTATTCTTCGAAAGAAGCGTAGAGGGGAGATCTAAACCAATGACCAAAATCAGGCACCACCTCCAGTACAGATTTAAAGCATGCATGAAATGTGCCTCTGCATTAGTTGATATCTTAACTCCGTGCCATGCGTATCATTAACTTGCAACAGTTCAAGGTATGCCTTGAAAAATTTTGGAATTGTGACAATGGACACACGCGAATTGTTCTGCAAAACTTTGTGAAATATTATAATAATCTATAATTTCATAATTTAAATATTTTTATCAGAGAAATATTACACGAACACTCTGACGTATTTCTCGAGAGCATAATTTATAAAAAAGAACTAATCGAAGAAGAATTAAAGTTTGTGAAGAGTACTTCAAGACAGTGAAGCACTTAAGCCTCATTGAAGGATTGTCCTATATTTTCAACATAAACGTGCAATTTCCATAATGTATCCCGTAATGTCGGAATATGAAGCGATAATGAGAAGAAGCGGAGGCCTGGAAATAACTAATTCGTCACAAAGATACCAAGCACAAAAACACCAACTGCAAGAATACCTTAATCTATCCATGATCGGAAGACCCAACTTCTTAATGAGCAGACCACTCGTCCGAGCTGCTGGACTTCTTAAAGGAAATTCAACGACGGAAATTATTCATGTTAATACATTATCTGAAGGAAATACATCAGTTAGTCAACATGTATGTAACAGAAATTTTTATATAGGTTACGATACACTTGATTTTTTATATCTTATTATACTTTATTATTTTCATTAACAAATTCTTGATTTTTTTCACAAAAGTCGATAATAAAATTAATATTCTTGCTTAATTAATAATATAAATTTAATATGCAATTTTAGTTAAAATTCAATACGACTGAAAATTTTATTTTATTCAAAAATTAAATTTCCTTTTTAAGAATTCTTGTTTTTATAAAATATTTTTTCCTTCAACATTTGTAGAGTGATTTTTAACACGCATATTATAATATAGAATATCTCTTACAAGATATTGTATTTTTTTTAATTTTATACACAAGAATATCCTAAAATATACAAAGAATATCCTAAAATAATAACTTTTTCTCCTGAGGCATCATATATATTATATATATATATATATATAATTATTATTACTATATTATTACTATATTATTATTATTATATTATTATATATTATATAATATATAAATTAATATTAATGTTCTAGAATGTCATTGAAATTATTGATGTTGACGGTCGTCTTCATTGCCTCAATGGATCTATAAATCCATCTTATTGGTTAAAAGTGATCACTTTGGCAACAGATTTTCAAAATTACAACGTCTTACTTATGATTAGCAATAATGGACTGGTATTGAAAACAATAAGAGATATAGCACCTGGAGAACCATTATTAATGTGGTTTGCAGATTGTATTTTGACGATGTTAAACATTCCATTTTTGACACCGGTGAATTGCAATATTCAAGGTAAGACTTTGATATTTTTAACCAAAGCTTTTTGCGTAATATCATCAATAAGTTATTAATTGTAACCCTTTATTAGTTTAGCAATCAAATAGCAATCAAATTTATCCTATAAAATTTATAATAATAATTAATTTGTTAGTAATAGCTTCTCCTAAATATATTTATTTGTAATTAGTCTATTTTTTATTTTTAATAATCAATTTGTGTAGCTTTAAAATTTTGTAAATTTTTAGATGACACATCTAAAAAAGATATACACACACACACACACGCGCGCGCACGCACACACACAGTATATCTTACCCTATATATATATATATATATATATATTTGAATAATTGCAGGTCAGGTTTATATGTGTCATAACTGCAACAGTTGTTTCGATTATCCAAATCCTCTGAAACTACACTTGGCATTAGATTGCAACCGAATGGACAATAGCTATATTTGGGTACTGTTAGCGAATAAGATCATTGATTCTCCGAGAACGGATCTATCCTTCAGCCAACATTCAGGAAGAAGCTTCGCATTCGAGCTCAAGCCTCTGCCTGTTTCTAAACCAATAATATCACCAATTCCAGCATACTCGGCGCAAACGATTGACAACACTACCCGGTCATTGAGGAATGATTCACCTTGTTCTTCAAATCAACTATCATCATCTTCAAATGGTCCTTCACCGATACCCCCATATTCCGCGATAAAATCTCCATCGATTGAGATTTTACCAAGTTCATCGTCCTACGAATCACCCATCGAAAATGTAACGGAAAGAAATCGCTATTTAGCTTTAAGATCCTACGAGGCCTTGATGCATCGGAATATCCATAGAAGTAATTTTATGCCCTATGGCGTGCATCCCGGTGTACGAACAGAATCTAAGAAAAAAGATCCCGCGGAAGTAGAGACACTCGCCAGTGACATGGGAAAATGCGGTGCAGGATATAGATGTATATTTTGCGATAAAATTTACTCGAGAAAATACGGCCTCCGTATCCACATCAGGACGCATACGGGTTACAAGCCTCTAAAATGCGACTTTTGTCAGCACAGATTCGGAGATCCTAGTAATCTCAACAAACACGTGAGATTGCATGCGACAGACGACAGTCGTTACAAGTGCAATATATGTGGCAAGATCTTAGTCAGAAGAAGAGATTTAGAAAGACACATAAATTCCTGGCATTCGGAAAAAAGTGACGCTAATGTTCCCAATGTCGAAATCACTGACGGAAGTTAGATCAGAGAGTTAGAAAATAAAAAACTTTACGATGTTCTATTATAATGTTTGATAGATAATCTACCTAATTTTATCTCACAATACACGAAAAGATGTCATTATCTTTGATGAATATGTAAATAGAAATTGATAATCGTAAATAATGACATCTTTTCTAATACTAAACCAATTTTAAAGATGTTAAATAAAAGAATATGATATTTTAAAGCTAGTCATAAAAAATAATGTTGTTCCTCCTATTTCTTAATTCTATTAATCTTTCTTCATTAGAGAGTCTCAATTATAAATAACGTAAGTTAATAATTATAAGTGTACTTAAATCTAACTATAAATCACTTGTTTGTGAATATTTATGCACATGTTAAAAACGGATTATTTTATTACTCAGTAAAAAAAAGATGTGAAAAGTGTATTTTATTGTAAGATTGTTGCTGTTGAAAATAAAAAGAGACATATCATTATAAACTTTTAAGTGTCAATTATTTGATCTATTTGAACTATTATTTAAGCTATTTATTATTCCACGTTAAATATTTAATAATAAAAATATTCATTTATTTCATACCGAAATAATACCATAAAAAATATCATTGAAGTATATTTTAATAATTACAAATATTTACATTATAGTTTTTTCAGGAAATAGAATTATGAGAATTATTCGAATTAATACATATTTCAAAAATTAATATATAAACATAAATAAAACTACGTTTTAAGCCTTGTAAAATACATATACAATGCACATACATATACATATATACAATTTAACTTTGGAGAAAAGACAAAATATTTCTATCCAAATATAACAGTTACATTATTTCTCGCGATAATATGTTCTGATAATAGATTTTTTAATAAGTGTAAACATGCGCCTTTGATTTAATTTTCAAACCAAAAGTAATCAAAAGTTATTAAAAGTATGATGCCGAAATCTTATTGTTATTGATTACATCTACAAATAATACAATAATCCAATATTTTTTTTAACATCTTCGATATTATTTCATTTCCTTGTAAATAATTTAATATTATAAGATGATGAAGTAATAACAAGCGATTTTATAATCGATTACATTAATTATCACGATTCTACTAAAAGTAGAACAAATATAAATATTAATCGTTACTGCAACAAATTGAAAATAATGGCAAACGCTATTAACACTATTAACCATTATTGTATATTGTGATTAATTCATTTATATAATGGCTCAATAAAAATTTCATTGTATTTGATAAAAAATTTAAATTTTAAATATATATTAAATATATTTAAATAATTAGATGTGTAAGATATAATTATATATATATATATATATATATATATATGTATGTGTATATATAAAGCATCATATATAAAATAACTATAAGCAGTATACGATCGCACGAAGTTCACTTGACGAAATTCTCGGTTTTTTAATGCAATATCTTAATATAAAATTCAAAATCTAGATAAAAGTCATTTTAAAAGACGTCTTAAAGACATCTTTGTTAAACACGTTTTTAAAACACGTTTTTAAAATATTTAAAAGATATCTTTAAGATATCCTGACTTTTGACTTCGTGCTGTCTCAGTTATATCTAAGCAGAAAGAGCGGCCATACCGATCTTTTTCATGACACCATCGAAACTCCCGTAGATTAGCGCCTTTTTCCATTTTAGCATATTGGAATTAAGTAGCCATTTCGATTTTCTGACACTACTGATAAAATTCGATTCTGGTGTGTGTCCGTGCTATTTCCACGATTCGTTGATCAAGGATATGCCTATGTAATTACATATCTATTTACGTTCGTCTAATTTTTTTGTTGTAAAATAAAATATGTATTAAAATAAAATGTTTTGTTAGGTCTGGTTTATTAATTTTGATAATTTTGGTAATAAAATTATTTTCATAAATAAATAATTATACGTTTAGTAATTCATTATTGAATACATCGCATCGCATCGGCGGTACAAACATACAAGAGTTCTGACAAAGAAACTCCATGTGACCGTAGTATTATTTATACATACATGAAATATATCAGAGATTGATAATGTTAGATTACTGAAATATGCGACAATAATTAGAAGTACCTTAAATATATATTTATTCCAAAACTATATGAATTATATAAATTAAAAAATTATATAAATTATAAAAAATTATATAAAATATTCTTTTCTCAATTAAAATTTAACATTTTAACATTTATTTAACATTTATTAATTTAACATGAAAAATTTTAAATATAAATTTGTCAATTATTCTTAATTTATAACATTTTTTTATTAGTCGGAATTTTTTAGTATTCCTACCTACCCGTATTATTTTTAATTAACGTTCATTTTATTGTTGTTCATATTATTATTAATTTTTTACAATTACATTTAAATGTAATTATATAATATAATTATATGGATAAACATAATTATAAATATAATTCTATGATAAATTTATTCAAATAAAATTAAATAAATTCATTATAGAAAAATTATTAATTTTTAAATTGTAACATTTCCTTATTTGCTTTAATTTTTTCCCACCCAAATTCTTATCCACCCGAATTTTCAGTGTTAAATATACTATAGTGCAGATATAGAAAGATAAAAAATTTTATCATTCCCCCCAATTACATGCAATCGTACGTACATATGTATAAAAATCTTGTTAATTATCTACTCATTTTTATTCATTTTTTTATTCATTTTCAATATTTTGACTAATCTTTTGTGATTCTTCAGGCCAGATTGAACTTACCTTTCGTTGCTCCTGGCCACGTTGCTCCATCGTCGATTTGGCTACATATAGCCAGATATAAGAAAGAAGATATACTCCTTCAATTATCGACTAATTTATGCCGGCAAATTCTTTGTTCGATATTTGCATGCGCACGACGGTTATACAATCGTGTCGAGTCGTGAGGGCCATTCAACATTAATAAAATATGAAATTTGTGATAAAATTTTACGAAATTTATATGAAATTTTTGAAAATAATATAATAATAATATCGTGTTTTATATAATACGCGTCATTAATCTTCGATTTAAAATAAAAAACTCATATTTACATATGATAAAAAGAATTTAAGAAAGTTGAATAATAAAAATATTGCATAAAAATAGAAAAATAAAAATAAAAACGATTGTAATATACATAATTAATAATATATATTTAAATGAAAAGAAAAAAAATTTAAGATTCATATTATTCGTTCGTATTATTCGCGTATGATCAAAATTGCTTGTTTAAATCTCATCATGAATCAGGTGAGAATAACATAAAAGATTCAAAATGAATAACGTGAGATTCGAGCGAGATAATAAATTTCTCGCATAATCAGCCAATATTATATAATATATATTTTACAAATTATCAATATAAATATCAATATAAATTCTAAATACTAGATATTGTATCTACATAATTCATCAAATACAATAATATAAGTAATAATAAATTTAATAATGTAAATGAAAAAATATATGATAACAATACTTTGTATTAAATTAGGATTTAAATTAAAAATAAACTTTCAAAAATTTTAATATAAAATAATGTATTTTGAATAAAAGTAAATTAATAATTTATGATTATTATATATTCCACAATTTATTATATATTCCGCAATTTATTACATTCAGCGAAACAAAACATTTATTGAATCTTACGTCATATTAAATTTTGCTTTAACTTACGTAAAAGCAACTTATTAATTAATATAGACGGACAGATTAAACATGATTAGAATCAAATCGGCACGTTTGTTATATCATTTGTTATTAATGTTTGCTAAACATTCACTTATGTTTGTGATATATATTATTACAAAATTTCATATATACATATATATATATATATATATATATATATATATATATCTTTTATGCACCGATTTAAATATTTAATCCTGGTAATAAAATAAAGGAGGAGGAAAAATAGGTAAATAAAAAATACACATAATATATTCATTTATATTCTTATTACACATAAATATAAACTATGACTCTCTTTTTTTTTCAACCCTCACGACACGTGCCCAAATGTCAATAGGCACCAGCATGACGCGGTTTCCAGGCCACTAGGACTCACGGGTCCAAACAACAAACGCCAGCCCGGCGCACTGGACTTCGTAAAGCCAGGACACCTGACAAACCTTCTCTGCAAGGGCACATTTCCTCCGGAAGGCGAGAGTACATGCCTACTCTCAGACTACTTTAAGCCTCCTTTGGGCAGCTTGCAGTATAGACGCAATAGAGATTTCCCGAAGGTCTCGTACGCCTAGAATGTGGGCTCAGGATAGGTCGGAGGACCGTGACCTCCAGTTAATCCCTGCCCCGACTGGGCTGTTGATTTAGTGTGCTCAGTCTAGGATAGTCCTAGACACAATGCCCAATCGATTCAGACAGTGGCGATTGGGCCTCGAGATTTACTATGATTTTTAATCCATAGTAATTCAACTTAGAGAGTCATAGTTTATATATAACACCATTTATACTTTTGCATTTATAAATATGTATTAAAAATATATGTATAAAGATATTTAAAATAAAAATTTAATGCTTTCAAAGGACATTAATTTAACTGAATTTCTTTTATGTTGTATTATTGTTAAATATTTATTCCAAAAGTTTAATATATTTAATAAATTCCATTATATATTAATATATTTTCAAAAAAATACTTAATAAATTAATTAAACTATTATTTTTAAATTATCTATATTTAAATATCTAAATTATCTATATTATTTTAAATTATCTATATTACTTTATATGTTACATAGGTATTTAATTTCTTAAAACAAATTATATTATTTATACTTTCTTGCAAGATTATTACTTATATTTTCTTGCGAGATTATAATTTTTAAGCAATTTATACATCTTACAAATAAAATACAAAAAATAATATAAAATAATTAAATATTGATACAAAGAACTCTATTTCCTGAGCTCTTTGTGTTTGTACAAGTGCATTACAAAATCAATAAATAGTATAATACCAGGATTAAATATACAACCCCAAACTATTTAAATCTATCCATTTTAGGGCAACAAATCTGTGAAAACATATCCAATTGCAATACTTTAATAATAAATACATAAAAATAGTTTAATATAAGTTTCACAGATTTGTCACCCCAATATAAAAAATTTGTCACTCACCGACCCGATGCGCAACAGCGGAGTTAATCTGCAACGTAGCTACGATGATTCTGTAACAGACAAACAGATGCAAATTATAGCAGCGCTCGAAACAATAAATATTTTAAAAAGTAATTCTTAATTAATTCTCTGCGTATAGTCTCAAATCTATTTACTTTTCTATTAGATATTTATTAAAATAAATATATAATTTTTTAAAAAAGATCTTTATAGAAATAAATTCATATAAAACTTTAAATTTTTTGTTTTTTTCGAAATTATAAATTTTAAATTATTTAAGTTTGAATGATCCAAATAAATGAGAAAATAATTAATTTAATATTGACGAGAAATGTATACGTACCGCAAGGTTGCTCCGCCGGTGCCCGATGCCTCTGTTAAAGACCTCCTCCTCCTCTCAAGGTGTCGGGTCGTCGGATGTCCTCGCAGCACAGGACACTCGCGAAAAACACTCGCGAATTATTATAATCGCGCGCGGACTAACTTTCGATAAAAGTCTTTCGCGCGATACTTGACGGCACTCCGCGTTTAGCTGCCCGTGAAAATATCAAGTTCCGTCGGTCCAGTTAGCACCCGAGTCGGTGAGCTTTTCGGGACACACGGTAACTCTCCAAGCAAAGGCTAGGACCGAAGCGGAAGAAGACGAATCGACTGACTTGAATCCGACGTCTCTTGTTTCTTAGAAATCACGTTTAAAATTTACTCAACCATCACATAGCCAACGGTTCAGGTCGAATCACCAGGGCGGATACCATACACGTGATATCAAACGTCACCCGGGCTATCGAGAAGGCTGGTAGATGTGACGAGAGAGAAGGTACCTACCGCCGATGCCTAACAATCTAGACAATCGGACAACTGGGATCCAGCCTCTCGGCACACGCAATAACCGCCTCGAACTAAGCTCCGATCGAGTCAGATTAAACGCGATTTGTTTGAGGAAGGGAAAGAGTAAGGTATTAAGGAAGGGAAATCAAAGATCATTGGCGATTAAATAATCGCACGCGCCACATAGGAGCCCTTTCATGACTCGTGGCAATGCTGTGTAGAAAATAAGAAATCAAGAGAAGCGACGAAAACAAGTCAGCCGATTAGAAATCTTACCGATTGGGACCGAACCACTTGTCGAAGACAGAGCGTGTTCTCAATCAGCCGTTTAATGCAGTTTGCAACTGTGCGAAACACAACACATCAAGCGATAGCGAGTGCGTGTAACATTCACAGCCGGCATCACCACAGTGCCGCGGCGCACGTGGCGTGAAGACGTAGCCGACTACGTCTCAATGAGATCCCGCGCTCCCTGCACCCCTTGACAGTGCGACTCCCGGCACGAACTATGATATCTGTCAAACGGCGAGGAAAAGTGTCTGTTAGTCCGATCACTTGTACGGCACTCCCGAAACAAACGCGCGACGCGACGAACTGACTGCAGTTCGTTCATTCACAATGAAATCGGCGGCGGAATGTCGGTTAAAAACCGATGATTAATGCGTGAAACGCATTAATCAAGTTTGCCACATAAGAGCCATTTCACGACTCGTGGCTATGCTGTGTTAGTATATTATTAATAACAGTAATATTACTTAATATTAATGTTACTAATAACAGTGCAACGGATACTGGTTAGCTTCTTCGTCTTTGGGGTACATACCCAAGTAGCACAAGTTAATCGACAAACATTCTCTCGATTAATAATGCTGCTTAGATAACCCCTCAGAATACTGAGCCCCTCTGCCACGTCAAGGCCGTACCCATTAGAGGGGTATTATTTAAAAAAGAGTTATGAATTTCAAAGGAATAAGTCGCGAAATATATATAAATAATCTTGTTATAAAGTCGTAATTTCGGTACGCTTACGAATCGTTAATTATGTGAGTTAATAAGCACTTGTTATTACATAAAATATTATATTTCATAATAAGATGTAACAATGTTTAAAATATGTATTGAAGAAATGCGAGGAAATGCGGAGCGACGCGCACCGCGACTCGTCTGTACAAACGCCGGTGAATGAATGGTAACACGTGGACCATTCGTAAACACGAGTTACTCGCGCTACTTACTCGCCGTATATACACAATGAAACGCGCTCCGCGGCGCGCGTAAACATTTCTCAAGGCTACTCCAACAATGATCCGACTACGACGAAATATTCAACAATATTATAAATAACATTTAACTTACACGAAACACTATAGCATTTTTTAATAACTGAACATTTAATAATGTATGTATATATTTCGCTGAAAAGAATTGTCGTTTCGATACACTTATGAATATTACTCTACAGTTTGTTCACTTAACTTGTTAAATTGACGGTGGAATGTCGATTAAAAATCGACGACTAATAATGCGTGAAACACATTTGCCATCTAGGAACCATTGAACGACTCGTGGCTATGTTGTATTAATAATAATAATATTATTTAATGGTGATATTAATGTTATTAATAACAGTGTAATGGATACTGTTGGCTTCTTCGTCTTTAGGGTATGGAATCCCTCGGAATATTCAACTCCTCCGCCACGTCAAAGCCGTATATCGGAGGAGTTATTATTTATAAAAATCACTTATAAAAATTTCGAAGGACTAAATCACGCGACATATATTAAAGTATATAAATATTAATAAATATTAATAAATATTATAAATGTTATTATAAATGTTAAATATTATAAATATTATAAATATTATAAATATAATAAATATTAATAAATTAAAAAGTCGTTGTTTCGATATGTTTAATCAATCGTTAATCAATTGTTAATAATTATTTATTATATTCATGTAATATCAGCATTTGATATCATTTAACAATGAAAAAAATGCGAAGAAACGCGGAGCGACTACTATCTGCCCGTACGAAAGCCAGTTAAAGAATGATAACACATAGAGCGTTCGTAAACACGCGCTACGTCACAGCGCGTAAACAATTTTCAAGGCGACAAGGCTACAATGTGTGTAAAACGAAATATTCAATATTACGAATAATGTCTAACTAATATGAGCCGCTATAACATCTTTTGATAATTCCATATTGAATGCTGTAATCGTTATGTTTTATATACTTTCTGAATACTCTATTATCGTGCATTTACTGTTTAATAGATTCGTTATGACTTATTATTATGAGATAGATATGTATTTATATATTATATGTGTATTACGATAAACAATTGTTACAATAAATAAACTAACTGTTGTTATTAAATTATATGTATGTATTAAAAAATACTATGCAAATTATAAAATAAGAATTTAAAAGTATCCAATATTAAAGATATGTATGTATTTGGATTCATTCAGATCATTATTATAAAAATAATTATAATTATCGTGAATTTATTATCGTATGTATAGTGTTTTGATTATGAAAGAAATTGTATTAAACACTGTCGACGATATTTGTCTATATGTTTGAAAATTTTTATATTCCACAACAAAGTTTAATTAATAATGCTGTGAATATATTAACAGTTAATTTTACATTCTATTCATAAAAACATCATGTAAATTGCATATATGAAAAATATTCTCCAATGCACTAAAAAATTCCAAGATATATTTTTTATAAAATTAAAAATTCCAAGATATATTTATTTTTGATACATAAGATTTACTCAAATTTCGTGCTTCTTCTGATTTATTTCTGTTCTTCTATAGTTTCTTTATATTTGTTTCATTGTTTTTTTTTTTTTAATAAATATATGTAATGTAATGTAAATTATTTATGAATTATAAAAGATTTAAATATTAAATAACGTTAAGTTGTAAAAATAATCGTATAACATATAATTATATGCAAAAATCTAGTTATGATGGATTTTATAAGAATAAAAAAATATTTATCATTATTTTTATTATATATGTATATGTACATACATATGAACATGTTGATAAATGTATATTAATATTAATGTTCAATATTTTGTTCTACAACAAAAAAAAAATACGCAACATAAATAGATGTATAATTACATCTATAAAAAAGCCGAGATGGCCGCTTTCAGATTTCTCTCTGCTAATAGATTCTTTATTAAAAGAAAATTTGCTATCAGATTAAATAAAAGATCTTGGAATTCATTTTACTGATATATATAGAATCAGATTTCAATCTAATTATTCGCGTAGTAATTAAAAATGCAAGTTTAATTAAAAAAAAAACTTCTAAAAATCTCGAAGTAATATCAACGACATCTTGGCGTGATTTCTTGAACTTGTTATTAGCGTTTCGTGCGCGGTCGATTCGGGTCTTTCACACTCCTGCAACGTCTGTGATATTTGCAGGGTTTTAATACAGGCGATCGCACGGTGAGCACAAAGATTTTATTGACGATTAAACAAAGATCATGAAATTGCACGCAAAAATTCGAGTTCGTACACTTTGACTATCACCGATAAGAAAAGTTAAAAGAAAATAAGGTTATATATATATTTCGTACTTGTGATGTAACAGTTTCGCCCATGCCAGTGTAACGTGAAACAGACTTTGTTTCTCTTGCTATCTTTGAAAAAAAGATTAATTATTTTCAGTGCAGAAATGTCCAGTCTTACTCGCACTTTGCGCCCATTCTTGAGATGCGTCCGCAGCCAAAGGAGGACCTATGCAGATGTTGCATCCGGTAATGAAATGAAGTTCACATTTGCTGGTGCCAATCAGGTATAAAGAATGAAAATTATACGATACAATGGAGAAATGTAATTACATTGACGTCAACATGTAATATGTTTTTCTTTGGGTACCAGGTGTTTTATGATCAAGCTGTGATTCGTCAAGTTGATGTACCTTCCTTCTCAGGATCCTTTGGTATTCTACCGAAGCATGTACCGACATTAGCGGTTTTGAAGCCTGGTACAGTTACAGTTTATGAGGAAGATGGTTCAACTAAGAAAATTTTTGTATCATCTGGTACAGTTACCATTAATGAAGATAGCAGTGTACAGGTATATATCCATTCTCTTTATTAAGCTTAATATAACAAATATGGATCTTAAAGCAGTTTGTCATTTGCCTTTAGATTCTAGCAGAAGAAGCCCATCCAGTAGAAAACCTTGATAGTTCAGCGGCAAGAGATGTTCTTAACAAAGCTCAACAACAACTCACCTCAGCAACATCGGACATAGATAAGGCTGAAGCAGCTATTGCAGTCGAAGTTGCAGAAGCTCTTGTACAGGCTACGCAGTAAATTATAAGTAACATGAAATTATATATATTTCAACACTCTATTAGAAAGAGGCATGTATTTAATACATTCTCGTTATGAAATTGTTGTATGACAATGTAATAACAATAAAAATGTGTTAGCTCATATCTATTTGACTAGAAACAAGTCACTATGTGTTAAATTTCATTTTATATTAAAATTAATATAAATGCAAAAAGAAAAAAAGATAGTTGTTACAATTTCTTTATTGAGTTAGTTTTTATATTTGTTCATTATAACAACATAATAAATATGCTGCTATTTACAAGCTATTTAGGTACATTGATTTTTATTGCAAGTACTTATAACAGCCATAAAAATTTCCACGCGAAGATTGTTAAAAGTTAACACTTCTCCAATTTATTTATTACAATAATGCAACATAAAACACTAAACTCTAATTAAAATCTAAAACGTGAATCTTAACTATACTATCGTAACATTATATAAATACTTTGACATTGGATGTATATAAGTATTTGGCACTTCCTTACAACTGAGGAAATATCAAGTTCTTTCTTTAGTAATATGCAACATAAAGCTTTTTTCATATTGTGTATATATAAATAACAATAAAGTAAAATAGTATTTCTAGGGTAATGCTATGATTTGGGAACATACATTCAAGAGTTAAAATAAATAAAATTCTTAAACATATAACTATTACTATATCATTTTGTATTTGTATATTGTAAATAAAAATTTTAAATATAGAAAATATTGTTAAAATGCTGTATATATTTTCAATTCATTAAATTTGTGACAAGTTTTTCAGCAATATTATAAAACCAATCATATCACAAGCAACAGCGTGTGTGTGTGTGTGTGTATACACACACACACACACACACATACATACTTGTATTCATCCAGATATTAAAAAATATACTATCTAACATTTTGCTGCACAAAGATTATGAAAAATTGATTATATTTATAAAACATTATTTGTTCATATTAAAATAATTTATTCGTATAAAAATAATATATTGTGCTTTTCCTTGTATTTTTATGTGCGTATATATATTACCAACTATCAATTTTTTTTTTAAGTTAATTTGAACAAATTATTTCGAAATTGTGGATGTCTTGTTTATTATCATAAATTATGCAAGATTAATTTTGTATGTATAAACACTTTTGTAAAAAGTTTACAAATATTTGGCACAAAATATAGGATATATAATATATAGAATATGCAAAATTCTTCAACAAACTATTAGATTATAACACATATATGTACAGTCGCATATTCTCAATTTATCCTAGATAAAACATTTGAAAGGCAAAAGTTGCCTATATTTAAAGCTATCAAGTGTAAAATCACAAATCTTTTTGGGGATTAGCACGGAAATACATTATTCTTTTGCATGACTAGTTAAAATTAGCGAAGAATATTTATGAATCATTGGTTCCTGGCTACTTGACATTTCATCAAGGATGGTAACAACTTTTCCCTACAACATGCACTTATAGTATTGCTAGTATTCTTACAACAATTGCTAAATATTTTTTGTAGCTGCTGTAGAGTCTTTAGACAGATTACAACACAGCAAGAATCACAACCACCAGACTCGGCGTTGCAGGAACATTTATTTTGCAAGGAAGACATAAAATCATTTACGATTTGTACCGTGTCTTTTTTCGTAACTTCTGCGATCGGGCTATTCGTGCAATTTTGACAATTTTGCAAGTTATCGCACTTACAATCAATGCATTTACATATATCAGCATCCGCTGTGATTTCCTGTAGAATATTTTTATCTTTGGTCTTTACATTATCTATTTTATGTTCATACTCGGCAATTTTTTGGCATTGCACAATTTCGACGTTTGTCGGAGTGTTTTCTGTATTTACCGTATTGACATTTTTCGAATTTTCTGTAGATAGCATTTGAGTCTCTATCTCTAGAGGATAAGGCTCTGGACCTATTAAATCTACCAGAGAATGAACTGTAGGAAAGGCATTTAGCTCCGACCAAGATTGTGTTCTTAACGCAGGTGCAGTTGCTAATGCCATTACATCTATCCAAGATGAGGGTAATTCCTCTTCGGTTGCTATTGCAAGTTCAATGGCTTCGGATTGTGTGTTTGTAACAGCGTCCGCATGTAAATCGTGATTAGAAACCGCAATAAGAGAGTCATTTTGCAAAGTTACATCGTTAATAAACGGGAGAGTATTCATTCCGCTCTCGAAAAGGTGGGTTTCATTTGAGGAACTTATAATATCAGTAATATGACTAGTAATGCAATTGGCACTATATAATGTATTATTGCTATCAGTTATATCTTCTGGATTTGATCGATTCGTAAATACATCGTCCGGAGGAGCGATGGATTCATTTTTATACTGTTTTATATTATTTGTGAAATTTGTCTCCTCGGAAATATGTGCTATCGCATTTTGCAAACCATCCTGCATAATCTTCTGCCCCAGATTTATCGGGATAGATTGATCCTGTCTGTCTATACTGTCACTGTCTGGTAACGAAGTCGATTTGTGCAAATGATTTTGGTGTCCAACTACATCCATTAAATTATCATGTTGCACATTTGACTCAGTTATTTGATTAAATACTTTAAATTCGTTATAGTCCTCATTATTGTTAAAAACATTAACTGCATGTTCGTTAAAATTATCTAAAACAATATCTGTTGTAAGAAGTGTTTCGGTAGTTCTATTTGGATTTTCTTTGTCTTTGGTAGAAGTATAACCGAGTTTTGCATCTAGTTTGCGATGAGTCGTAACATCTATTACATTAGTATGCGTTACTTGTTCTGTTGCATTTTTTATAGGCATATATGACATATTTCCATCATTTTGCACAAGATTTGTGGATATTGGTACGACAGTATACGATGGTATCGTAGTGTTATTGGCATTAACTTTTACAAGTTTTAATTCTAATTGAGTTAACATCCTTTGCTTCTCAGCCGTATTACTCTTTCTATTGTCTTTATGTTTCTGTTATAAAATTTAGAATTTGAGATTTAGAAAGAAATTGAAATTTAATATAATTAATATGAGATTCTCTATTATTAATACTTACCATATTATTATTCATAGTTTTGTTATGAGTTTTTATATGGCTCTTTAAGCTATGAGGAGTGGTAAAACATCGTTTACAATTTTCGAAGGTACAAACATACGGTCGTTCACCTGTATGTGTCCTCTTGTGCGTTTTTAAATGATGTGAAGCTGTAAAAGCCTTTCCACAACCTTTTTCTCTGCATCTTAAAATAAACAGAAATAATTATTTCTAATTGTTTGTATATAAAGTATATTTGTATATAAAGTATCCGAGATGCAATATTTTTAGATAGAATTTTAGACTTTAGATTAAATTCTATCTAATTTCGATCAATTTTAGATAGAAATCAATCGAGTTTTGATCTTTTTTCTTTTGATTTATTTGTGTTTGAGATAACGATTTGTAATGTCTTCTTTTTTGTTTTTAATATTATAGAAAGTACCGAAAAACATACTTGTACGGTCTTTCTTGAGTATGAGTACGTATATGTTTCTTGAGATCGCTTAGAGTAGTGAAGAATTTAACGCATCCAGTCTCTTCGCAGTTGAATGTGTTGCCACTATGGAGTCTTTGGTGAGCTCTCAGTCTGTAAAGGGTATTGAACGCTTTCTCGCAGCCTTTGTGATTGCATTCAAATGGTTTTACTTTTGTGTGTACCCTAATATGGATCTTTAGACTGTACGACGTGAGAAAGGCCTTGCCGCAACTCGGCTCTGCGCATTTAAATCGATACTCGCCTGAAAGTTTTGAGAATTCCCTCCACATAAAAAGATTGCAGGTCTATCTATCTCTTGCAGTATCTGGAAGCCATGCAGGTCAAAGCGTTCCCTTTATGCCAGCATTGATGAATTAATAATATCAGCAAAAATATGTAAATATGATTTTATTAGCATCGACAGATGGAAAAAACCTTTTTAAAGACTTACCTAGATTCTTTTATCCATGGAATATGCAAAAACAAGAGCACATATAATTTGTTAGTACAGCATATATAGAACCAATGATATATTAGACAAGCATGCAAAGCAAGATGATTTTTCTAATAATATAGCTCAGATAGTTACAGATAAAGCAACATATGATGTTATGATGAAATTTTGGTAAAGTGAATATTTTAAATAATATACAAAATCTTAAAAGTATTAAATATAATTTATAAGATATACAAAAAATAATTATATAAAATTATAATAATATTTATGATCATAAAAATATTTATGATCATTTTTATTAGGTAATATTTATCAAATAAGATTTGGTTTAACTAAATGTTAAACTTATATGTTAAAAATATTTTATATAAAATGTTATATATTCTAGTTTTATTACATCTATTGTTATATATTTTAGTTTTATTACATCTATTATCAAAAATCTCAAAATGTATATAATTTAATATTATTCTTAATAAAAATTATTTTAGAAGCTTACCTTTGTGTGTTTTCATGTGAGTACGCAAATTTCCAATAGTACTATATGTTCGAGTACAGCCTTCATATTGACAATTATAACGATTGATATGTTTCTGATTAATATCCGAGTCTATACTTTCAATCATGACAGTTTCATGAGAAATTGCATGATCTTCAAGCAATGCGTCATCTTGTCGAATCCGCATATAAATTTCATCTGAAATTTCACTGACTGTGTGATGGATATGCCTGTAAACATAAATACATACTTGTAATATATACATATTTTTGTTACATATATTACATCTTTTAAATTGCATTGTCTTCTAAATATTTTACAATTTAAAGCATTATACAAATACTTCTTGGCAAATGAAAAAATGGAATTAATGATAAATTATATTATCATCTTTAAGACTTAAAAAGTTTATTAAAATATGAAGTAACACATAGATACAGATGCCAATTTTATTACTACATCTTGCTAGAAGATTAAGCATGTAATAGGTATGAGTAATGCATCTGCTATATGTACATATCATCAAAACTAAATTTGTAACAAATATAATACCTGTTTTCAACAAGAAAATCCAAAAATGTCAGATTGCCAACCTGATATTGAATATTACGACAAATATACTATTTATAATATTTTTCGTAATATGAAAAATATATAAAATTATATTTTATATAAAAATATAAAAAATTATACACAATCGCAGATTCACAATTCATTGTCTGTTTCATAAATATAAATTGACAATGAATATAAATCAGCAAATAGAATGAAACATCACTGCTATTAAACGCGTAGTGTGTATATATATATATATATATATATATATATATATATATATATATATATATATATACGTGTGACATATGGCTTATTTTGAAATTGTTACATAGCAGCCAGAATTTGAAAGTTTTCAGAAACATACACAACGAAATGCAACCATCGAGGCAGTCGTTCGCGTGTCATTCCAACATTGATTTTCCTCGAGACCATTTATGAATTAAAGTTTCCGTTTCAAAATTCGTATAGCCTTATAAGGAGAGGACAAGGAAGCTCCGACGAGGGTGTAGAATCAAAATATCGACAGCACGAGCGAGGTCCGATGACAAAAGCGATCGGATAATGTAAGATACGAGCGCTATCGGGAGACAAGAGGAAAGAGAAATTGAGATTGCCGAAAAAAAATTTTTCCAAAAATCAGTCAAAACTCACTCGGCCGTGTTGTCATCGGCAGGTAGTCTCTCGTTGATAGCAACATCGTCGTCGGAGTATTTCTCATAATCGAATACCACGCTCTGCTCATAGACCTTCTCGAAGCTGGATAAATCCAGGGTATCGTCCAGACAGTCCTGCAGATCGTGCGTCACAAGGATATTGTCAAAATTTTCACCGATACTGTCCGCATTCTCGTTCTCTTGAAATTTGTCGCTTTCCCACATCGCCATACTTTTTCGGGGCTGCGCGACAAACAAATCGCACGACGAGCCCTCCGCCTGCGCGCGGCACTCCGACATAACCTACAATCTGCAATATGATCGAAAAAGCAGATCGCTAGGAAAAATTTATTATCGACTAAGAAAAGGATACATACCTCACCACACCATATACATACACACACACACACACACACACACACACACGCGCGCGCGCGCGCGCGCGCGCGTATTTTTCAACTATATATATATATTTTTTAAAAATTAAAAAATCAATAAAAAAGAATTTAAAAAATAAAAAAGATTAAATAAAAATGTAAACCTGGTTTAACAGATATCGGAATCATCATGTTTTAAACAACTACTACTCATACTATATGTTATACTATAATTAATTTTTAATATTAGTATATGCATTTATCAATATGTATATATCATATTTATATTTAAAAATATAACATTTTACTTTAATATGATTACTTTGTTAAAGAAGAAAATCTTTTTTTCTGTAAACACGTTATATGAATGTTATAAATATGAACATATTGATAAATGTACATACTATGTTAAAGTTAATCAGCACTTTAGTCTACGATAAAGAAAATTACGCGAAGGTGTATAATTATACAAGCATATTTTTGATTCATGAATTGTGGATGCAGCACGGACACACAGAATGCGATTTTATCAGCAGTGTCGGAAAATGAAATGTAGCTAAGCAATTCCAAATTAAAAAATTGACATATTGGCGGTAGTGTGCAGGAGGCTTTGATGGTTTCTCCTGGTTTCACAAAAAAAGCTGGGATAAGCTATTCTCAAATTTCTCTCCGTTGCTCTCTGTTTATAATTGGAATTGGTTATATGGTTCACGCACTTAATAATGAACCAGGTGCACATTAATCAGGAAAGAGAAAGAGAAAAGCTGAGAAGTATATGAGATGCTTGAAAGTAACAAAGTCTGTATGTATATTTTTTTTCTCTTCGTATGAAGATAAAAGAAATACACGAAAGGGAAGTACGATATCAATTATTTGTTGTAAAAGAACAATGCTTTCCATTTTGATGTTGCAATTCAGCATTCTATATATTTTCATGTGAAGGAGTATATTTTGTATTTTCTACAAATTTTCTACAAACGTCAGTCTCAGATTTTTTATTACCTTCACACACATACATTTTGCCTGAGGATGAAAAGCACAGAATATTTTCAATGAATGAAACTTCATAAGAGCTCGAAAGACATCGGGAAATATGATTGATTATTCAATATGATTGGTTTATATATTTAAATCCATAAGGAACTAAGAGCAAAAATCAATCATATCAGATTTTTACATAATTGCAAAGCTGCTTTCTCTGTTGAACGCAATCATTTTACAAGGTTTCACTTGTTTACAAAGTAGCGTTTCCTAATACAAATGGACGAGAAGCAAACAGAAAATCCGTAAGTTTGAAAAAAAGACTTTACTTGATAATTCTATAAAAATAATTCTTATTTTTCCTCTTTTTTTTTGTAAATTTTTTTACTTAGCTTTCTACTTTACTTTAAAAATTATAGTTGTTCCATTTCATTTACAGGCATCAAAATATGTTAAATCTTTTGAGAAGTATAAAAATTATTTTTAGAAAAATTAGAAGCTGTTATGTTTTTTCAGAAACTCTATGGAATGTTTAGACAATACTAATGTACCTGTGATAACAGCTAATTTAGAGATGCTTACCATAGATACAAATCTTCCACCTACAGAGAATAAGAGAGTTTTTCGGAAAAGGATACCCAAGCCTGTTTCTACAGAAATCCTTAATCGAAGGTAATAAATCATTTTATATTGATTTGTATATATTTTTGTACATTTCTATTAATACAATATACATCAATAAGATGTAGTCTGAGACCAAGAAAGAGAATGATCTCTGAAGTGGAGGCAGAAGATGAGACCATCAAGGAATATTATTTAGATAAAAAGATAAGTAGGAAATCAAATAATTTAGAAACAATATATGAAGAGAACGACAATATAAATGATGACACTGCAATACGTATGGGTGCAAAGAAATTTAAGAGGATGCTTCTGTTCTCCCCATCATCAGCTTCCAAACTGAAAAAAAGACGTGCAAAAATACAAAAAGTTTTTGGATCTAAAATTAAGTACAAGAGATGTGGTTCAATGCAGGCTCTTGTAGATAAATTAAATACTATCAGAGAGAGTTCACCAATAAAAATCAATAGTGAACTCAAATGATACCAGATTCTTCTGTAACATGTCAACAATGTCATTTTTTCAAGAAGATTTTTGAAGAATAACATATTATCTATTTTAGGATTTTATGTGAACTGTCTGCTTCTATACTTCTTACTCATGAAAATATAAAAAGATTACATTAAAGAATAAGAATCAGAATCGTTTTATAACATTTAAGATAGAAATAATATTTAGATGGAGAAATCTGCATTTATTAAGGATATTTATACTCTTGTGTAGTTGCACATATATTTAGCTTGATTTTTACATGATAAACTTATATATTTGTGAAGTGCAAGGGTATAAGGAATAATGTGTGATAATTGTATTTCTATTTGTGTACTCGACATTTATCTCACTTATCTAACAACATATACATTGTATTACAAAGAGCAATAATGTATTATATCCTTTTAAAGTTTCTATTTTTTCACTGCAGCTATACTGAATTAAGACATGCATAAAAAATATATTTTGATACTATTTAAGAAAAAAAAAATATAATTTTTTGCTTCTAACATAATTCAGCATAACAATAGAGAGCCTGCA
Source organism: Pogonomyrmex barbatus (assembly GCF_055798465.1). NCBI lineage: Eukaryota > Metazoa > Arthropoda > Insecta > Hymenoptera > Formicidae > Pogonomyrmex > Pogonomyrmex barbatus. The sequence continues at coordinate 20,048,509 of NW_028297098.1, forward strand.
ACTGATTGTTCGTATTACATATTGCATTGGTAGATAAGTGGAATTCACAATTTATATATGTATTATTAATTAATGATGGAAACATTGAAAATATATCTTTAATTTTTCTGAATTTATATAATGTGTATTAAAAGAAGTTATATTGTTTATAACTTGTTATAAAGATGAAAGTAAGAAGACTGATAATTTTTGTGAAGATTTAAGTACAAAACTTTATTTTTTCAGAACAGAATAAAACCTTTTCTTCTTTTTTAATATTGTGTTCTATTATGTATATCCATTGTATATATTAAAATAAAAATTAAATTATATCTATATTAAGATTAATGTGAGTCATACTTTCATATAAAATTTTATATTTAGTTTGTACTTTTGGAAGGCACTAATTGGAACGAATACAAAATTACAAAAAGAAACAATATAAAAAAATTTTAAGTTAAATCTATATATCTTTTTGCACTTTATATTTTATAAATATAAATATATTTATATATAATTCTATATATAAAATAGGTAAAGATATCTTAATACTTTTTTACATCACGTCTTAGTTGTCTTCAAAATGCATTTTGTTGCAAATTTATCACAGCCATCATATTCTCGAAATTTAGCTTTATTCTCTTTGTATTCCTTACTATTCAGATTAACACAAGTGCATCTAGATGAACTTTTAGTGCTTGCAGTTTCGAATAGCATTCTTGGCACACCGATCCAATTTCTGTCAATTCCACCACTGTTAAACGGAAGAAAACTCACGTAAAAAATCGTATGGTTTAAGAAAAGATTTACTTACTGTATTCTGATGTTTTCTTTAATAATAAAACTAAAAAAATAATTCTTAAATAAGTTCTTACCTTTTTTCAGTACACCAGAATACAGTACCAGTATCAAGAGTCCATTCTACGTTACAAGGTGGAAATATTCTATCTTGTTCTTCCTCCAATGCTTTCTCCTTCTTTGCGAGCAATACCTTTTCTTGTACTTTATAAAATTCTGCAGTTGGACTACCGTCTTGATTATAATATTTACCATATAATTTTCCTGATGAAAATACAAAATATATTAGAAAACAATGCATGCAAGTTGATCCACCCTCACCCTCATGTAATGCAAAGTATTTTCTTTTTATAATAAAAGAATTATAAAATTCTTAAAAGAAAATTCTTATCTTTATAAAGAATTAAATATATCTTTTCTTGTCCATGTTGAGTAGATGAATAAAGAATCATGAAATTCTTTTAATTTTTAGAATAAAATTTGTTTAAGGTGGATCAACTATTCCTTGTCTTACGATAATTAAATAATTGTACCTTTGTAGACATAGTTTGTGTTATAAAATTGTAACCAATCATTTAATGCCTTGACTTGTCGCACTGATAAAGTAGATATATCATCGGTTAAACCTTGATTATTAAATTCTCCAGTAATGAATGCTAAAGAAGCATCACGACCTGTAAACATATAAATAGATAGATATATATATATACATATATATATAATACAAATATGCATATACATAATAAACAATACAATATCTTCCTGAAATTATTTGATATCAAGGGATTTAATACCAGTGAAAACATGATAGCTTCCTTCAGGTCCATAATGCTTTTCTCCTCTTGTTACATCGAAGACCTGACCTAAGATCGAAAGATATAGACCATTTTCCAAATTTGTGTATCGTTTCAGTTCATTCACAGTGAACACCTTTGACTCGTTAGAGTTCCCATTTAATCCAAAATATATCGTGTCAGCTATACTCAACGTTTCATCCGTCAAATAAGAATTGATCTCTTCGATAAATCCACGTGAATATAAGAAATACGCAATTATTAATACTAGCGACAGCCAAAAATATTTGGAGAACATAATTATATTCGTTCTGAGATTCTCTCTCTGACATGAATAGGCTATTTCAATTTCTGGTCGATCTTCAATGATCTATCATTTTAGATTACAGATTTCTGTATTACCGGCCATAGATATATCGCAGTAATCATTACATTTGAAATTAGCTCTAGATTGGGCACGATTTATAATTTTTTGGTGATTTACGCTCTTTGATTTTAATAAAAAAAAAAATCTATTATAAAAAAGTGGCTCCAGTGGCAAATTGATACAAATGACAAATGAATATGAAGTCGGGGTAATGCTTGATTTCGTTCGATTAAAATACAAAAGACAAACAATCGGGGAATAGGATCAATTTTAATACTTGTAAATTAAGAAGATGCTGGAGAAATGATGGAATCAATAGCAACAAAGAAAGTGAGTAAGACTAAGGTATTCAGATAAGCCCACATGCTAGACCTTAGCCTTATAGGAGACATTTTTAAGACTTTACTAAAAGATGTTATAAATACATCTTTTGGACATGTCTTAAGGACATCTTGAAAAAGACATCTTAAAGATATCTTTTTAAGACACATATTCCGGTCAATCTGTCATCTATGTAGCTTTTTAGTAAGCAATTAAAAGTATATTTTTATGTACGTATTTTACGTACTTTAAATAATTGATAAAAATAAGTAACATTATATTTAGAAAATTAAAACAGAATTAAAAAAAAAAAGAGTTTTGAGAAATTATTCAGTTTATTTCAAGCAAAAAAAAAAGAAAAGAAAAGAATCTTGATAAATCTAATGTGTCGACTCTGACTAAAGCGATCAAATAATCTAGCCTGTTAAGTAGAAATAAAAAATTTTTATTCTATTAAAATTATGTAGCCCGACTTAGACCGATCGAAACTCGTCCCTATACTTTCGTGCAGCTTTCTATCAGCTTTTTGAACTGCTTCCCAGTGCAACCGGTACAAAACCGGCATATCGATTCGACCATCGATCGTTTTATCGTGGCGCGGATAAACGGCGCGCGCCCGTCTGATGTTTACAATTACAAATCTTGTTTCTGCCAGCTGATATTATGGTAGCACCGGTAGCCCGGGCGATGGTGAATGACGTTTAGAAACTGGAGGACGGTGGTTACGCTTGGCTAACCAAGACAATCGGGATCAACGGTCAGTCGCGCGCCAGCGTGTATCCTTGTTGCACCGGGAGTTGTGCACCCGCGACTTTCCTCCGTGCTTTCTATCATCCGTGTGCCTCGCGTCACTTCGCTCTTCGGCGACACAGCGCAAGGTGATTTGTGGTCGTGCTTCCATTTCGAGATTGTGATTATCGTGACGCGATCAGTTTTTATAATTTACGCGTTGACGTGATTTATCTCGATGCACGTGACCGCAATTCTATTTTGCGTAACTCTTGTTCCTTGTCGTCCCATTAAATTTATTTGTTATAAAATAAATTTACTGGGATTTATATGGTTAATTGAGGAAAGTTGTCAATAAGACAAACGCGGAGGAAGCTTACTTCCGCTGCTGCTCGTAATAAAGTTTATAAATATTGCAGAGATATTCAATTTTTCTTCAGAGAACAGGTTTAATCAGATTTAATTATAGCTTCGCATTTTATAGAAGATAACGATATTTAGGAAAAAGAATGAGGGAAAGAAGTTAAGAAAGGAAACTGCTTCTTTTTGCTAGAAGAAGCCTGCTAGAAGAATCAATAACGTTTATTTCAAGAAACATTTTCTTCTGCTTCTTCCTTAATAATTTTTTCTTCAGCAGAAACATTAATAATTTAATAGTATAACTAGTTTTAAAGAAACAGTTCTGCTACTTTTCTTTCCTCATGTATCTTTTTTTTCAATAGAAATATAAAAACTAAACAATGTTTAAAACTAAACAAACTCTATTAAAAGAGAATCTCATATTTTTCTCCTTTAACTTCTCTTTTTAAATGTACAGATTATTTCATGCCGCTTCAATCAATATAAAGGAAACAATATAAAGTTGTCACTGGTGCTGTGTATGCAACGGATCACCTTTCTCTGCCATTTCTTTCGTCCAGTTCGACGCAAACTTGGCGATATATATCTTCGTGGAAACGCCGTGAAGAAAGGCACCATCGAACGAACGCAGATAAGATTCAAAGACCCAATCTGTCTCAGTCAGCAGTTGCTTAACGGACACTTGGTGTAGGATGAACGGCGGCGAGCATTATGCGCAAGTTACCGCGGTTCATATTCGTTCTGCTTATCGGTACGACGGTTGCAATCTTCTGCATGTTTTTACTGTCTCAGAGTTTCCTCGACAGAAGGTTCCTCGCATCGCGAAAAGAACACGTGTCCATAAGAGGGGAAAAAGAAGAAGATAAAAAATCTATCTCTGACTCAGGATTACCTAATGCGCGAGAACAGTTCGCAAGGATGGCATCCTTGGATGCACATCTACTGAGCAGAGGCTTCACGGATGAACAGGTAAAAATGAATAGGTTGCAAAAAATAAGATACATTTCACTATTTAATCTTTTACGCCTAATCCTTCACGTGCAAAATTAATTATTAGATTAGATACGCTAAGTTTACTAATCGTATCTCGCGATATCATCTGCTTTAGTAGCAAAAATGATCGACAATCATCAACATGTTATGCTTGGTTCACTAGAGGAACACTAAGATCGTTGTATTTTGACTTTTGTATTTTATTCTCCTTCCTTTATCTATCGAATTTTTTTCTTTAAAAAAAAGTAAAATAAAATCGCATATTCTATCACTCTATTGTTTTTTAATATTGAAGCATATTGATAATTTTTATTTTAAAAGAAATTCGAATAAATATTGTTTTTCTTAGGTAAGGAATATATCTGTTCTCGGAAAATGGTTGTTGGCACCAGAAGGGAGTTCACCTCTACAGTCAAACATTAGCAATAAAACCTATTTAATCCTAATTTGGAAGTACGGGCAATTTCTAGAACGCAGACACATCAAGCGTTTCACATCCACCAAGTTAGTGAATTCTAATTCTTTAATAGTTTTCTTTTTCTTTACCTAAATAAGGATATACTTAAATTAATACAAGCTAGAAATATATAATACATAGTATTAATTTCGACCTCTTATTATTTAGATCTCTTTCAATCTGATATTAATCATTTTATCTTTCCTTTTTATCTGACTTTGTCTTATCAGTGTAGGCGTGATTATTATTCATACAGCACATTTATAGTTTGAAATCTAAAAATGATAACTAAGCGGTAAAAATATTATAGCTCGACCTATTTTCAAGCGGAGGATATCAAAGAGGATTTACAAAATTATACATTTTAGATTTTCACCATGGGATCAATGTTCAGTGCAGAATTGTATACTGAGTTACGACGAGAAGGATCTGCAGCGAGCAGATGCTGTGGTGTTTCATTTGCATTTCACGAAAAGTTCGTCCGAGTTACCGGCAAGAAGCCGGGCGGATCAACGATGGGTCTTCCTGACAGATGAATCACCCTTTCACACGTTCTTGTATGGTCATCAGAGTCTATCGAACTACGACGGTCTATTCAATTGGTCAATGTCTTACAGAATGGATAGCGATGTGCCGGTTCCTTATGGAAGAACCATAAGAGTTTCTAATAACATTTCGACCAAATCCTGGCGTACTATCTTGAAAGCATCCAAGACCAAGTTGGCCGCTATAATGGGCAGCAATTGCGGCAGCCGTAACGGACGGTGGGTCTACGTAAAGGCGCTCAAGTCGTCCCTCCGTGGAGACTTGGATATCCTTGGAAGATGCCTGGACGGCAACAGGACCATCTGTCCAGGTCATTTCGACCGGGACTGCGCCGCCCTGGGTGCATACAAGTTCTATCTGTCGTTCGAGAACTCCAATTGCCGGGAGTACCTGACGGAGAAAGTGTTTTGGAACGCGTACCATAAATTCGCGATCCCGATAATAATGGGAGCATCGCGACAGGACTGCCAACAATTGTTACCGCCGCGCTCCTTCCTTCACACGGACGATTTTGCGAGCGTGGACGCGCTCGCCGACTATCTCAGATATCTGGACCACGACGATGAGCGTTATCTCAGGTATCACGAGTGGCGCGATCATTACCGAGTGATTAATGAACACGGCTATTTTGGCAGCGTCTCTAGGCATTACTGTCGCCTATGTGAAGCGTTGCACTACAATCCTACTAAGCCAAAGGTCTACACGAGGCTTGAGCACTTTTGGAGTAAGGAGAAAGATTGCACCCCAGCGAGTGCTTAGTCGTCGTTTTTTATATAATCATCTAGTCTTCGTGAAGCGGATTAATATAGACAATTTTTTATAGCTTTTCGGGAACTTTAGCAATTCAGAATGGTTGAATTCGAAAATCGAATTTTTTAGATTATTTTAGTTATAAAGATTACGGAAAAAAACACATTAATATAAATCAAAATATGTTATAAAATTATTATTTTTAGTTAATGACGATAAAAAAATGCATGCATTTCCTTTGATATAAATAAATTTGGAATTGGAATTTTGAATCAACCATAAATTACGAATTTACGAATGATTGTCAAAGTGATGGAAGATTAATTTTAAATTATTTGTACTATTAAATTAATTATATTATTTGAAATCTAATTTATTTTAAAAAAAACATATACAATAATACAAAATATAATATAATATTTAATGATTTAACTTATTTTTTAACTTATTTGTGTATATTAGATTTAGCATTAAATGTAATAATTAATAATTAATAAATATTATTGTATATAAGAAAACAATGTAAAATAACAATAAATATATATTATAATCTTTAATCAAGAATTTATGTTAATGGGTATCGCTATCCATTAACATTTACATAAACTGAATTATGCATATAGAATTATGAAGTGTCTGTAATGAAAATGATGTTGCTCACATTTATAACACAGATTTATACTTGCCGCCTAAAACAAAAGTTTTTAAAAATTAGTTTTTAAAAGAACATCTGTTCGAGATTTTACCGTATAGAAAATGATGGGAAATTTAAAACGTATTTTTATTCACATGTTATTCACATTCATGAAGAATTTGTTGGATTGATACGAAATGTTGTGAAAAATCCTCTCTCATTTACGTGGCGTTCATTTAAATTCGAAACATTCGTTGATCCCTGAGTAGATTCTCCTACATCAAGCATCGTCGCGTTTTTCGGGAGTCGTCGTTCGCGGATGCAGGGATGCGGTAAGTGGGTGGGTGGAGACGGAGCCGCGATTGAGAGAAAAAGAAAGGATGAGGGCAAAAAGAGAGAAAAAGCAAGGCTCGCGCGATGCAACCGCGGGATGATTATACGCGTCGACGTCGTCGTTGCCGCCGCCGAAGAACGAAGAGAGAGAGAAAGAGGGAGAGACGTGCACAGCGACGTGCGGGACGGAAGTAGAAACGCGATAGACGGCGACTCCGTACGTTGCAAATGGCAGACTGTGCGTGATTATCTAGGTAGAGTTAGACCGTCACTTTGTTCTCATCGTGTATCAACGTAATTCCTTTCTGTCGGCGAAGGAGCGGAAGTTAGTCTCTTTCTGGAAACCGACGGACGCGTCGTGCAAGTGGATCACGTCATCGAATTCTTAACACTTGGGGGGAGGAAGCGGCCGGCGAGCGAGCGAACAAACGAACGCACGAGCCTTGAGTGAGGAATCCGTGAAATCGGGATCGGAGCTCGATCCGGACGGTGGATCGTGGACGATGGCAAGGCTGGTGAACATTTGGCGGGACGATGACCCGGTGGAGTTGGCGAGCAAGCAAATGCCGCTGATGATCGACGAAAATCTGACGGTGGGTGAGCGTCCGCGCGCGCGCGCGCGCGTGCGTGCGTGCGTGCGTGCATGCATGCATGCGTGTGTACTCGTGCTTGTACACGACGCCGATTTTCCTAACCGTCCAGCGACCAGCGCGACTCTTGGACTATGACGACGACGACGATGGTGACAGCGTCGACGCCGTTGTCGCTTTACGTAATGGAAGGTCTACATTATACACGCGGGATGTTTTTAACCTAAGCGTACAAGAATTCAGAAGGGAGGGGGTGAAAAGAAAAAAAAGCAGATGTTGAATTGTGATTCTAGAGTTCGCCGAGTCGCCTGTCATGATCAATCGGCGATCGTGCGTTGTCGAAGTGTTGAGTAGACACAGAGTTCGCCAACTATGATTAAAACGAAGATAATCTTGTTATTTTTACACTTGCATTATTTGTATTTTTTTTCTACATGCGTGATTATATGATCTTTTGTTTTTCATATCTTATTTTATTATCTGTCGTTTGCATAGCAGAGATGCATAGCAGAGAAGTTGCATTATTTTGCAGATTAGTTTTGTTATAATGTCTTTAACCAGAACGTCAAACAGGAATTTTTCCTGTTTTACATTGCTGTCAAGTGTAGAGTGTGATTTGGCTCAATAAACAAAACTGGTTTACCATGAGATTTATTTGTTACGGTGTTCTTTTAGATGGTTATGGATGTAAGTGGTTTGGGAGCTATCTGTGATAATCCCTTGATCAATGGCAAACAACTAGAAGAGTTTACCAAGAAACTGTCTTTACTCACAGCAGAAGAAATTAAGGCATCTTTTGAAGTTACTTGTAAGGATATGCTTGCTATTTTGGGTCAAGCAGAACCATGTGTTGGTTGCCGAAGAAGGTGATTGTTTCTTTTATCAAACTTATTAAAAATAATCTTTAATAAAATAACATATATATCATTGTCATTGCGCTAATAAATAATAATGAAATATTCTGTGTTCAGTGTTGAAAGATTGTTCTATGAGTTGATGAAATCAGGACATCCTGCATTAGATCCACTGGTCATCACTCCCGATGGTATGCTTTCTATAAAAGATGATGTTTTAAACTCGCCTCAACAACTTTGTACATTATTGCATGGACACAGGTATATAGTCAATTGCATAAATTTTTTCTAGACATTTTCTAAAGATATGGAAGAATTATCATCATTATTTACATCTCTCCATAGCACTAGATTAAATAATTTAATGGAAAAACAGCAAAGGAATAGAAAATCTCAACGATGTGTACTGCATACTTTGGAGATTCAACGGTTACCACCAATATGGAACTCTTGGAGAGAAGTGTGGGATTGCATGGAACTACCATGTCGGCAGGAATTAACTTTGATAGAGACCGATACGCTTGATGAAGCTTTAGATACTTATCTACGTAAACATAGGTATATAATTTTGCGTAGATTATTCGTGACTTCTCTATAACACAATTGCGGTTGTCAGGTTTTGCGCCGAATGTCGAAACAAAGTATTATTGGCCTCGTCTCTCCTGACACGAGAACCTGAACCTACGAAAGAAAAAGGTTATGTAGCAGTTTTATATTCCGGAATTAAGCGTTGTATAGCCGATCATCATGTTCACTTACCAGCCATCACGGAATACATGACTACTCTCCTTGGTCGCGCACAACCGTGGGCGCTTATGGGAAGGTACTGATCTCCAGGAACATGTTCTTTGAAATATAACGTTTTGGAAAGAGTGAAGAAAGACTTTCTGAATTTTAGGGAGCGCCACGCGAAAACGCTGGAAATTGCTCAAGAGGAAGTACTTACATGCTTAGGAATATGTATTGCGGAACGATTGCACAGAATACATCGACGAATGAAGGAAGAAGAAACTGTATGTAAAGTATTAGCTGCTGTTGCAGTGGACGCGTTATCTAGGAACTTCCAGGTAACATGAATTCGTTTAATAAAAAATCTATATAATTCATACAATTAGTCAGTCTGCGGTAAAATTAAATATTTTATCTTGTCTAGATGGCAGTTGAAGTGAAACAAGGTATTTCTCAATTGGAATTATTGTACGAGGAACTCACGAGAGAAGAATTTGCGAAGCAACAGAGGCGTGAAAAATTACGACTCAAACGCAAGAAGAAGAAGGAACGTCGCAACGAAACAGAGGAAAAGGAAAATTCCTGTGATGTATGTTTAAATTTGTGTACAAGATATTTTTTAAAAAATTCATTGATTTAAAATTTTTTTCGCAATAGTCATAATAATATTAATATATTAATATGGTTATCCATGCATGACTGCTGTATATTTGCTATAGTGTTCAAATGAGAGGCAAAGTGAAACCCCCTGTACCTGTGCGGAATCGAAACCGACAACGCAAAACATCGATCGGCATAAAGTACATGAAATTTACTTAATTTTATACAAATATATGTCTTTCTGTAGATTAACACATCTCTGATCTTAGTTGCAGGTCTTAGATCCGAAAAATAAAGGACCACCGACGTGTAAATGTCCAGATTGTTTAAAGAAGCAAAAAATGCCTAGTATATCACAGTCGCAAAATAAGACAGAATTAGCATTCCCTGTGAAAAAGAGTCCACAGAAAATTACAGTTAAAAAAGATATCTCCGAAGCGAAGAAGAAACTTAGTACAAATAAATCAAAACAAAATAGTACATCTTTCAAACAATTATCTCAAGAGTCATCCGATATTTGCGAGTCATGTAAGGTAACTACGGTTATCGATCTCATTCAATTGTTGTAATTTCCAAAATGAGAAATTCTAATTTTTTATTCTTGTTCCAAGGAGAGTGAGAAAGTCCATGATGAGAATCAATGGCATTACGATGACAACTGTAAAGATTCCGTTACTAACGAGTTGGTAGATGCTTGGATAACAGAACCTAGTGAGACCAAGTATACTGTGTGGATAGAAATGAAGAAATGTTTTGAAATGACAGAGAGGAAAAATTCTTCGAGTGAACAATCGTCTCAAGACTGTGGATATTCTTCCGAACATAATATTAGCAGTTCTTCTCTTCCTAGCACACCAGAGGGTTCTGAAGTAGCTTGCAGTGATGAGTGGTGCGATCACGAAGGAACTTGTCACGATAAACTTAATCATTCCAGTTCTAGTATCTCTTTACTGCAGGGAGGTGGACTGACGCTTTCGCAAATGTTAAAGGTAAAATTAAAATATATAATGTACTCTAAATATTAAAGGTTTTGCTCTGTAAAATAACTTAAATTCAACGTGGTATCTTGATCATCAGGATTTTTCTGACGATGACGAAAAGGAGAGTTATATTCCAGTAGAAGAAGTGTTAGAATTCAAGTCAAGGATGTGTCAACTCACGGAAAAACGACAGGAACTTCGGCAAACACTCAGAGAACGTTTTGCCATGTTGTGCAACCATCAGAAACCACTTAACATTCTTCATTAGAGAAAGAATTCCTACTAGCTACGGTAATATATCTCCGTCGTTTTATTTTTCTTTCTTTTTTTTTCTACTTTGATTTACCGTTAGTAGCGAGATATGTGAATATAATAGACGTATTCTGAAGAAACTGTTATCATTTAAGGTCGACTTTCTGATGAATAAAGCACTTTATTATGTGTATATCAAGCCAAAAAAAACATAAATACAACAATATTTATCTCAACAATCAGAAAATTGCATCTAATAAATAAAAAAAAAAATAATTTCGTATCTAACAAAGTTGACCATCAACTTTGAGAAAAATACGCAACGCGATCGAAGTACCATAAGATTAGTATAATCAGAACAACTTGAATATTGATGTATATCTTGAAAAATTAATTGTATAGATCTTTGCAATTTAAGCAAACGTAGCTATCTTGAATGAACAATGCCTTGGCCGTGAGAACATGGCAGATCCAATTACGCAGTAAATGCAAGTTGTTAAAGACAAGTTCACCAGTGATTTGAGAAGTATTTTTTCTTGAAAATTTTTATTTTCAAGATTGTTTACATGGCGACATGATTATAGCGGATTCGTATCAATGTTGTATGAGCAAAGATGCGATGTAATATGTCGGAATCTTAATATTAAAAATCAATGTTGCATTCCATTATAATATATATACATATATTTTATTATTCCAATGTATATATCCTCTTTGTGTAACTTCTATTACACACACACACACTGTAAGAATATTCTATAAAAAGGATTATTACCGTAAATCGTACATATATATTGTATGTTGCATAAAAATTATTAAAAATATTTAAGCCGCTATCCACTAGTAATCAGTTTATGTGAGATATCGTTCGTTACCACTAAATTCACTTTTCTTGAGCTTTGTTGTTTTAGATACATATGTACATATCAGTATATTTACAAAAGAAGTATCTTTCTATCAATTGAATAATATTGAAGGATCCACAAATCTGTTTTCTAGCATTTTAAAATGCTTGTTCTCGAATATTTCGAATACTTCAGTTTTCAAAGAATTACTAATAATTCATTCTATTAATGTTATGTGTATCGTATAACTCCCACGTTTATTTCACATCTTTTTTTTTATTCGATATTCATTTCTATGTGGATTCATAATTTAGCTTTGCGAGTTATTAAAAATGTAATGTGAGAATTATTTTTCCTTCATCTTCTTATATAACTTTCATAGATTTTTCTTTCGCAAAGTTTATTATCAAAATCTTTTTATACACATTTAGAGAAAATACTTATATTTTTTCATTAAAGAGATAAGATACACTTTGAGAGATATTTCGGATTTAATCGACATATTGCGTGAAGCACAAGCACGCATTCGTTCCACCAAAACCGAACGCGTTTTTTAGAGCTGTTCGACGTGTTGTCAGTGCATTCCACTTCACATTTGTATGCGGCGCGAATCTTAGACTCGTCTTCATGTCCAAGTTGTGTAAATTCAACGTGGGAGGTATAACACCCTCCTTGATTGCTAGAATTGTGAAGGCTGCCTCCAAATTGCCGGCAGCACCCAACAAATGTCCATGCGCTCCCTTTGTGCTCGTCACTGTCACATTCTTGCTATGTTCACCCATTAGCGATTCGATCGCCTTCACCTCGATCGCATCACCCAACGGTGTGGATGTAGCATGCGCGTTCACGAGCGTTACTTCTGATGTTTCGATGCCAGCATCTTTCAATGTTCGATCCATCGCTAATAACGCCCCAATGCCGTCCTCGCTGGGTGCCGTTATATGTGATGCATCGCCGGACAAACCGTAGCCCAGCACTTCCGCGTAGATGGGCGCATCTCGGGCAAGCGCATGGTTCAATTCTTCTAGCACTAGTATCGCGGCGCCCTCACCCATGACGAAACCATCGCGATCGCAGTCGAAGGGCCGCGATGCTTCCCTCGGCATGTCATTCCTCGATGTGCTCAGTGCGCGTAGTCGGCAGAACGCGGCTATAGCCAACGGACTGATGCATGCTTCTGCACCACCGCACACCATCACGCTTGTCTCACCACCGCGAATAAAACGGAACGCGTCACCTGAAAGACATTCATTACAACTGTTTCTCGAATATGGGAAAAGCATTTATCACAGCTTGTATCTTTTGCTATCAATTACCGATAGCATGTGCACCCGTTGCACATGCAGTTGATACTGAATGATTAGGCCCACGGAAGCCGTACTTGATGCTAATCTGACCAGCGGCCATGTTCGGCAATATCCTCGGTACGAAGAATGGACTGACTTTGCTGTATCCCTTTTTCAGAGTTTCATATGTCATACATACATCTACCAAGTCTATCATACCGATCCCTACAGAAACTCCAGTGTCACGTTTATCAGCTTCATCAATTGGTTTCCATTTTGCATCTTCAAGTGCCTCTTCTGAAGCTATCAGCGCATAAGCAGTGGCAGGACACATTGTACGTAGCTCACTTTTTGTAAAGTGGGAGTCAATATTAAGCTCATGAGAGGAATCTCCTTTTGGTACCAATGCAGCTTAAATATAAATCAACTATTACATAATTTATCACATACACACGACAATAATTTTTAGCAATGGCAATTATTATAATATTTGAAGTATATATTCTGTGTATATACAGAATAAGATGTAGATAAATTTCGATACACATCCTATACGTTTATGACAATACCCACCTACTTTACACGGTAACTTGTCATAGTCTGGTTCAGAAAGCCGTGTAATGCCACATTTAGAATCGATAAGAGCCTTCCAAGCATTTTGGGTTCCGACTCCCAAGGGACACACAATTCCCATTCCAGTTACGACGACACGGCGCTTGGACCTCGCGACGGTCGACAGCGACCGGCTAATATGCAAAAATGGAATGGACATCGCAATTTCTGAGAGAGACCTTTTGCAGATGCTCTTCGATAATTATGTAAGATAATTACGTTAGTTGAATCATTGTGATTATCAAGATATTAGAAACATTTACAAAGCACATACAAAGTCAACTACATTGAGGTTATGTCTATTTGTACTGAAATATAAGTGAAATTACAGACGCTTTACTTTACCGACGATAATTTAAGTCTATACTTTTTAAATTAATTTTTTATCTCTCTTTTCCTTTCGAGTGTGGAAAAAAAGAAAGATAAATAATGCAAGCTTATCTAAAAAAATATTTTTATCTCGCAAAACATTCTATTTAAAATATAGAAAATAAAAATACATATCTTCGATAGAAAATATATGATTTTTAGAGTTGCTGACGCATTTTCTTTCATAATCATATACTATTTTTAATTCTTTAGTACTAAAAATAAAATAATTTTATGCAAAATGATCAGAAAGGCGTTGGAAATTTATAATTTCACGATATTGTAAGTTGTACAATGAATAAAATATGCAGGGAATACGTTTAAAAACTTTATTTTGGTTTGCTTTGTAATTGGGAAAAATATATATATATATATATATATATATTTATACATATATATGTTGTATGTACCTGTAGGAACTTTGGACTACAGATTATGTTGGGGACAATCATCGTTTGGGGAGGTAACATATTAAGTTAAAAAAAATTTTAAACATGCGAATATGTCACCAACGGAATAAAAAAACATCTTACTCTACTAAACTAAAATTAAAATTTCCTGTTAAATTTAAATATACATATGCATTGGTAACAAATATAAAATGTTGCATATGTGATACATTTGATTCAGTGGACGCAGACCTGAATCATGATCACACAGTTTATATTTTTATGCGCGAAATTTAATATTTCTGTAAATCGAGAAGGATAAGAAAACAATTGGATAAAGTTTAAAATGCATTTTTAGAAAAATAGATTTTAAAAAGACTAGAATCATACGGAGAAAAAAAAGAGAATGAAAATATGACATCTTTTACGTACAATTTATCAAATCAAGTGAAATTGATTTTTACATAATATATCTGTTATATAACAATACATTAAATTCATATAAGATAGATTTATATATAAAAATTATATAAAAAATTATTAAATAAATAGTATATATGATTTTCTTGCACTGGGAATATTTAATAAGATTTTAATGATCGTTTCTTATGTTCCTTTTTAAATGCTCTATCCAATAATTTTCTATATTCATGATGTAAAATAGAGATAGAAAGAAAACAGATAATCCAAAATGACACCTAAAAATACAATATTCAAGTTATTTCTTTAACTTGAGCGTCCATGTTATTTAATTATGGAAAACAAAATTTACATATAGGGGCGGATTGAACAAGCAGAAAATATTTCTTTATATGAATATGTAATTCATAACGAATAATCATGTTAATTATTTGCAAATAATAAAACTGTGATAATAAATGATAATTTTTATTTTCCGAACTTGTTATAACAATACAACTAATTACATTATTATATAACTTTGAATTTAATTAGATATAATATAATTAGATGTTTTATTATAACAAATTTGTAATATTTATAATATAGGCGTTATGCATTGCAAGGCAATATGAAGGGATTAACGGTCAAGTTCGAGCAAACTAAGAAAGGAAAAATTAACGATAAATAAATTAATCAAGTAATATTTTAAAGATAAATATTTCGAATTTAGTCCTCATCAATATCAATCAATCAAGAAAAAAAATGAAAAAAAAAATAAATCATAAAAGGTAAGAAAAAATAAACCATAATCAAAGTTATAATAGTAAGATTTTAGCGATAAAATCAGAGACAAATAGGTAACAATGATATATGAAGAAATGAACAGATAACATTTTTACATAAAACTGTAGTTAAATGACATAAACGTGTTATGATTAAGAGGTTGTGTCAAAGCTTAATAAACAATAATAAATGAATTAAAAACAATCTTCGTACAGTTTAACAATCCATTTCGAGTCAAATTTAAAAAGTCCAAAAAAGTGCTTAAAAAATTCTCATAACTAATTCTTCAGTCGGTGACGTGAATTATATTAATTTCAATAGTATAAAATTAGTTCGCAGATGTTAAAATTGTAAAAGTCCAAAACAAATTTTAAGTGAGGATGATTATAATTAAAAATCGTAAAAATATGAAAATGTAATTTCGTAAAGAAGTCTGTTTCTAGTGAAATGTCAGTAGCTTTTAATTTTATCAAATCTTAAGAATGATAGTCAGTTGAAGTTTAAAAAGATTATCTTGTTTATTTTTTCCATATCATCATCTGTTCATATCTCTGATTTTATCACAAAAACTTTATTACTACAACTTTGACTATTATTTTTATTCATTTTTTATGATTTATTTTTTCTCAGCTTCCGATTTATTTGATGCTGAAGAGGATCGAATAACGTTCATAACATTCATCTTTACATAATTAATTTATTTATCATTAATTTCATCCATCTTTAATTTGCTCGAATTTGATAATCTCTTCTGTTAATCTCTTTATATTATACAACAAGTTTATTTTGTTCATTATATTTATTATGACAAATATAAATTTTATCTTGTTTCAATTTCTTAAATTTAAGATATCTATAAAATTTATAAGACATCTAATAAAATATCTTGCATCTGGAAATATTTTCTAATAAAAAATATTGAAAATATTTTTCAATATTTTTCATAGGACTGATGGTCCCAATCCGCCCCCGATCTTACGCATGGCACGCGATTAATCGACATTTTAAAATCCAACGCTGAACAACTTTCCTAAATTGTATAAAATTATATACAGCATCGCGTTATTTAATATTGTGCTCCCTCTTCGCAAAGCGTTTCGGAATTACTTATTCCTTTCCCTACTCATTTTTTTCGAGAACTCGAAAGCTTTCGACTAGTGTACGTAGTAAAGGCTAAAAAAAAAAGAATACATAACACACGAGGCTCATTAACCAATGGTATTCCATTAATTTTCATCATTGAAAAAAAGATCATTGTTTTCCTCTGAAGCACGAGCAAAGTACGAGAAATTTCATGAATTCGTTCTGCTTTCAGCAGAACGTGATAGAGCGTGGAATTTTCTTCAAACTTTTTCAAGATGAGAGATCAGTAAATGCTTGTGATAAATAGGACATCATCCAGTCATCTCGTCAAAGATCTTTCTAATATCCATATAACATATACACATGGTAATCCTTCATTAATTCGCTCCGCATCTCAATTGTCGCTCAGTATGAATTATACCCTTGAACTTCTTTTCTTGACTAGATTCGTACTCAGTTGTGCCGATATCTTTTGCCTGATATTGTATACATCGGGTCACAGTGATCTCGGCCGTTAAACGAGTTTGGTCTTGCTGTTCTCGGGCTCGGGTGGACAGTGATCAGAGTGTGTTGCCCATGCAGCAAGCTGTTAATATTAATATAATCCGTTACCATAAATATTAATAATTATTAATATAGATCGCGTGTAACATATTCGATTGACTTGACATAACATGTACCTGACATGAACGACTGCAATACCACTGATTTCCGCATCCGGCGCATACAAATTGTGCGGGTCGAATTCTACATCCCTGACACTTTGGTGGGGCGCTTGGTGAAGGTGGATTGTCCTTTACTATTTGCTTGCCGTCCCTTCCAGCTATCGAGTTCCCTTTTCTATCATCGGTTGTTTCTTCTTCTATGTCCTCCTAAAAATATTAGTGGAAAGGTTAGAAATCAAATGTATGCAGAAGTTATAAAAAAAGCATTAAGAAATCAAAAAGAAAATTTACCACTTGAATTAAATCATTAGAATGAGATTGCGCAGGAGTGTTAACGACAGGGGTTATAGTTATCTCTGTGCGAGCCTGAAAAAAATATCTTACATTATTAAAAGAAAATAATTTATCTTTCGCCTAACTCATTATTTAACTGAAAATATTTTCAAACGCGAAACTCGAAAACTTATTTATTTACTATATATTATGTACATTCATAATTTAGTATTTCTATATTTATTTATATAAATATAAAAATAATAAATTTTTAAAAATAACATGTATAATAAATATATAAGATTAATACTGCTGGACAGAGTGATACAATAATTATGGAGCTTAAAGAAAATCACAGTGTTTTAATGATGACGTAAATTGCTGAAAAAAATAATATAATTACAAGAATCAAGAAAAGTAAAGAACCTTGGAAGAAGACAGGAGATCGTTTATAGAAACCAGATTAGAGCCTTGGTATGTCTGCAAAAGGTGCTGGGTCGTGCCGCTTTGCTGTGACATAGACGCTGATGCTGTCGCGGCTGCTGCAGTCGTTGGAGAACTCCTTTCTCTTTCAGGCGCAGTGAGTAATCTTGCTAAAGTAGGTGAAAAAGTTGTGGATCTCGGTGTTTGCGCTTTCGTTAGAATTCCATGAAGCAACGAGCCGCTCGATTGCGGTGTACTCTGAGCAGATGAAGGAGTTACAGGGTGAAGTGTCACATCCGGATAATTTTGTGGTGTCTTGACTGTTTCACCTAAACACGATGTTAAAATGCAGCTAGATTGCTTCGACATTCTTGATATATAAGAATTTGATTAATTTAAAAATTTGAGGAAATTGATGTTACCTTGCTGACTTAGCTTAGCAAATTGCACTAGCATATCTTTATAATTCATGGAATCATTGGTGCTTGGATTGCTCTTACACGATTCCGTGCTAGATGGTCTCGAGTCCGCGTTGTGTCCAGTTTCGACCATAGCACCGCCAGCTCCAAGATTGATATTTACGTTCGAACTTCTCATTCTTCGGCCTCTGTAATTGGAGAACATGTTTAACAATTCAAGAAATATATTTGTTCTCATAAAAGAATCTAAAAGCGTAGATTTCTTAATATTTAATATAAGTTATTATGGCTATAATCTTATAATAAAAAATCTGATGCAGATATCATAATCAAATATCAAATATTATTATGTAGCAAAATCTGTATGCATTTAAACAACAAAGACAGGCCTGTTTTTTTTTTAATTAACTTAATCATTTAGAATCTTATTTTTTTTATCTAAAATATATTTGTTATAAAAATATATTTTGATCATTTAAAAAATAATTAACAAATGAATGATCAATTATGATGTAATGCAAATGTAAAAATCAACGTAAAATTTAACGTAAATTACATTTAAGTTCTCAAAAATTATATCACTATATTATTTTTCTGATATAAATTTTGACATATCAAAAGAAAATATCATCAATACCGTATCATCAACCTTGTGTTTTCTTATTTCTTTTTTTCTTTCTTTTCTTATTCTCTTGCAACTCTCATAATTTACTTATAATTAATTACCTCCTTGGTACAGTTTCCGGGTGTTTAAGTCTGTGATCAGCAATGATAGATCTAACATCCACTATCGCACCTTGACGGCCTTCTCCAATTTGCCGACTTTCTGGACTTGCTGTCTCGTTTTGTTTACGATTGCTCTCGCCATTGGTTTTCGGGGGAGTCGTTCGTTGCTGTGAGCTAACTCTTGTGATTTTTTCTTTCTTCAAACACGAGTCCAAAGATTTTTCGCCTGAATCCTCTTTCGATTCAAAAGATTTATCTTTCATGGAAATAGTACTGCTGCTGTTCTCCCATTCGGCCAAGCCTAGAGATGGTTTAACTGATGGCGAAGCCTCTGGCAACTGACTGTCATTTTCCATGTAGGTTGTCGTTTGTATTTTCCTTTCGAGCCTTAGGTATGCTTCCTCCTTGAGTTTCCTCTTCCTTAAGATCTCATTCCATTCCATTTCTTTGGCATGCGCTAAATTTTCAAGAGCCTGTGAATAGATATTAGTAAATTTTCAAGAGCCTGTGAATAGATATTAGTAAAATACATATTGCGGAAACAAACAAGTTTAAAAACAAGACTCTATCCTTGATTAAAGATTATATCTCTAAACACTCACCAAAATATCAGCTCGCAACTGATCGGCCTTTGCCATAAGATCTTCGACGCTCTCATTGTTGTCACCTACAATACTTAAAAGGTACTCCTCTCGTGAAAAATCTTCACGAAACTTTTTTCTGGGATTTCCTAGTGAGATCAGCTGTCCGTTAGTTGACTTTCGCTTTTTGATATCGATGGGCTCAGACGCTGCTTTGACGTGGCGCGGCTGCACATTTTTACTCGGAGCTGTAGCATTTTGTCGCGACGTGCCAGCGAGCAGTTGCCTATCCCTCGTGTCCGAAGTTTCATTGTCACAGTCCGACTCGTCTTTTTTCTTGATGCGAGGACGAGCACTCACCGTTGTCGTCGGCGCGGCTGCTGTCTCTTCCGGAAGGGCGGCGCCGTTCTGTTGGCTCTGAGGTACCTTTGGCGACGGAGATGATCTCGACGACGTCTTATCGTCGGCTCTATTCTCCGCGACGTCCACCTTTCGCTTGTTCTCGGCCGCGCCCTCCATCGCGTGCATTTTGTTTAAGCTGCAAACACAAAACAGTACTTCCATTAGCAACGATGTTCTTCATTTAGAGCCCATTTCAGATTCTGAAATTTGTATCAGAGTTTAGAGAGAGGATCGAGAAATGAATTTGAAATGTTTAAAATAACAGACTAATTGTGTTTGATGAACAAGAGATACATTAGGTAACACATACATGTTGTATAATGGTTTCAAAATAGGAAGGGTATTTTTGATTGTTTCTTACAAATATAAAAAAAATTAAGTATTTCGCTTTTGTTCGTGATATTAGCAAACCATCCGTGTAACGAATCAAGTAACAGGTGTCATAAACTATACTATACGTTATCTCGATTATCAGTAAATCCGATTATGTAATAATCAACTGTATGATTGTATATTGTTTTCAAACCAAACTTACGATTTTTTTACTTCATTATTTAGCACTGCTTTCTTTTTTTCTTTTTCATTACCAACAAGTACACTTGTTTTAAAGAGTTTAGATCCCATATCGCCGAAATACTTGACTTCTTTCGTGTGAGGAAATTCATACACAACAGGCAAGTTACATGCGCGCTTCCCCGACTATCGCGACCGAAGGTCGATCCTGCAAAACAAACGTTCGCGAGAGGCGATGGCATTGATAAAACGATAAAGTGCGGCCTGGTGTAGAAGCCTCGGTCGACCTTGCCTAGAAAATAGTCATTCGTCGGAGGCTCCAAGGACGACGACGCGACGTGGTGGTGAAACGCCACACGCGCGCACTATCGTTCCCCGCAATATCGCGCCGACGGCGCTTATTAACTCGGCGAACATATACGTGTCCTCACCACATATATCGCGGCGTAAATAAAATCTTCGTATCACGACCTGATTAGCCGGCCATGCTATAATTAGAAGCCGCGCGGTTTAATCGGCGCACCGTCAGCGTCCCGATTAATTAACGCGCGTAAGCGTCTTACGGGCCAGAGGCGCGATCTTCATCAACTTTATCGTGAATAAGTTTCGCGTGTGAGAAGACAAAAAGGATGGAAGGCCCCCTCTCCCCCGATCTTAACGGCGATCGACGGCGATTCTGCGGAAGTTCCGTGGCGAAAGGGCGCTGAACGAACGGGAAAATGATTGGTGGCGTCACGTTCACTTCTTTATTCGTACTCGATTTAAGAAATTTGCAAGAATTCATTCATTCTTCAAAATATCTTTTCTGTTTCTTTCTCGTTTAGGTCAACGACATCCACAAGAGCCTCTATGCTTTGGAGAAAAAAAAAAAAAAAAAAACATTGAGACACATCATGTATGTGCTTTGATTATTTAAACTAGTAGCAGGCTATAGGCATTCTAACAAAATGTAAGATATCTTCTTTCACAACAATAATTAATCAAATTCTCTTTTTTAACTGAATTCGTTCAATTATTAATAAAATGAAGCATCATTTATTTATATAGCAAAATTTAATTATGCAGTTATACACATACGTTAGACGTGTACATGTTTAAAGTATTAAATGAATAATATGAATGGACAATTAATGAAGAATAAGAAATAAATATACTTTCTATTGTTTGAAAAAATGATGATATTGTGTTCGTCAAACACAAAGAAAACTTGTTTTCGCCTGCAACTTTTCCATTAAATACTTACAATTCTTTGGATATTATGTATCGTACTTTCTTGATATGACCATGATCCATTTGTAATGTTTTCTGATTCAGTAGAAAGAATAAATTACAGATAATATAATTACAGATAAAGTCATAACATGTTTATATTAATAATCTTTTCTATGATTTTATTTACAAATAAATTTTTTATTTCAAATTTTAATTATACAAACTGTATATTCAAAAAGATTTACAATTCTCTTATTTTTCTGTTTTTACTAATTTAATATTAAATAGTATAAAAACAGTAGTATTTTATCTTTTATTAAAGAGACATCGAATATTACATTATCTTTTAATAAAGAGCAATAAATCGGTGACCTTCTTTTCCATTTCTGTAACAACTTATTAATTTTTCATTTGCAAGTTTAACTTTAATTATTCATGTGTCCAAACTAAACCTGAGTATATATATATATATATATATATATATATCGAGGGGGGGGGGAGAAAGAAAAGGAACGAAATTTGCAAAAATACATTCTATGCACGCATTTCGATTGTATAAACTAGTCTGTTAGATCATCTAGATAATAACTTCTAATGTAACTTCTAATGAATGTGTGTTATCAAATATTGCACAGAATATATTGTGAAATAATATTAAGCTAAGGATCATTTAATCAAGAATTAATCGCATACAAATATTTATTTAAGATTTATAATATAAGATTGCAGATTCTCTCTCTCTCTCTCTATGTATATATATATATATATATATATATATATATATATATATGAGAGAGAAAGAATCTGCAATCTTATATTACAAATCTTAAATGCAATTTATATATATATATATATATATATATATATATATATATATATATATTACAAGTCTTAAGTGCAATTTTAAGATTACATCTAGCTAATGAAAAGATTATATGATATATCAAGATCGATTATATTCAAAACAATTTTAAATATAAAATCAGAATAAATATTTGCGATTAATTCTTGATTAAGTGATCCTTAGCTTAATATTATTTCACAATATACTCTGTGCAATATTTGATAACACACATATATAAGAAATTACATCATCTAACAGACTAGTTTATATAACCGGAATGCGTGCATAGAATGCATTTTGCAAATTTCATTCCTTCTCTTCCCCTTCCCCCTCGATTTTCCTATAAAAAAAATAAACAAAAATTATTATTGATTCGTTTTTCTCGTCTTACAAAAGAAGCGTAAAATTTCGCGAACTCAAGTTTATGAAATAGATAAATAGATAAATCTTTTAAATAAACAAAAATGGAAATCGACATTGTGAGGTCATGATATTATCAGATATATTTAAGATTCCTGATACGTCGGCCGAGTATTAAGTGTGATGACTCGTCGTGTCACGTTAACGCTATCGCAAAGTACCCTCGACATCGAGTGCAACGTCGGCGTGACGCAACGAGTGCATCGTCGCCGCCGCCGCCGCCGCCGCCGTCGTCGTCGTCGTCGTCGTCGTGCCGCATCACAAACAAATTGTAACATGAATTAAAGAGGTTTATCTATATTCGATATTTCTTTTATTTCATTCAACATAAAATATCAAGCAAAAAAATATAAATAAAGATCGATTGAATATTTTTAAATTATAAATAAAGTGAAGTATTTATTAATAAAACGGACATTTTAAAGTAAAAGCATTAATACATTGTCTCAGGTATAATTCATTAGTTAGCGTCATTATCGGAGACATGCGCGGATACATTAGGTTCGCTGTTAGTAATTGCATTATGTCATGCTTTCCGCATTTAAAATGGAATAGATATGTAAGTGAACGTTGAAAGAAACAAGACGAGATATATAAAAAGTTTAGTTGCAAAAAACATCTACTATCTGTGTCGAAGAAATATCGGTATTGAGAATTATTAGATTTCTAGAAAACAGATCTGATAAGTTTAGAAGTATATCAAACATAATAAGACGTTTATTCAACAATTACACGACTGTTGGATTTCCTAAGTGGATACTTTCTATTTAGTGATACAAATGGACACAAGTATCATTTTGTCCTTGTTAATCAAGAAAGATAGAATGATACTTGTGTCGACTTGTGTCCAAATGGAAAGTACCTAGTATAATTAGTGTAAAATAGTTGCATCGTATCGTTAATCTACCGAATTTTATAAACAATCATTTGTACTATGAGAATATTCTCTTTGAAAAAATGAATACTCTCGTTGAAAAATTGTACATGAATATTACATGTGCATTATTATAATTAAAATTTTTTATGATTGTGCTAGAAATATCAGTTATATTTTACTTAATAAATCTCTCTCTCTCTCTCTCTCTCTCAACTTTATCGTTACTATTACATAGTTTATTTAACAAATATAGATATAAATATTATATAATACAAATATTACTTTCTGAATCGTTAATATATTTATATTAGATTTTTTTTTTAATCGACGTTCTTAATCGACACGCGAAAAATTGGCCTTAACTTGCACGCGAGAAACGCAGATCGCGTTTGATATGAGTCGTAGAGAGAGTCAACAAGAAAGAAGGAGACTGAGAGAAGGGATGGGATGATGCTAGTTGGAGGGAAACGAAGTGCTGAAGAGGAAGGGAGAACCGGAGGAAGAGAGAATGAGAGAGAAAAAGAGAGAGAAATAGAGCAGAGTTCATTCACCCGCTGCGCTTTATAGATGCGGATATATAGGTTTCGCGGTACCAATTCTGAAGAGGGCAAGACTCTTCCTTCGCATAGGAGAACGCGGTCTTATTTAGCGATTAGATAAGAATATTTATTTCTAGGATAGACCTTTCCATATTATTAACTGTTATCTCTCAATGATTATTTACTTTGACCGCCTAAAACAATTGTTTACAAAGTGAACGCAAAATAAACTGATGAACTGAAATGTTGAATATTGTTATTTTAAACAGTTTATTAATAACTGTTTAAAATAATTATTATATAAGAAGCAACAACAAAGAAAATCTAACAATTATTACTTCAAAAAATTAGTCATTAACGATCAAAATGGACGGACAAATTCTTTTCTCATTTCTCATCGATTTTTTCTCATTTAAAAAATATAAGGATCAAGTAACAATATAAAGGCAGTAATCAATTAGATATTTAAAGAGACTGTTCAGCATCACTTATCGAGTTGCAACTGTCAGCCCAAAAAAGTACTTCTCCTTCGTCACGCTTTTACTTTCTTTTTCTTTCATGGGATCTGTTAACAGGTGGTCAGCGCAAGCTCGCTTTTACACACGTAATTAATTCACGGGCGTATGCATAATCAGGAGTCGTTATTCGGGTGGTGCGTTTAATGTTTCATAAAGTACACCGCGATACATAAATTGCCTCATAGATGTGTATGAAAATAAAATGTCAAAGTACAGTGTACAACGGTACCTTCGTCGAATGAACGTAATGATAACGTGAAAGAGAAAAAGGGAAGGGGAGGGGGTGGATGTACAGGAAGCAAAAGGGGGGAAAAAGAAATAGGGAAAAAAAAAAGAAAGAAAAGAATTACACCGCGAGGAATCATCTTGTGCGAAATTATGCCCGCATGCTTTTTATCTTCTTCGAGATTTTTTTAGTATATAATTTCGCTTCGAGAGGATCTTTGAAAATCCCCCGGAAATGTAGCCCCTTAAGTGCACCCGCAGAAATTTAATATCACCTCGAACGTTCTCACGTTGCACGAAAATACAGTTTTTTTTAAATAGACTAAAATTATAATAACGACCTGCTTATTTCGTAAAATATTTCTTATCGTTTAGATAACTTCAGGAACTTGAAGAACATCTCGTATACGTTGGTTTTGCACCCGCTCAGAGGAAGGAAGAAAAATATCGAGACATTGTGAAATGCGATAAGCGTTGAGTCGGTTAAGGTACACCGATTCGACAATCGCGAATATCGGTCGTGACCGGAGCGCACAGGCGCCGCATGACGCGCCGCGCGCAAATTGTCGCTTCTACGGTCGCGCGAAGAAGCGTTTCGCGTATTCGCGGTTGACGACCTCTCCACATTTAAAACAATACCTATATTTCGCCGGCGCGAAACGCTACCTTTCACCGGTCTCTCGCGCGAATATCAACTTTTCTACTTTTCCGCGGTACAACGATAGCGAAAGCGAGGGGAGAAAGCGCGACCGTCCGGTGGGCGGGCATTCGCCTGGAGTCCTGCGAAAGCACGCGAAACAGGCAAAAAAAAAAAATGATACTTCGTGAGCGGTGAACGGTGACGAAGACCTTCGTCGTGTCGTAATTGCATCGTCAATCGTCGCCGACTCTCGCGATCGCGGTGAATTTTTCGCGCGGAGCGATCGAAACCGCGAGCCGGATGAACATTTTTATAAGACGCAGGGAGATCACTTCGGATCCAAGAGAACTTAAAAAGATACGTGTTTATGTAAATTCGCGTTATTTTCTATATACGAGACTGTGTCTCTTGATTCTGTCACTCACTCACTTGATCCAATGATGACTTTCCTAAATTGAAGAGAGAGTCGACGAGAAAAATATGCTTTAGTACTGTCTCTTTCTTTTTTTTTCTTTATGCACCTCTTTCTTGAAAATCCAACAAGTCGGTTCTATTACACGTAGGAAAATATATCGAACGTTGTATGCATCGGCAAATTCACCGGCCAGTGAATCATTAGAAAACAGTTACGATTCTTTCTCAAGTCTGCGAAGCTGTCACGACATTAGTGTACTTCCATCACTTCTCGGCTTCGAATTTCTTTGCAAATAATTTGTGCCGCGTTCGTATGTATGTACATACATAAATGTAATTTATATCTTCATTAAAACGTTCCCACGACGTTTCGGGGGCATCGTTCTCGCGGCGCGGTCGTACACCATTATTATTAGACCATCTCCGATGAAGCCGCACCGCACCGCACCGCACCGCACCGCACCGCACCGCACCGCACCGCACCGCACCGTACCGCACTGACCTGCGTTCGGGAAGCGTAAAGTTAACTCTCGGCCGTTTAAGCAGGCCAACGAAACGATCCGTCCATCGGAACCGTTTACGCACCACCGTTCACATTACAATCCACCGTCATACGGCCTCGCGAGTGTGAGCACAACGAGCGGCGACCGGTGTGTCAGCGTCTTTCTCTTAAACGCAGATCGCCGTTGCATTCCTGTATCCGCAACGAGCATAGAAGAACGCCCGCGCGTCGCAAGATAGAACGGACGAGGGCGGACAGAATATTCACGGCGAAGAATGCAAGAATGCGGGAACGCATGCACGCACGCACGCACGCACGCACGCACGCACGCATGCACGCACGCACGCACGCACGCACGTATGCATGAATGTACGTAAGACCGCTGCGCTTTCGCCAAAGACACCACTCTCTATCTACTTGCACTTTTCACCAACCATTTACGTTCCTTCTCTTCTCTCGCTCTCCGCCCACAATCTCCGGTCTAGAGACTAACTGGTCTCTCCGGAGAGAATTAACTGGTCTCTCGAAGGTTCCCTCGCTTCTCGTCAGGTAACAGGCCTGAGGGAGGTCGCTCAAAAGATCGCTTTTGCCGCTACAATATCACTCGCTTCGATCTTGATAGGTGGCGGGAGGTTCTTTCGAGAAAAAAAATCGCACATATTCTGAGAGAATTCACCAAGGGATGTTTCACGACGGGTGTTCGTTCTACTCGATCGACGTCCTCGCGAAGCGCTCGAGCGGCTACGAGAACGTCGATCGTTCTCCGTCTCTTTCCCTCTCAAGGCGACGACGAAGAGGAAGGCGCGCACAGAACGCGAACGTGCATCGACCACGACGCGGTATCGGGGTCGAGAGTTCCACGACCGAGCGCAGCGGGCCACCTACCTACCTCCTCTCCTCGGCCACGACGGCGGCGGCGGAGGCGGTGGCGGCGGCGGCGGCGGCGGCGGCGGCGGCGGCGGCGACGGCCAGCACGCCGCTCTCACTCTCTTCTATCCGCGCCGCGCACGAGAGCGATGTTCTCACG